>NW_009259107.1:145033-281110 GCF_000687185.1 Egretta garzetta | reverse complement strand
CAAGAAAATGCAATACAGAAGCAAATTCTTCCATAACCCCATTCACTGGGCATCATGGAGGTCCAAAACTGGTGCATGACCTTGGCAAGTGAGCTCCCAGACTATCAGCCAGCCACTGGTATTTTAGCTCCCAGTGGCTAGTCTCATTACACTCTGCTCATTTCTGTGGAGGATTATTTCATTATGGAGGGTTCCCTGGAGCACACATTCTCACTCACATGCCCTTGCAGAATGAAAATGGTAGCCAGATGCAAGGTGAAGCTCCTGAGGCCCTTGCCACCTGCCACACCATCCACAATTTAGCCTCTTTTTTTTCAACTGTAGTCATTATTAACCAGCCAGGGACTTTTTTGTGACTTTTCACCACAAAGGCATTTATATCTACCTTACATTACTAAGTACTTCTATATTAAGAAGCAAATAAATAAAACATTTCCGTGAAATGTTATGCTACTGTCCAAGGGATTCAGGTGCAGAACAGAGTTCGGAGTAGAGTGATGCTTGTGGGGTTTTTAAATCTCACAGCATCTTGGTGACAACCAGAATGCTGCATTTTACTGTAGAGTAAGGAAATGAGCATCATATAAATAAACACAGTCTGGCCATGGAACTTAATCATTTAAAATATTTTACCCAAATATTTCAGAGGGACAAGCAACAGAAATCAGTATTTTAGGATGCCAGAGGTAGGGCACAGGGTCTACTCCTTGTGGGCAGGTGAGCTGGGAGCTGGCAGCCCCCACTGGGAAGGGGTGTGGGTGGGGGCTCTGGGGGAGGCTGGTCAGAGCCACTGCGGCCTCTTGATGCTCTCAGGGCCTTGACACCTCACACTTTAATGTATATAAAGCATTTTTCTCACATAATACTGGCATATACAACTAAAGAGGGAAGTTTCAGTTCTGGTATACTGGAATAATAGTCAGTTGCATACAGCAACACTCGCTGACAAACTTTTAGTGGCTTTGACATGAAATGAAACATTGGAAATAATTGAAAATATGCCTCATGGAGTAATTAGTTCACCTGCAGAAGTGAGGAACAATTTTCTGCTTTCTGTGGGAGCTTGTGTAACAGAAGATAGCGGTTGTGGTACATGCTGAGACATCTCTTTACCACCAATAGATGGGCTATATTTGCCTCTCCTTCCTCCACTGTAAGCAACCTTGTATATGATGATGGAATTCATTTTGTCTATCTACAACTATTTGAAAGTAGGTTTCTAGACCCTGTATATTTGTTACATAGACAGATATATCATAGAAATAAAGAATAGTTTCGGTTGGAAGGAACCTTTTAAGGTCATCTAGTCCAACAGCCAATGAGGAGGGACATCATCAACTGGATCAGGTTGCTCAGAGCCCTGTCCAACCTGACCTTGAATATTTCCAGGGATAGGGCATCAATGTTGTTTTATAAAGAGGGAGACTTTCCATATAAGCTTATGCTAAGGGAGATGTTTAAAAGAAAGACAAAAATGCAACCTAACTCCGCTGTACCTAACTTTTGTAGCCACTCAGGGAACACACTGGTTAATTTAGACTAAATGTCTGATTTTCAGATGGCTAAAGTTAGCTGAAAAAAATCCTATCCCAGTAAGGAGAATGCTCTCTCAGATTGCTCAATAAATGTTACTTTCTGTCAACAGTTTATTACATGAAGGAGAACCTTTCCCTATAACTTTAGTATTCTACTTTCAACACGTCTCAACACTCTCTCCATGAATATTTTAAATTAGGTATATTTTTCTTTTACTGTCTACCAGTCACGTTTTCCATATTTTTGCCACCATAAATTTGTAGTGGAAGTAAGAAAAAAGGTTTCTTGCCATTTTAGCAGAGAGGTTTAATGAGTAACAGAGTCAAAATACAAATTAGTTACAAACCAGAGCTGATCATTATATCAAAAGCATTGCATGGTATGTTTGCATCTGATTGGAAAGAATGGGACTTGACAGTCCAGGAGGGCCTGTGGCAGTTCTGGGTTTATGTATGCGTAGTGTTAGGAAAAGTATGTATACTGTACCACTATGTACAGTACGTCTTATAGTGGTAACAGAATAAAATATCTCCTAGAGGAACCTAACTTACCACCTAAGAATACTCCTTTGCAGCAGGATTCCCTTTTTTAATAAGAATTCAGGGAAATTATTCCACAGATACTCTGCAGTATAAAAGCCTACAATTAGGTGGTGTGGAATCTTCACTAAGAAAATAATAATGCATTATTTTTCACAGACACTGATATGAAAACAAGATGCTGGCAGGAGGATCATGGTTCCTCTGAGATGATACAGCAAATAAATTTTAAAATTGACTGAGATGTCCTGTGAGAATCAGTTTCATTATATTCTTGTCTATAGGAAACTACTTCAAAGTTTAAAAAGTTTAAACTTTTTTTCTTTTTTCCTAATTTTCTCTCCTGGGCATCTCCCAGTAAACAATTTAAATATGCTATTAAACTAAAGATTGAGTCAGATTTACTGATATGCTTCTTAATCATACTTAATCCCATGGAATTGTTTTCTTATAGCACAGAAAAGACAGTGTGTTTACAGGGATGTCATAGCTTTAGATGTAGATGCGATTTGCCCTATAACAAAGTCTATGATAAAGCGAGATTTTATGCATTTGTATTTCAAGACCTGTTATGTAGTTTGAGTCTTTAGTATTCTGTTTTCATTGTTTGGGCTAATCTTTTCTCAGTTTGTCTACAAATCTTGCTTTGTTTCTGTAGTGAGGCTAGTAGGGCTACAGTGCCTTTTCCTTAATTACAGTACTGGAATTTTTTCATTTGATGGTTTATAAAGTTAGTATCGGGCCAATAAACCCATTGTTCAAATCAAACAGGATAGAAGTTCTGTTGTACCTCAACAATAAGACCTTTCATATACCTCCCTTCAAAACCCACAGCTTTGCCTAGGTTGACTAGGATTCTGCAAACGGAATTCTGATTCTGACCTTGCATAAGACCAAGTTTTCCTCCATGAAATTTTTAACAAATCCATCTCAACATTTCAGCTCTGACCTTCTCACAGTGGAAGAAAGAACATTTGAAAAAAATGTTAAGCAAATACCACGTGAAAATATGGGCGATTTTTTTAGCTCCAAATCAGGCAGAAAGTTGGAGCACTGACTTTTTGAGATGACTTTGTCTAGGGCAGTTAATAAAACGCAGATGAGGCTCTCCAGCTGAATTACATACAAAGGCAAGAATTTAAAAAATATTTTTTTGCTTGACAACATGCCTGCAAAAAGTAATAAAACTCTTTGCTCTATTTCCATACTCAAAAGCACTGTTGTCAGGCGCTTATTACAGGTACTAAAACAGCTGGTGGTAGTCAAGACATTTGAATTGGTGTTATGGTATGTCTTTTTATCCTCAACTTTGTTCTGTGTTGGTATGAATGTGCTTTTGGAACAGAACAAACAAATGGACATGAAAGTGTTGGAAAAAAATATGCTGCCAGAGAAGCTGCACAGACAAATAAAAACCTTAAACATTCTTTTTGTGAAAAGTGGCATGATGAGTCTCAGTATGAAGTGCTGTTATTTCTCAAAGTTTTAACTAATTTAGGATTTTTAATTTTCCTATATTTGAAGATTTAATGACTAACAACTCCATTTAGCAACTCAGATGAGTACTAGCACTTAAATATCACTGATCTTTGGCATATTGTCAGAGACTACTATATTCCTCTATAGCATCAGAATTTGTCTTTCCTGTGATGTCAGTCCTCTTTCACTTAGCATGAGTTAAGAGACCCTCTTGCTACTGAACAGGCCAAGCTCACTGTAATTGCAAAGGAGATAAGAGTGTGTGTTTGGGAGGAGAGGTAAAACTATTGCAGCTTTTCATGCCAAAAGAAATCTCCATTTGTGTGAATTCAGTGTCACTGGCAAAAAACTATCTGAAACAAGATTTCTTACTCACTTAACATATTCTTCTGGTGTGAAGGAATCATTTCCAACTAAACATCTTACAGAAAGCTGCTTACTGATTCTGCTAAGCACATTTATTGAGAATGAGTTCTTCTAACTGATGAAAATACTTTGGTTCCAAACATTTCTACCTTGTTTCTAACCATCAGGCAAGACATACACTGATGGGTAGAGAAGGTATGAATCAAATCCTGAGGTGAGTTACAGCCTTGTATAATGCTTCCGAAATTAATAGGTCTTCCACAGGTTTTATATCAAATGTAAAATATAGTTCTGCATATACAATCTCTTAAACAGATTTCTGTTTACTTTCCTTCAGAATAAAAAGGAATGAAAAGGTAAAAACAAATCAATTACAAGTTATGAAGTAGTCTTGCTCCACTGATTGTACCTGAATTTATTGAGTTAGTAATGTACAGGATACTTGCTTCAAAATTAGCTTTTCAAAAGCAGAACTTACCTGAACTAAGTCATGCTTGAATTCCAATGCTTCTGAGAGTTATTGCAAAGTATAATCCCTCATAACTATATTCCTACTGAAAATAATCTTCACTCATAACTATTTTCTTTTTGTAAATGCATGACATTTTTCCCAGATTTTATTAATATCTTTAGAACTATAGTAAGGCAAAAGAGAGAGGAATAGCTGAGATTAAAGTGCCTCTGACAACTTAAATACTGTCTTCCCCTCCCCGGAAAAGCTTTATACTTGTAAATGTCACATGTTGCACTTAAGTAACAGAAAAAAAGAAAGCGTTCTCTGTTTTTATTCTGCTATCTTACTTCCTGTACTGTGGATACCTGGTAACACTTCAGCAAGTGGAAGATCAGTGGAAAGTTATGCTTTGATTTTGGCAGGTTTGGGATCTGGCCCTTTGTACATAGCTGATTTTATCACCCAATTAGTCTACTCCTCCTCTTTGAAAAGGATGATACCCCAGACATAGATTTTTTTTTTTGAAAGAGAGGAAAAATGAGATAAAAATCTCAAACCCTAATGTATAAATATTCTCAGTAAGTGTAATAACTTCAATCATTTCACTTTCCCTCTCTTTTACGCTTTACATTAAGGAGATTAGGTTATTAATCGATCCCAGGTATTATTTAAAGTCTATGAAATTTAGTTGACCTAAACCCACCACAGAGAAACAAATGCCTCTTACATATATAGGCATGTATACATACATATATTTATATATGTGCACTGATTTCATTTGCATTGAACTTCATTTTGTGTTGCTTTGTGTTGTTAAAAGTTTGCTCTTTAGTCAGCAAAACTATTTAAAACTAAACAAAAACTAAACAAAACTATTGAAAATAATGTAGTGGGGAATGCCAGCTTTTCCACCACCAGGCTATGTATTAGTTAGCATTGTGGATAAAAACTGATGGTTGCTGTACTCTTTTATTTATTTTGAGAGATATCTGCCATGTTGAAGGAAAATCAAATGAAAAAATCATGGCTAAAGCTCTGAAGTTAAATTAGGCTTTGCTAAGATGTTTAAACTAAGTTAGATACGTAGAAAAATAAGAAAGCAGTCCTGAAATTTGGTGTGTGAAACCTCTTCCAGTGACTGCGTCCCATTGACCTCAAATATGTCAAAAGTACTGGCTTAGAACTCTTTAAGTGAAAAACAGTGAAAAGCTCAGGGCTTTTTTTTGTTTTGGTTTTAAGTTACTTTGAATTTGCATAAATATTTCAATCCAAAAAGTTTAGGTAAACTGTTGAGTGCCTTTCATTTCCAAAGTCACTCTAAGTATGTTGGTTGTTGCCTTGACCAGCTCCATCAAGCAAGTCTGAGTATATGCCTGGCTACTATTAGAAGTCATTTTGATGAATAATATGAACACAAGTAATTAAAATTGTTCACATAAAAAGAAATTGGCTCATATTTGGACTATCAAATGACTACTGGCCAAGTTAAGAAGAACATTTCTGCTTTAGTATAACAGTGCAGGTATGTGAAGTGGTGAAAAAAGTACTTAAACAGGGACTCAGAGGATAGTTTTTCAAATTGGTATCTTTGATCTTCAAAGTTATCTGCTAGAAAGGGAAGGTGATGATGTCCACAGACAATACTGGCAATGACCTAAGGAGGGAGAAAAAGCAAAAGAAATAAATTGATGTAAAAAAAAATCAGCATGATACAAGAGTTTCTATTCAGAGACAACACACAAGCTGCTTGTATTTTTAGTATCACCTGGCAGAGCTTAACAAAGTAAAGATTCAGGAAGTAAAGATGAAGCTAAAAATGGTTGTGGAACTCACTGGCATTTAAAGATATACAGGATACGAGACTGCAGAAAAATATCTAGAGCACAGACTTCCGGACTTAGATATTGACCATGAATGCATGGCAGAAGAAGAGATAGTTACAGGAGTAACAGTACAAGAGCAAATTTGCTGGACTGAAGTGATAGGACTAGAAGAAAAAAGAAAAGGAAAAAAAAAATAACAAAAGCCCAGTGGAGAAAAGAGATAATGGAGACAATAAGGAATCAGAGCACAGGGAGGAAAGATCAAAAGACAGAATCATTTGCAGACAGAATGAGAAGGAGATGAGAGATAATTGAGCTCCACACAGATAGGAAGCAGCAGATATGTGTGACCATGAAGGAAGAAAATCAAAAGGCATATTGCCAAAGCAAATTCAGGGAACAGAAGGGGTTTGCTGTCTGTCAGCTGGTGTCTGAGAAGAGAACAGCTCAGTCAGAACAAAATGGCTCTCAGACAGTATTCCCTCTTAGAAAACTGTGGTTCAAATGCTAGAAGACAATTCTAATGACATACTTCATATCCGAACTAAGGTCTCTGCCAGATTCCTATTGAAATGGGTGAAAAGAGGGAAGCTCATGTATTCAAATACAGTTCTTTAATGGCGAAGTTTGGTATAGACCTTTTTACTAAAGAAAGTAACAGTTTACTCATGTTGGCACATAAAACAAAAGAGGGGATAATATATTTTCTTCTTTGAAATGTTTACTACAAAAAGGGTCATAACAAATGTTTGTAAGCTGAAAGAAACACACCTCATCTTTCATTTTAAGATTTAACAGTCTCATATAGTTGAATCCATCCAGGTGATTGAACCAACAAAGAAACAAGACATTTAACAAAATATTTTTCTTTTAAAACATGTTTTGATGTTTTCTGTTATCACTGGGACACTGAAATAAACCTAACAGTTTTAGTACTACTCTCCCCTCTCTAACCCCCCCCACAAAACAATTCTTTTGTGGATTATATGGAATATTAAAATAGACTATAGATATACTCCTTTCCATATTCATAATCCTACACTGGATGCTGTTGTTTTGTCTAAATTCTATTTTTCTTTTGACAAAATTGATTTTCTGTGAATATGAACACAAAGACACAGGCAGCAGTTTGGAAGGGTTAAGCTTAGAATACAGAATTTTGCTTCAATGACCCTTTTAATATTGACAAAATATTTAGCATCACTTTTGTTAGAGGACCTTACAGAAAGAAAGGTATCGAAAACAACATACTCTGTTGAAGGTGACATGTAATCTAATGACCTCCTTTAGAAAGAAAAGTCCTTCAGGGGTGGCTACGCCAGCCTAACTTTGATATTCTAAGCCCTGCCTGCAAGAAGCTTTGTTTCTCTGTTGACTGTAAAGAAAACTCAGCGAGAGTAGCAAACCAAGAAAACCAGCCTCTGTGACTAATCTCCTTTGAGATAAAACATATTGATTCAAAACTTTGTGGTGCAGTGTTTGTTCACTGGTCACAGCCTGATATGAGTACCAGAGCAATTCAGCTACAGAAGTCACACATGACTTTCATTAGCCATCAAGCTAACAAAGAGAGCAATCCCATCCACTCTAGAGAAGGGAAAAGGAAAACAATTTCTAGAATCTTTTAAATCAGGCCACTAGTCTCTTCAGTCCTCTAGCTAATAAGCTACTCTCTGCATGAAACCTCTTTCTGAGGTGGCAGCCTTTTAAATCTGCCAGCTGGAAAACAGGCTCCCATGTGTTTTCCCATCTCCAGCACCTATTCGTCTTGGCAAACAGGGACAGCTGTCCTTCTGGGCCTTTAAAGGACTACCTGGCCTCTTATAGTCTTCCCCATGTAAATCATTCCAGTGGAGTACAGATGTTTTAACACCACAGCAGAAGATTTGCCTAGTGCAGAAACAGCACTGTACTTGCACAGTTCTTTCTATAGCATTCCTTCCTGTAGAGCATAGCAAGGAGTTTTATCATAAACTTTCAGACCTGTAGACATTCAGCTCATTAGGAAAAATAGTTAGAACCCATCATCTGTTCTCAGTCAAAGCAAAATCTGAGTAGCATAAAAATAACTTTAAAATCATCTTTCTGCTCCTTCTGACACCTCTCAAGAGGTTGAGCACAGAATTAGACCTCCATGTTATTCATACAGCACTGAAGCATGCTGGATGCTTTGTAGATCAAATGCAATGACACTTTCCCTGACGACAGTCTAATTGTAAACCCATTGCAAATTATGAGAACTGAATAAGAGGAGGAGTGAGGGAGGAAAAATGTTGCACTAATATTAAAAATTGAATAGACCCATGGTTTTTAATTTTTCTGTAAGAAATCTGCTCACAATTTGTGTTGTAGTTTATTTTCCACATACTTTCCTCTAGGCTGAATGTGAAAAAAGTACCCTCTACATTATCTTCATCCATGTTTTTGTGGCACCCCAAGTTGGCATTTCTCTGCCTTTTGGGCAGTTATCCAAAACAACACCCTATCAGTCCCAACTTCTATATCTTCACAAAAAAAGGACTCTTGAAAAACAGTCCAAGGTGCGTATATAGAGATATAAAAAGGAAGGAACATGCCAGACAGGGAAATATACTCAGCGTTTATTTTAAATTTAATTTCTTAACAAACGGCAAAAACAGCTTAATAAGAAACCCGTACTGGAAACATACACAAAACCATAAAAATTCAGCTTGTCCTTTTTCTAATTAGTATTTTCTATAATTTACTGCACTGATAAGAACTGTTAACAATGGGCATCATCATACTACCAGAGCAAAAGCTGGCCACAAAGTACTAGGCCACAAACTTTTTACTAAATCTGCTACAAAGATGTAGACAGCATAGCAGGATTTTGTGAGTGTAATCCCTTACGCTGAGGATTTGATGCACTCTGTTGCTGAATTGATGTAGTCGGTCCATGTTACTGGACAGCTCTTGGGTTTTGCAGTGGAGGAGGTGTGACCCTGATGGTCAGCTCACTTGCTCTCACTCTCTCATCGGCAGAGATTTGTCTACTTTACTGTGTCTTGGTCTACACATCTGGTTATTTGCTTTCTTCAGAGATTTGTGGTTTTCATGTGTTCATACCAATCAGGTATAAATCTTATGTTTCATGGAATAGAAGTATGCTTTAATTCTTGGTAAAAACATTATTTCTAACGCACAACTGAGTTACAGATTTTGTAGTATATTTGCATAAAGTTATGAATAATAACATGAAGCAAATGGGTGCCATGTTGAAGTAATTGAAACAATGAAGTACCTATAATCAAATTCCCGTCAGGAAAGAAGATGTAGGCATGCTGCATAACTGCATTAATGTGTAAGGTATATCCTTTGTTGTGAAAGGCGGTGTGAGTCATGAGCCAGTGTTTTGAGTCTTACATTTAATATGTGATACTTGGCATGCCTGTAGTATTACTGCACATATCTGTATCAAGTTCTGGGAAGACTGGATAACCAAAAGACTGAACATTTATACATGATACACCAATCTGCAATATCATCTTTATATCCACAACTCAGATTTCTGTCTTCTGCATAAATGGAGAACAGTTGACTGTAGTTGAAAAGAAAGCTGTGATACTTATAAAACTGGAACTTTTTTTAAAACTTCCTTTGCAAAAGTAGTTTTACAGACTGTAATAAGATATCATCTTCTCAGTATTGCTTCCTCTCTGAATATATAGCTCAGTTCAAAATCTCTCTTAATTTAGTATTCTTGATCTGGCCAGAAGCTTCTTCAAGAATTAAGCATGTCAGAGAAAGTTATACAAATTCTGTAATAAATATACCAGCAATCCTATAGTATGGATTCCTCTTTTACTAAAATATCTTGATATGTGCCCACTGAAGAACATTATAAAGCAAAAAAGTCTTATTCATGTATTTTCATACAAACTTAAAGTGTAAGCAAGTTAGAAAGTGTCATCACTTCTTCCTAATATCCTAAAGAAAATTCCTCTTTCTCTTCCCACCCCCCCTACCCTGTAAGAGACTAAAAACTTGTCTCAACATTGGTAGCAGGCAAGTTTAACTACTGAAGCCTAATCACCATGACAACTGAGCGGGACAGTTTAATCACCAAGGCAGACATGTCCATCCGTACCTGGGCCCAGGGTTGACTGACAATGGGGAGGGGGCTCAGACGCTCTGGGATTTTTGAGCACCACCTAGTGATGGTACTGGGCATGCGCCCCACTGCCAATGGGGAGGCCTGGGTATGCAAACCAGTTATTGACTATGCAAGAGGATAACCATTTAAAAAGGGGAAAACAGCGGAGACCAGGAGGAGCGTCCGGGAACATCTACCCCCCACCAGATTCGAAGATACATCAGGCGCACTGGCTGCTTGGACCACTCAGGCCTCATGGACAGCTCGGGCCACACCGGCTGCACGTAGACCCATGGTGGTAGCTATCACAACACTCCTGTGTCATTTGTTTCTCCCCCTTTTTTTCTTTCCCTTTATCACTTTTCCTCTCTTTCTCTGCTTTTCTCTCGCGTATTTGTTGTTGGCCAAATAAAGTGACTTGGCACTTGACTCCGTTTTGAGTCTTAATTCTGTTCCTGAGAATGTGAAAGGAACCTAGTCACGATAAAACATTGGAGTTAATCAGAAGCTAAGCCCAGCTGCCCCCAACCTCCCCGAATTATCTGAGGTCGGTTGGAAAGCAAGGGGGTTTAACCTCTGCCAAATTGTTCAACCCAACAGTGGATCGTGACACACACCCCCTCCAGGGAAGACTTTCCAAGTCTTTTATAAAGAACTGAAAACAAAAATACTTTGATTCAGAAATTCCGTAGCTGTTCCTCCTTGGACTTTTAGTTCGATGTGCCTCATGTTTTAATTTCCATTTCATTCCCTTAGTCAGACTACTGTTTATAATGGTCTTCTGTATTTTCTCATCGAGTAAAACAGGTGCCAACATCTTACCTATATCACAGGAGAGGAAATCTGGTGGAGGAGTAGAATGTACATACTAACACTAATATCTCAAAATTCCCTCCTCCCCCAACATTGCACTAATTGTATTTCACAGGTCAGTTTTGGAAACAGGAGGAAAAGGGTGTGGAACACTTTTCCCTAGTATAGACTTTACTTAATTAACACTAAAATAAATAAATGAAAATTCTGCCTTTAACTATGAGAACAGCACACATTAATTTTTTTCTTTTAGCTCCCATTCCAGCTAACAGAAAATGTAATCTTCCCAATCTTCTTTCTAACACCAACATAATCTTTTTGAGTCTTGAATTGTGAGAATCAATGACCTTTGACCATATAACACTTGTAAAATACATGACTTATCAGTATTCATTCAACTTTGTTATACATACCCGTTGTTTTGATACTACTTTGTTTGAGAAGAAGTGATAGTCATGCTGTGTAATTTAATTGTTATTTATGTCATACACAGAGATTGCAGCATTACCCAGAACACAGTGACTTTAATTGAACCGTTTCCAAATGTCACCATTTACTAAGGACATGTCATGAGATAAAGGTGAATGCATGATAGATGAGCAGATATAAAGGTGCTTAATTTCCTGTCAAACTGCACTAAAAAGTCCATATAAGTCTCTTCTACCCACTCACCACTTTTTTTCTGAACTTAACAGCACTGATAGTTTAAAGATCTACCTCCTTATTCAAAAATGTAACTGTCCCTTTCGCCTCTTCTTTTCAATTTCATTCTTTTTCTCATTTTGATATTCACTTTGTAACAAAAAGACAGATATCAGCCTTTTGAAGAAAGATCTTGACACATGAGTCAAAGATATTAAAAAATGAAATGCATTCATCGGTTAGAAAGGCATTAATTTATACCAGCTTTATTGCAGGCAGCGAGAAAAGACAAATGTCTATTTCATATGAACTTAAAAACCTGACATGTAACTCCAAGCATTTTTCTCAGAATAAAGACTAGACTTACTCAAACTGCAGGCAACATCAACTTAACAGTTGATAGCAATAGAATTTTCTAGGTATTGTAGTACTAAAAAAGTCAGCCTGCTCTTAAATTGAATAAAATACCCCTGGGAAAAGGAAATATATCCTTAGTTTTCTGTAGGATACCAGTTGGTCATTTGTTCTGGAGAAAAAGGTATTACTAATTGCAGCTAAATATAGCAACCTAACTGATAATACATTGCTTTTTATGATCTCACAGATCATAATCCTGTTTGAATGCATTTGATATTTGAAATTACTCACCATAAGAAATCCCAATTAATATCTTCATTGTTGTAACTTGTATTTCAATAGTCCCAAAAGAGAGCAAACAGATTTGCACGGAACTTTCTTGAAAAAATAAAAAAGTAAAAAAAAAAAAAAAAAAGAGGGGAGAAAAGTGACTTTTCCACTGGAAAAATATAATTTTGGTTGAAATGAATCTTTCATTAGAAACCAGGACCACCTGTGTGAGAAGCAGGAGTAATTTGTCCCACTTGTTATCACAGTGCTAATCTGTGACATCTTGGTTCAGTTTCTCAAGAGTGAGACAAGTTTCCACCTTCCCAAGAAAAAAATTACATATGTAGGTTATCATACAGTAAGCATAGAAAATTAAACAAGAAAATGTATTGGCTTTTCCATTTTCCACATGCTATCAAATTCAGGACACCAGGCTGTGAGAAGCTATATAAGTAAACAGCGAAATTCTGTTCAAGTCTTAAAGAGCTCTCAGTCAAACATTATTCTTCTGCAACCACAGCAAAAGAAGAGTCTGTCTGAAGTCATTTAAACCTCAGCTTTAGTTAAATGAGAAAGTAAGCATTAGTCTGTTTTCTGGTGTGGTAAAGTGAGACAAGAAGGAGAAATCAAGTGACTTAAGACTGAGGAAAGATGATGAAATCAGATTAAATGAGAGCATATAGTGAATCGGGCATTAAGCCTTCATCTTTTAACAAACAATTCAGTGACCTAAACATAATTCTATACATGCATTATGTATAACCAAGTTACAGGAAGTACTTTCTAGCTGAAGTTCAAACTGCTTTAGTTGGAAAAGAAGCTTGTGTTTTATATGTTTCTCTTTCTAACTCAATGAACACAAATTACTGTACATGTATTTGCCTTTATTAATTTTGAAATCACCTTCTATATGTTTTCTTTAACATTTGCAGAAAATATTTGTTTTTTGCTTCAGCAAACACTTCTAGTAGTGTACTCAGCTGACAGAATATCCATAAAAAATGAACAGAGGTGAGAACACAGCTTAAACAAATTCATTTAAACCTTGAAATCTTCCCTCTATGAATACTTGATTTGAGTGAAACCTTGACTGAAACATTTCAGATTGAAAGAAAATGCATTTACTCTTAGAAAATATTAGTGGTACAAAAAGGCATCAATTTTTGTGGGTTACAGCTTCACATATACAATCATTGCTGCAAACATGCTTGAACTATTCACATCATTTTAGGTAAATAATGAAGGAACACTGTGATCTTCAAGTGCTAAAACCAGAAACTCCGAACAAATTTATGCCACAACACAGCCAAGCCTGCATGAGAATAATGTAATACATGCAAGCTGCTAGTTAAAATCTGTCTTTTGCCCATGGTGTAATTTGTATTCTGAGTGCAGGTCATATATGTCCTGTAAATTTGGCCATATTCTTATGGGTGCACATTGTAACAAGCATGGCAACTAAGTAGTTAAATATAAGTCAAATGTAAGTTTTTAATTGAATACAAATAGAAAAAAAAAAATCACTTGCTATCTCTAGCTCCTTAGCATAACTAGGAACAGGATTCAGTGGTAAATGAATCTTCACGAGGAAAAGAAGACTTTCAGGCTTCACAAATTGAAGGAAGTTCCTATGTACACTCATTTTTCTTCACAGGTGAGAACAATTAGAATTCACAAGCAAGCAGAATCCAGTGTTTAGATTGAAAGAAACCAGCCATTAATAGTAGCTATTTGGAATAAGGCTATGTGACATCTTGTATAGAAATAATATTGTGAAGTGAGGCAAGGGGAGGTAACGTTCATTCCCGTTAAGTTAGATATATAAAACTTGTGGTCTGATGCTTTCCAGTTGTCCCTTCATTTATGTCTCATGGTTCTGTATGGCTTAATAGGCCCTGAGAATTTAATTTCTTTGCTTCACAAATTCATAAACCTTAATGCAGAATTCGAAGGGGGGTTGTATTTATAATATTATATACCTGCCAAGGATTTTAAGCAATAATCTTGTTTAAGTAAGATAATTATATGGGAAATGATTTAGCCTAATACACTTCTATGGTTCTTTGTAATGGATTAGTGGGAACTGCTATTCAGGAGAGCCTGCTTTGAGATTTGCTAAATGTGAATTTTTAATTTAAAATGTGTGGGTGTTGCTTTTCTGTGATTGCTTAAATCCCCTGTCACATGCCTCTGCATAACAGTGTTACTGCTTCTTGCTTTCCAGAAGCAACCTGATGCCATCCAACTTGTGATGAGACAAACTCCAGGAGAATTTTAAGTATTCAGAATACTATCCAAGCCTGAACTCATCTAGAACACCAAGAACTAAAATTAAACTAATTAAACTCCTGCAATGTGGCATTTTAAATTATTGCAAATGCGTAGAAACCTTTAACTGAATAACGAGGTGTATAACACAATGCCTTCTCTTTCACTAACTGCAGTTGATATCAGCAAGATTTTAATGAGCTGATAAACTTGTTCTCCAGCGCTGTCCAACAAATGGTGATGTATTTATAAGTCCATAAACTAGTATATCCAGTAAGAAAAAAGCCATTAAATCCATTACATACTTTTCTTCTACATGTATTGCATCCAAATGAGACCAACTACAGAAGATTCTGTTAAATAGTGGTATCTACTGAGGCAAAACTGTAATCATTTTTTTTCACTTTCATATCTTCTTAAAGTTATATATGTAAGAAAAATAATGACCTAAAGTCCTATTAAGACTTAAAGAAACTTCAGATCATTTCTGATGTTTAAGAAGTAAAAGAATTGAAGAAAAGTACAAGTCAAAATCAAAGACAATGCCAGACATACATAGCACTGGTACAGGACAAGGGGACCAAACCCTTTCTCATTCAGCCTTATACCCTGTGGCAAAGTCTCCCAAATGCTGTCACTGTATTAGGTTTTTTTTTTCCCCTCTTTAAAATATTCATCCATCCCATCTCACTTGCACTCAACATGTTCACGTCTCCATTGGAGCTCACAGCTGAACAGGCCTGTCGGTATACAGTTTCTGAAGACTTTGAAAGCGTGAACTGACTGTTTAGCAAGACATAAGTGGTGTGCCAAGAGCCTGAAGCATCAGCTCTGAAACTACAGGCTGCTTCAGTAATCGCACGCAGAGTCCCAGCTGCTGTGTCTATGTTACTATGTAGAGCAGCCCTCAGGGTAGCCTCAAGGCCAGCAGAGCTGCCCATCTACCTTGTTCTCTGGTTGAATCACCCCAAAGGCTAGCTCTGGGGTAAACCTGCTGGTATTCCTGGATGGTAATGGGAATTTACAGTGTACCCAATCCATAGGCAACAACATTTGTACGTAGCCTTCAGCTACTCTATTTGCCATTTCAGTGACATCAAGTAGGGAAAAAAGAAAATAGTCTGGAGATTATTCCTTGAAGGTGCCCTCAGGTTCTTCCTAAGAGGACTCAAAATGTTTGCTGTCTTACGGGCAAAAGGGATTTCTGGCAGCCTTAGTTTAGGTTGCAGACAAAAGATATAATGGATGCCAAATGTGTACAACACCTGCTCATTCACAGCAAATCTGAAGTATTCACATTAGGTACAAGATGAAGGTATCAACAGAGTAGATGCTTCTGAAGTAGTGAATATTTTCCTACTGTTTAAAATGTTATTTTTCTGAAAAGTATGGACATGTGATCCAAAGACTGAATTGCTCTCAATCCATTCATCATGCATATATTCCTGGCCTGATAAACTATAGTGTGTAAGTTCAACCTTTAACAGCATTTGAAACATGATAAGGATAGCCTAAGCTCATATGTTTTATTTCACAAGTAGGATAAGATAGGAGCATGCATGGATGACTGCTGCAGCTTATACAATTCATTAAGGTGTAGAAACTTGTTTGAATTTCTAGCTCACAAGTGAAGTTATCAGAGCAAGGAACACACTTGCAGCAGCTGGGCGCTCTGCTTTTGGTATTGCCTCTCTTCCCTGAAGTGATACCCTGGTAGTCGCTTTTCTCCCTGTCTCCCCCTGCATCTTCTCTCACAAGAGAAAAGCAACTGGATTACAGTACATTGTGTCCTCTTGGAAAGCAGGCAGGGGTCAGAAATGCATGCACATAAGCTTGAAACAAAAAAAATAGGGAGATGGAAGTGCAGTCTATGCAGCTATGCTGCTTAAGGCAACAACTAATTTGAAAAGACAAATCCATCAATTTGATCACCACACTGGTTCCCTTCTTCCCTCTCTTGTCCTACTTTTTCCTATGATAAGCATCATGGCAGAAGAGGGCTCTGAATTCAAACAAGACATAATTTCAAGAGATAGTCTTCAGGTTGGGCCTTTTGGAAAAAGGACCCAAAAAATCTAGAGCTCAAAATCAATAATGCTTAATGCTGCAGAATAAGAAGGAAACATATTTAAGTTTGCAGTATGAGGCAACAAGCTTGTTTGTTTGGTTTTTTCTCTGAGTTCATCATATCTGGAATCCATACTGTTCCACAGCAATTCATGTTTAATTATCAACATCATTGCATTTTAAAAGTTTTTTTTCCAAGTGTAAATCATAGAGGATCAAATAATCAAGACATGGTACTTCAGAAAATATTGAACATTTCCCTTCTGGACTGCAGAAACCTACCTCAAAGTACTGTACCTTGAAAAAAATAGTGTGAGGAAAACAACCACATTACAATAATTTTAAAGTGTAGTCGTCCCAGACAACATACTCCCAGAAGTCCTAAAAGCTTGGTCTGGAAATTATTAATTTATTTTTTTTCCCTTTTAGCACGTCTTGAAAAAAAATAAGAATTTCAAAGGATTGAGTCTCTAGTAAGCTTTTCCAGTACTGAAGAAATATTGGAAACAACATTAATTAAAGAGTGGGGATAGCCTGATGTAAAGACCAAGGAATTTCGTTATATGATTAATCTGCAGCTCTGCCAAAAAAATATTTAGATACTAAAATTACCATCTACTGTGCCAGTTCTGGAGGGTTTCAATATCATCCAAGATATTTGCTGTCCATTTTCTAAGCAATATAGGTTTGGTTAATAAAGGCTACTACGGTGATGTAGAATATTTCAGCATCTCTAGCACAAAATGGCACTTGATTTAAACTTACGGTATATGAAATTAGGAGGGTATAAATAATACATCTTTTAAATGACTTATTGAAGGATCTAAAGCTGTAGGTGTTGCAAGGGAGCTATTCATAAGTACTTCCAGTTAAGTGCCATCTACTATATTCAATAAATCTTTTTTATAAATAATCAAGACAATGGTACTGAAATCATTATGGTCAAATGTATAGATAACAGATTGCAGGTTCAATAAATAATGAAGTGCAACACAGCTACAAAAGTGCTTAAAGCTCTTGAAGTCATGGTTACTTCCCTTTCTATTAAAAGGTGCCCTGTTAGGCTGTATCTGGCAGCAAATAAAAGAGTCTGTATTTACACAACTGGGTGTTTAGCCTTGAAAAGGAATGAGTCAAAGAAGGATTCAGTGATCATGCTAGATGATTGTCTCATTATGTAATCTTAGTGAAACGCTCCGTAAAATTTGCCACAGAAAATCCTACTAAAGTAAAATTATCTTGCTCCATAGTGTCAGTAAGCCTTTTGGTGGAATACCATGTACTCTTATGGTATCCATTCCTCAAAGAATGATTAGCAAAAATTCAAAGTAGTTCTAAAATGATCCAGAGAGCTGCAAGAAAGACTTTGGCTGCATAGCTTAGTAAGCTGCTACAGTAACTTATGAGAAAAAAAGTTGAAGAAATTGACTGGATCAAAGACTGGGTGCTTGAATAAAGAGCAAAAGTTGAGATGGAAAGAGGAAGGCTTTAGAAATTACAAAGAAAGGAATAAAAAGTCAGTAGATGGAAGAGGATTTTAGAAAATTCAACTTTAAATAGGACAAAAATTCCTAGTAGTGATGATAATTAATGCTGATACTACTTATCAGTGAAGATTTTACCTTCTATATTGCTTGAAATCTCTAAAGCAAAACTTGTGTGTATTGTTAGAGAGGTCCTCTGACCCAGGTTTGAGAGGCATTCTTCAGCCCACAAGAGATGACCAAAGCAGAAGCAGTGCTATTTTTAGCCCTAAATGGCTGTAAATATGAGCATTAATTCTTCCTCTTCCTCCTCTGCCTGTTATTTCCCATTCTGAGTGAACTCTCCAAATACATTTAATACTTCCATGCAAATTACTTTTGCCATTTTTTGCTTTATGTTTTCTCTGGTTGTGTAATTTGGCTTCTGATTTTATGAGGGTTTTTATTTGTGTGGTCTCTAATATTGTTGAGGGTGTCCTGATTGTGAATGACGAGGCAAGTCTCTATTTGGCTCATTTAATTGCCTCTTTGATGGCCTCACTAATCACACCTGACTATTTTCACAAGCAGTGGCTATGTCCAAGAACCGACCAATTCTATTTAATTTAGTTCTGTGTAATTTCTTTGTCATCATCACATCACTGGCAAAGTAACGGCACAGCTGGTGTTAGCCGGATCTGTTCTGGTCACCTTCCTGCCTTGTTTCTCTCTGAGCCCAGACACTGGTAAATGGCCTGAGGATTTCATGTCCCTTTCTGGGGCAAAAGGTGTTCTATCCCCAATGTTTTATACTGCTGGTCCCTCTACTCCCATATTCAGATTTAAAATCCCATTCACTTTGAACTCAAGGACAGAAGTTTATTCCTTCATTTGGCCTCATGCAAGTAAAATTCAGAAATATTCTATTAAGGCATATAGCTAGAAGTCATGTATCACATAAGCAAAAAAAATACATTAGAACTTCAGACATTTTAACTAGACATATTTGCAGCTGCACTTGTATTTGCAATTGTCCTGACACTTTGCTTATAGTTACCACTCAAACATGGTTTCCCTCAAGGTTTGGAGACTACCAGGGCTGAATTTCAAGCCAAAGTATATGTGTGGCCCTGATACACACACAGTATTAATAAGGTGATTATTTTGCTCTGAAAGGAGCAGCAGGCAAAGTCTTTAAGCTGCTCCTTAGCTTACTATTTCATTAATATATAATGTGACAAGACCAGTATTCAAATATAAACACATTGATTATGTATGTAAATGAACTCCTAATTTAGTTATCCTGAAATACAGCAAGTTTAACAGAATTACACTGAAGCTATTACAACTGAAATGAAAATAAGATGCATTTTCATGTTGCTGGGTTAGAGACTTAGTATGAACAGTATTCAGATGGCTTTCCAGCTTGATTCATTTGCAGAGAACATGTTCAGAGTAATACCGTAAAATGTGCTTGCTCTCTCTCTGGGCTTCATACATCTGCTTTATGGTTTGCTTTAATGACAAAACATTCTTATTGTTGAGATGTGTAATAAATATGACAGACCACATCCTGAAGCCTGCAAGGTATGAGAAAGAACAGGCTCTGTATGAACAGAGGAGATAGCCTGTATAAAACTAGAACACTGGAGCTTATTTTTCTTCAAATATGGCTTGTTTCCCTGTGACAATCAATAGATAATTTGCCCTAGGGGCAAGTATTCATTTATGAACAATGTCCAAGCTTGTATCATAGGACTCATCTCACTTGATTAATTTCTTTGACAGTGCTAACAAAATTTTATTACTTTGGTAAGGTCAGATACATTTGTGGCCTACATTATGTCAAAAGCTGAATTTCTGTTCCTACGAGGGCATTAGAGGGAGGTGTGGGTTAGGCTAAATATATGACCCATACTATGAAAATTATTACTTTCTTAACTGGAGTGTTTTAAGACCTCTATTATACAAGCAGGCACCCACTTCTACATAGGGACTTGCATAAACAGTGTATTAGGTTTACATTACAAGGTTTTGGTAGCAGGTCAGGTTGCAGGGGTGGCTTCTGTAAGAAGACACCAGAAGCTGCCCCTGTGTTGGACAGAGCCAGTTCCAGCCAGCTCCAAGACAGACCCACTGCTGGCCAAAGCTGAGTCCATCGGTGACATTGGTAGTGCCTCTGTGATAACATATTTAAGAAAGGATAAAATACTTTGCACAGCAGCTGGGAAGGAGAAGTAAGAATATGTGAGAGAAACAACTGTGCAGATCATAGAATCATAGAATCGCTTTGGTTGGAAAAGACCTTTAAGATCATCGAGTCCAACCGTTAACTGTAGAGGGCGATCAGGTCTCCCCTCAGCCTCCTCTTATCAAGGTCAGTGAAGAAGGAAGGGGAAGAGGTGCTCCAGGCACCAGAGCAGAGATTCCCCTGCAGCCTGTGGTGAAGACCACGGTGAGGCAGGCTGTCCCCCTGCAACCCATGGAGGACCCCACACCAAAACAGATGTACCTGAAGGAGGCTGAGACCCCATGGAGAGCCCATGCCAGAGCAGGCTCTTGGCAGGAACTGTGGCCCATGGAGACAAACCCATGCAGGAGCAGGTTTTCTGGCAGGACCTGTGGCCTGTGGGGGACTGTGGTGGTGCAGCCCCCCCGGACCACTCTGAGATCTCAGGATAAGCCCTATTGTGCTGTTATCTTGGTCTCAAGTGCAACGACTTGGGTGCCAGATATCCCCATGGTCACACCTGGGCCATCTGCTGCCTGAATTGTATACCAGAATGACTCAACACCATTTGTAGCTAGAATGGAAAATACTGACCAAAGCCAATCATCTCAAGATCCTACAAATAGTGATCTGAAAGGAAGACCTTTGAAGGTCTCCAGAACCCCAGTAGGCTGTGTGACCTAGTATTACCACCTGAGCTGGGATGCCTGTCAGGATAGATTTCATGAAGATCGGAAAATCGTCCAATGACTTCACAAGAAGTCAAAGGCCTGATTTCCTGAGGTTCACTGACCATCTGTTAATGAATGCTGGCACATAAACGTGAGTAATTAATAAAACTCATGAAAAGGGAAATTTTAATCACGGGTTAACCTCTGTGCATGTGTGTGTGTGCGAGTTGATTTGGAACTGTTTGTCTGTGTGTGTGTGTGTGTGATTTGATTTAAACCCCATCTGTGTGTGCAACCCTGCTGTAAGATTTGGGTGACCCTTGCAATTCTTGAGTCTTATACTAAGTCGTTCTTTTGATTTTAACGAATTTCATTGAATTGCTCTGTTAAATTGGCTGATGCTTAAGTGCTATTAAGAATTACACAACCTAATTTTGTGATCTATCTCTAAAATATTAACAAATCCTAAATTTCTGCTAAACCAAAGCCATGTAAAAAATCATATTCTCGACAGTGATATAAACAATTGATCGCGCATGTATAATCCTTTAGACATAAATCGTTGACCACGTCTGGGACTAGGATTGGATCCAGCCACACCCAGACTCGTCTCAGAGAAAGGAGTTTAGAAAGCAAGGGGGTCCTTTCTGAACCTCATGGCTCAATGGGAGGGTCTCCCTGACAGTTTTGTCTAACCCTGTCCTCTACACAGTAAATAATCAAGTGTACCTTGCCATCAAATCTTGTTAAACCACTGTCACATTTACCATTGATATAAACAAAGCATATTTTACCTTCTCCCTCACTCCATCCATGACAAATTGGTGTATTTGGTAGGATCCAAATCAGCATTCATGACAGGGACCACAATGGAGCAGTCTGTTCCTGAAGGACTGTATCCTGTGGGATAGACCTCATGCTGGAGTGAGGGAAAAGCATGAGGAAGAAGGAGCAGAAGAGACAAAGTATTATGAACTGACCACAACCCCCATTCCCCATCCCCCTGCTCTGCTCAGGGGGAAGTGGTAGAAGATTTAGGAATGAAGTTGAGCCTGGGAAAAAGGGAAGGGTGGGGGGAAGGTAGTTTTAGTTCTGTTCTTACTTCTCACTATCCTACTCTGTTTACAAATAAATTAAATTCATTTTCCCAAGTCAAGTTTGTTTTGCCCATCTGTTTTTCCCATGACAGTAATTGGTATCTCAACCCACAAGCTTATGATTATATTTTCTCCCTTTGTCATGTTGGTGGAGGAGGAGTGATGGAGTGGCTTGATGGACACCTGATTGTCCTCCCCTTCAGAAAACCCTAGTCCTTTCATTTCAAGTTACATATGCTTATCCAGAGAGTGAGGCAGACTTGGCTTTAATGCCCTTTTTGCCATAAAGGAAGTTCAGTTTATATGTTTAATTTCCTAGAAGAAAGTCTTGTGTACAACTATATATATAAAAAAAAATGATTCAGAGCACTCAGTGCTTACCTATTTTATCACTTTCCTCTTACACCAGGGTTCCATAACAGATTTTGGGATTCACTGAAGAAGAGATGAATCACAGAAGGGAAAATGCCTCTGTAACCCAGTAACTGATAAATTCAAGTAGTTTCTGTCTACTCCATTTTACCTAAAGATGTTTGGAGATTAGAATCCAGAGCCCTTTCTCCAAGCTGATGACTATATTCCTTGAAGAGTTTCATAAAACACCATGTTGAGATTCCTAAATATATTTTATCTTTTCTACAGGAAACTTAGGCCTTTGGGTTCCATTCCAAAACATGAGACTGACATTCAGTCTTGTTAAGCAGAGCTCAGAAGCCAAGCTCAAGACTGATTTGAGAAAATACCAGCTAACTGACCATGGAGTCTGAGATACTGTGGATGTCTGAAATGAGATTTAATTGCCTGTGTATTTGTCTTTAGTGTTAATTTATATATGTTAGAGTGCCCCAATTGGTTTCTGTTTACCTTTCTAGAACCGTGCTGGTATTTTGTACTTTATATTGTGTATCTTATCTGCCAGCCCTATGAGAACATGTTGGACAACAGGACATCTGAAAATGGGAGATGGGAAAATTTGTCTGGGAAACTGAGTCCTACTTTTAGGACTCAATGATCTTGAAGATCTTTTCCAACCAAATGATTCTATGATTCTATGACTCAAGAGAAAGAAATTTCTCTGTGCACATGAAGTTGTATTAGTAGTATTCTAAGGTTATATCCTGATCTTTGTTAAGCAGTGGATCATGGACCCCAAGAACAGATTTGCTCAAATCATGCCTACCTCATTAAAACAAATTGAGAAGAGTGTAAAGTTTCAGCAGGTCCTTGCTAAATCACTACGTGTTCCTTGTATTTGGAAATCTACCCTTTTTACTCACCTTCAGCAAGTTGCAGATGATACAAAGTAACAAGGAGTGGCTGAAAGACCAAAGCGTTGTGCTGCCATTTCAAAGGACCTCAACAGGCTGAAGAAATGAGCCAAGAGGAACCTCATGAAGTTGAATAAAGGGGAGTGCCAAGTCCTGTACCTGGAGAGGAATTAATCCATACACCAATAAACTCCAGAAGATGACCGTCTGCATAGCAGGTTTGCAAAAAAGAATATCGTCGTCCTGGTGAACAACAATTTGTCCATGAACCAGAAGTGTACCAGAACGGCAAAGAAGAGCAACACCATCCTGGGCAGCAATAGGAAAAGCATTGCCAGCAGGTTGAGGGAGGTGATTCTTCTGCTCCACTCAGCACTAATGATCATGTCCAGTTCTGGGCTCTCCAGTATAAATAAGTCATCAACATACTGGAGAGAGTCCAGTGCAGGACCGCAAAAATAATAAAGGAGCACCTTTCATCAAGGATAGTCTGAGACAGCTGGGACACTGGAGAAGAGAAGGTTCAGGGGCCTGGCAGGGGTATGCAGATCTTAGCAATGTTTATAAAATATCTGATGGGAGGAAATGGAGAAGTGGGAGCCAGATTCTTCTCAGTGATGCCCACTGACAGGACAAGAAGCAATAGACACAAACTGAAAACCATAGGATTTCATATGAACACAAGAATAAACCAATCAAACACTGGAAGACGTTGCCCAGAGAGGTTGTGGAGTTTGCATCTATCAAGATACTCAAAACCTGAGAGGATACAGACCTGACCAACCTGGTCTAGTTGATCCTGCTCTGAGCAAGTGAGTTGGACTCCATGGTGTCCAGAGGTCCCTTCCAACCTCAACTATTCTGATATCCTGCTATTTAGGTACTTAACAGTGGACTTTTTGACCTAAGCCAAATGAAGACTTAATGGAGAGTGAACATTTTCTTATTGCCAGTTGAACTACACTTGATTAGGGAATGCAGTTTACCTTGCTGTTTGATCAGGCCTCTATGTTTTGGAAGTGTTTCTGTGGGAATCAAGAAATCTTTCAATTCATTTAAATTGGACAGGAAAAAATACACAATTTCCTGTAGAGAACAATCTTTTTTTGGCAGAGGTTGGACTTTGTGACCTATAAAATTCTTTTTAAGCTTAATTTATTATTACCTCAGCAATAAAATAACATTTGCTTTAGTAATTTGTTTTACCATGGAGTGAGTCTCTGATCCTTTCTTTTTAATACTGAAATATTGCATAAGTAATGAATTTAGCATCTTTTATTAGTGCTAGGTTTACATTTATAGTACAATTGCTGTTACTGCTGTTATGTTTTATCTTATAGTTGTCTATGAAAGTTGGGAGGTGTTAATCAACTGAAGAGTGCTGGTTTAGCAGACATGAGATAATAAAAGGACAGCGTGATAACAACCATTAGTTTAGAAATAATAAAATCTGTTGTGTGTAATTTACCTATAACAGTTAAGGCTCACTGTAATTGGTCTGTCATTTTTGATCACTGAAAAATATGCTCCTATTCTCATTATAAGAGCTGTTGTCACAAGGCTGTTTGTAGGTGCCTTAGCTTGATTCAATGAATTCTAGTAAAATATAGATGTCATCTCCAGGAGGAGAGAAACACAATGGTCCAAATATGCTCTTTATGCAATGTCTTCAGAAGGCACAAGTTATAAGTAGAGAGGATATCGGCCCAAATTTTCTTGGCTGTGAAACAGTTTCAGGAAATTCCGTTGCATATCATTAAAGACTAAGTTGCATTATTAATATCTGAAAGATTTAAAGCTAATTTTTGAGGAGCATGTAACAGATGGATATGGTGAGGTGAGGGTAATGATGTGAATTACGCACTACAAGAAGGATATTGAGGTGCTGGAGCATGTCCAAAGAAGGGCAAAGAAGCTGGTGAAGTGTCTGGAGCACAAGTCGTCTGAGGAGTGGCTGAGGGAACTGATGCTGTTTAGCCTGGAGGAGGCTGAGGGGAGACCTTATTGCCCTCTACAACTACCTGAAAGGAGGTTGTCGCAAGGTGGGTGTTGGTCTCCTGTCCCAAGTAACAGGCAATAGGATGAGGGGATAAGGCATCAAGTTGTGCCAGGCAAGGTTTAGGTTGGATATTGGGAAAAATTTCTTCACTGAAAGGTTATCAGGCACTGGAATGGTCTGCCCAGGGAAGTGGCTGAGTCCCCATCCCTGGAGGTATTTAAAAAATGTTTAAGTGTGGCACTTAGAGACATGGTTTAGTGGCGGACTTGGCAGTGTTAGGCCTATGGTTGGACTCAATGATCTTAGGTTGGTCTTTTCCAACCTAAATGATTCTATGATTTACAGTAACACCGAACACCTTTCTTACATTCTTAGCTGCTCTCAGGGACTAGGAATTTTTTTTTTCTCTCATCAAACTATCCCCAACAAGATCAAATATTTCCTACACCACTTGCATTGAAATTAAATTCTGTCATCATGTATGTACAGCTAGGAGCAGTTCCTTTCTCCCATCCTTCCTACTATCTCCATGTACAGATTTTCCTTTTTGGATTTCCCCAAGATGGTTCCATTTGTTTGGGGACCTTTCATGTCAGATCTTATTAAAACCCTGGAAATGCAGGTACATTCCAGAGACTGGATCTTTATCATCCTCAAACTCTAAGGATGCATTAGTACCAACACATTTAATGTGCCTACAACTGTTCTCTGGCACTTGAACTCACCAGCAGGGCTCAGTCTATGTTTCATATTCTCCAAATCAGGTGGCTGCATGTTGAGAATGGTCTCTGGATTGCATTAGCTCCTAAATTGTAAGGAGGACAGTGATAGTTTGGCATGAGTGAAAAGCCTGCCATAGAGTATTCTAACAGTTTATTGGTAAATAGAATCAAGTTCCGCTGTCTGGGAATGTTCTCAGAGTAGCCACTGACGTTTTTACAGTACTGTATTGATTTTGGATGGAAAGACTGTTCTCTATAGAATCTGCATTGATTCTTCCTCCTTTCCCATCTCTCTCTCTCTCCTCTTTTCTCTTTTCTTTTCCCCCTGCCAGTTCTAATCTTTACAGTTTGCCTGAGGTTAAATCAGATTTACCAGTTCATTTTCTAGTTCTTTCCTGGACTATTTTAAAATTGATGTTGTATTTGATCCTTTCCATCGTTCTGATTTTAGCTGGTAGTTAGCAATTTCATATGTGATTACCTTAGGAGTTTCTGGCTGAGTATCATCTCTTCATGTCAATTTCTTATTAATCTCCGTATTGGTTTATCTGAATAGCCATTTACTGACACTACAATTTGAGACAGTTCCTTAGACTGTTTCCTCATAAAATAATGAAAACCATTATGAAGACACATTAGGAGAACACAAATACAATATATTTTTAGTTGTTCTTGTATGGTCATTTCTTCCTCAAGTGTTTTTTTAGCACCTGCATCATCTTCAGAGCCTTGTCATTTCTTTGGCAGTCTTCCTGACTTCACTGTGTTTAAAAAAACTCTATTAGAAATTTTAATGCTGTTAGTTAGTCAGTCCTAAACACTTTTCCAAACCTGCAATATTTAACTCACCAGCATATATCCTATTTTTTCCTACTTTCTTCATTTGAACCCAACAATTTACAACAATTTAATTTACATCAATCCCTATACTCAGCTGTTTACTAGCTCTTTTTAGCCTTTTAGATAGGTATCCTCTAGAGACTTTACCTCACATATGGTTTTTAATTTTCTGTACTCCCTGGCTGAAGGAATTTAGACATATTAACTCTCTACAGTTTATTTCTGACTTGCATTGTAACTATTTATTAATATATATGTAGTTTTTCTTTCTGAAGTTAAAAATTATTGTGGTAGATTTCCATAGCTCTTTTTAGCATGAAAAGTTGTTTAATTATAATATTTTTCAAAAGTGATCTGTTTAGGTGCTTTGCTGGGCATTTAGCACTAAGTAAGGCACTGCAACACCTCACTCTGAGGAACACAGAAGGGACTTCACACAGGAATCTAGACTCAAGGTTCAAAACCTGGACTTCCCCCACAACTGATAAAGAACTAAGCATCTCAGAAAATGAATGTTAAAACTCTCATGATTATAAAAAGTAATAATAATAAAAAAAAGGCTTAATATGGTGATCTGTTTGAACAGTTTTCCTCCTGCTTGCAGCAGGTATGTGAGGGAGATCTGTCAGCCTACGGAGGTTCCTCTGCCTTATGTCCTGAAAGCAGGTGTCCTGGTTTCAGTTGGGATAAAGTTAATTTTCTTCCTAGCAGCTGGCATAGTGCTGTGTTTTGGATTGAGGATGAGAATAATGTTGATAACTCACTGATGGTTTAGTTGTTGCTAAGTAGTCCTTACACCAGTCAAGGACTTTTCAGCTTCCCCTGCTCTGGCAGGTGCGCAAGAAACTGGGAGGGGGCACAGCCAGGACAGCTGACCCCAACTGGCCAAAGGGCTATTCTACACCATATGACATCATGCTCAGTGTAGAAACTGTGGGGAGTTGGCCAGGGGTGCAGTGATTGCTGCTCGGGGATGGGCTGGGCACAGACTGGGCATCGTCTGGCAGCTGGTAAGTGGTTGCATCACTCTTTTTTCCTGGTTTTTGTTCCTTTTTTATTTTGTTTGTTGTTGTTTTCTTTTTCACTACAAATATTACTATTGTTGTTGTTGTTGTTATTATTATTATTACTATGATTATTATTATGTTTCAATTATTAAACTGTTCTTATCTCAACCAATGAGCTTTCTTTTTTTTGCCCTTCTGATTCTCTCCCCATCCCACTGGGGAAGGAAGTGTGAGAGAACGGCTGTGTGGTACTTAGTTGCCAGCTGGGGTTAAACCACGACAGCAGGAAAAGATTAATATTCTTGGATGAAGTTGAGCAGCACTGAATCCTTTGTGGTGAAAGTGGTGATGAAGAAAATGGTGCTGTCTATTATTTATAAAGGAGCTTGGCATACAGGCACACTTCAGCTCTTGGTCATCTTCATCTTATGAGATTTCAAACTTGTATGTCTCCCAAGCCAGCAGACTATCTTCATCATGAAGTTATCACAGTACATTCTACTCTGTGTCTTGGAGAGAAGCATTTGCAAAACTACTGGGGGTAGGCAAGCAAGCAAAAGTATGTGTATCTGCAGTGAAGACAGCCAGCTGGGAGTCATGGGTTCTACTGCTTGTCCTGTTTATACATTTAGATGCTGCAAGGGTTAGACCCCTATGGGGCACTCTTTATAGCTAAAAATTCTCCTTGCTTCTGACCTACCGCAGGAACTTCTGCAGTCTGAACTGCAGAAACTGGTAACAGCAGTAGCTGGTTAGCATCTCCCTTTGAAGCAGAAGCAAGAGAAAAGGTGTTTTGAAACAAACTATTGACAGTAAAAGAATGAAAATTTAAAGAAGACTACATAGTGATGAGCCCATTCTTCTTTGTTTCTGTCCTCCGCATCCCCTCTACCAGCACAGTTCTTTCTGGCCTACCCAGCTGAACTACTGCCCCAGTTCTTACTTTCATTCCCACTCCCTCCACAGACACCTGGTTCTTTACACAGATTCATTACAGGACAGTCTTCTGGTTAACATCATCTTGTTTAGTTTCTCACTGTGCATTAAGCTAGAACAATAATTTTATGATCTATATTCTTGACATAACCCTCTAGATGCTTGTGAAATCAGTGTTTGTTTCTAAGTAGTAATTAAAATATATTTTTAAAGGCAAATGTGTTCTATTTCAGGGAATTTTATTGTACTTGTTAGCTGTTAGTATTCTGAAGAAGGCAATGTAAAATGGTTACTCTTACCTTTTCTTGCTTGAACTTCAAGTTTATTTTAGAGGATGAACTAATAAATAAAAAGAAAGTATGACTTTCAATTTAACAACAGCTATTACTTTAGTAAGTGTCAAATTTAGACGTAATTGTCAGCCCACTGTTTCAAAAAGTCTTGTGGTTAAGGCATAAACTCCCTACACAGCTCAGCTTGTTACTATACCAGTTCAAGGCAACTAGCTGTAGAATAAAACCCAACATTTAGGTTGAACAAAGAAATCTCTGTTTTGTTTCAAAACTCTTCTTCCACTTTAAAGTTTATAAAAACTTAACTTACCATGACATCGTGAACGATGAAACAGAACTCTTTATTAGATGAGGGGAGAGAAGACCAAGACTATGAGGTCTGCTTGAAGTCTTGCTATATCAATTAGCCTAAATAATCCAACAGATTTTTTAAAATGAGAACAATTTTTATAATCTTGAGAAACAACAGAGGTTGGGCTCAAAGTACTTTAAGCATCTCTTAAAATAAAGAGCAAACCTACAGTATATAGTGTGTTCAGTGTGTTCTTTAAGTGATCATTTCTTGATGATAACATCCTGAAGCACAGATTGGCTTATTTTTTTGTTGCCTCCAAATGCTATTAGAACAAATACTTTTTATTGATGTTTATGAATAGAAACTGACATTTCGAAATAAAACCTAAATCTGTAGATTGTTCTTTGTTAGATTTACATGACTGAAGGCACAACAAAATGTCCTGTAATGAAAGTATTTTTATAGTGGTTGAATGTCAATGTGCAGTATGTTAAAGTTCATTATAATGCCGAGTGTACTAGGAAATGTGTCAATTTGTAATACTTATGGCTGATAATGCCATCAGAATAAGTTCTGGTTTATTGCCACATACACAGCAAGAGGAAGATGACACTTTCAAATAAAATTAAAGTGTTTTCATATTTATCTTTACTGGTTTTCTGCATGGCAGAAAAGAACACTTAAAATTATGAAGGCTGAACATTAAAATTTAGTGCAATACCCATGCAAATATTGTAATTCACAGCATACCCGTAATCTAATACAGCCTGTGCAGTATGAGTATCTGGAGAATTTTACTTTCGCTTCTTTTGTTGACTCACATATATTTCAGATTGCACTCTATTTCAATGTCTTTATTTAGGACAACAGCATGACTATCAATTCCAGCTGTATTTTGAGAGTGACTCAGAGAACTTTAGGATCTAAGATGTTCAAAACAGGTATCTACTGGGCAGCTACTCAGAAAAGCATTAGGCAATTTGACAACATGTTGGAATGCAAGAAGTTATCATAATTGATAGATGGGAAAGGAGACAAGAAACAACTCTAGCAACAGGAAAAGAGATTCAGCTGCTGAAAGAAGCAGCCAAAATCTCAGGTTAAAGCTGTGTTATTTCTGTGGCAGATAGACATAGTTTATTTCCTTTCCAGAAGAGAGAGGAATGCTTTTGTTATCCTTTACTCAAACTCAAAGCGCACCCAGGGTACCTCTCTGCATTTCTTATCAGAAAACAAAAAAACAACAAACTTTGATAGTTTAAGAGTTTTCCAGTTGCTATCATAACCAAACTGCATTTTCAAAAGTAGTTTCAGTGGTTTTGAAAGGTTTTCTTCCTATACCGCAAGAAAGTTCAAAACCATGGTCCATACTTTGGGACCATGTATCATATTCACCATCCTAAAGCTATGATTCCTATAGGAGCCCTTTGCCTCCCTGTTCTCAGGAAACTAAAGTTACTGGGATGTGCTTTACGCATTACAAAAAAAAAAACTTTACAAATGAGAATAGCAAGGCTTGATATCTTGGAAACAGCATTATTTTTAAAGAACTGTGTAAAGAGGACATCCTCAAGTAAGATCATACCCAAACTACCAGCTTAGGTTTGAGTTCTGTGTCAAGGTTCCTGACTGTCACTACCCATTTCACTTTAGTCAATACTTTCAGGGCAGTTTATAAAGCTTCTGAGCTTCTGCTTATATGCAGAGGTGACCTCGCCAGAACAAGTAACATCTTAATTCACATCTACTGTCACAATTTAAAGTCAGCTTCATATATACTTAACAGAAGGGTGTCCTCTGAGATGCTTGGCATGTAGAAGTTATGCAAAATGTCCACCAGCCATGTACTCCCAGAGACACTTGTCTGGTAAGAAAGCTGAAGATACTTGTTCTACCTGTAATCTGCTTTACCTTCACAGCTCACCTTCCTAAAGAACATAAAGGGACATGTAGTCATAGCCATAAATTTACCAGTGTCAAGAAGAGGTCTTTTGGGTGATTCTATATCTTATAATGGCATATCACAATATAGCCATATACAGGAATGCTCCCAGTGTGCCCTACTATGCACTGGATAGCTTTGAAACATGGCATACTTTGATCAAAGAGCCTCATCCAGAAGCATAAGGAGTTTCCAAAGATAAGGTTGAGAATTGTGCAAAAGCCCCAGTGTTGCAGCTGCAGGTCCAGAAGGGTTTTGTTGCCTGGTGACCACACCAGAGCAGAGAATTGGTGAGTTGTTCCTGCCAAAGGAGATGTTTTCTGCAGATTTGCAGACCTCGCCTGGGATATACTTTGTGAGATACTGAATATCCTTAAAGCCCTGCTATAGCTGTGATGGGATCTAAATACTCTATATCCTTGTGCTGCAGAGAGGTGTAGGTAATCTGTCCCGAATGAGAGGTGTGATGTATACCACTTAAAGGAATACAGTCAGGAAGAAAATGAATGAAGGGTGTAAAGTGCATTTGTCTCCCTAAAGACTAAAAGATAGAGGAGCTTCTTCTGCAGTTGGAGTTCTCAGACACTGAAAAAACTAATCACTTGGTGGACTGTCTTGTACTACACCTGGTTTATTTACACTCCTTATCAATTTCTTAAGAACCAAGAATTAATGAGTGCTAGAGGGGACAGCTGGTGGCTCTGTGGCTAGAGAGCAGGCAGGTGTTCGTTTTTCAGGCAGCAGCAGTGGTATAGGGTTGCCTGGTGTGGGCAACAGCTGTCCAAGGGTAGAGGAAGAAGCCTGCATGAGAACCTCTGGTCTACCAGCTCAGGTTGCTTGCCAACACATCTGTGTCAGTCCTGGATTACTGGCTGGCATACAGTGTTTTGGGGAGAGCTGTGCAGGGAAATCTCATGAAATCTGAAATAAACTTGTTCAAAATAAGTATTTTTTTTAAAAATCTGTAAGAAAAAAGGTCAGAATATATCTATAACCTCCTTCCTGCTCTGCCATTTAATCTGCCTCAGGTGTCCTACATCACCAGTCCTTCCTCTCAGAGTTCACCAGGAGGGACTCACTGCTGTGTGTGCCTGGGGCAGGGGAGATGTATATTATTTTACTTTGGGCACAGTGCACTCCTGTGCATGCAGCAAATATCCCTTGGTGTGTGCTTTGGCTAGAGTTGACACTAGAAAGCTACCAGTGCTGTCCAGGATTTTGTTTTCCTAGCTGAGAAATGTGGGAGCAAGGCAATGTGATTTAACCCATCTGCTCAGAGCAAAGGCAATTATTTCCTTCTCTCTCACTCAGTCCTTCATGGCTGTGAAAATCTATTAAAGTAAACTCTAGCTTTGCCCATTGCCACCTGCCCTTCTCCCACAGGAACCTTGTCTTCTATTTCTTTCTTCAGTATCAGGGTATTCCAATATGTTTAGCCACTTGCAGCTGCCTCAAGAAGACACTTCAAAAATCACTCAAAGATCAGGTGAGGAAGAGTAGGGATTGATCAGAAAAAGTAAGAAGATCTACCCAGAAGACCCACTGTTCTCACTCTGCAGTATTTTTGGCAGGACACATCAGCAGCTGTGCAGTTTTGCAATTTCATTTCAGCAACAGTCACAGTTTAAAGCATTATCAACCATGTCTGGTGAACACATATGCTCTGGCAAAATTCAACCATCACAACAGCTTCAGCTGTGCACCTTTGCTAGCAAACTGTCCTGTAAACCAAAGTTATTCCTGTGAACAGGAGAAATATTTGTTGACTTGAAGGCATCTGCTCAGAGGAGAACTGTGATAGCTGTTCTGAGGGCTGTGTCTAGCAGTTGTTAGACTCAAAACTTCGGTGGTTTTAGACATTTACAGTATATGGTATAATTTCTTCAGGCTAAAACGATCTAGTTGTATAAAGCTAGTTAAAGCAAGTTAAACTCTAGTCACCTAACTATTGTACAATTTTCTGCTTCAGCTAAGAATAGCTAAAATAAGACCAGAGAAGTCTAGACAAGGTCAAGCAAGTCCTTAGGCCTTATATAGCTAAGCTAGTACAAGGTTGTGGTCCACTAATAGCAATGGGAACAGCACAATTACTACAGAGCTACACAGTGTTGAACCTTCTTCTACTATGGGAATAAATGTCTCTCACAAAGTGTTGGACTTTACAGCAAATACTAGTAGCTGTTGATTCCAGTATCTTAATGTAATTTAATCAAAACTATGCAAAGCTTATTTCAAAATAGTGTAAGTAGTGGCAGTTGCTGTAAGAGAAATCATTTTAATTGTTTTAGATTAATGACTGTATTAATTTCTATTTCTCCAAAAAAAGGTCAAATAGCAGGTTTTTGAGGCTTATTTGGTTAATATTTTTGCAAAGCAGAAGTTTTGTTTCATGCCACTAACAGGCTCAGCTAAAGACTGTACACTGTTTTTAATACCATAACCACCAAGCTTGTCTTTTCTTTTGATAAAGTGTGCTATTTAAAATAGATCCTCTGCTGAGCTAATTAAGAAGGTGTATTAATCCCAAATAATTCCATGTTGAGCTCACTACTTCGTAGCTAAAGGGTCTGAATTCCCATTGTTCTGAATCTTCTGAGCTGTAACGGTGAAAATACTAGTAAAAAGATTACACCAAAAGTTGCTGTGATTACTAGCACGGGTCTATCTATAGAGCTAGTTACTTCCTAAAAATCCTCAGTATATGGACCCAGATAATGAGTATCTATCAGAAACTGTGTACACAACCCTGATTTCATGCCTCAAAATGGGGCAATGAAGCTCCTGAACAATTCCCTGTGGAAAGCCAAGTCACAAATTGCTTAGTTTGAATCAGCAATATGTAGTTTATGAGACCTTGAATAAACAATTGCCTCTACATTCATCGTGAACACTGAAGAAATTCTCTCTAGGATAAAAGAAAACTAGAGCACTTCAGTAATATAACCCCTATTATTATAAGATATTTCTGTTATACTAGAATACCTCTGTAGTGCTAATAGAAAAACCCCATCTGATGGCAGTGTCAACTGTGTGTTCTACTTAGCAAGGTTATTTTATTAACAGACACTGATATCTTCTCCCAGGGCAGACTGAGAAATAAGGAAGGGGGAAACTTCCTACAAAATGCATAATGCCTGAATGTTCTGTAAGGTGATGTTTGTTTAAATGTGAAATGCTAAAGTATTGTCTCATATATCAATTTCCCAGAGAGCCCAACAAGATACAAAACAGCAGCAGGAGCTAAATGCTAAGTTGTAGTCTGAAAATACCATTATTTCTCCCTCTCCTCAAAGAAGAACCCTGATTTTCATATCAAATTATAGATGGTTTTCCAACCTCATAAGGCTAAATAAAACGTAATTCTAACCAAATCAAGCTTTAAAAAGTCATTTTTTGATGTTGTTGAAGTGATTGCTATTAATTACTTCCCTCAAAAAAAGCAATTTACCACGTAGAAAGATAATTTTTCTGAAAGCTCCCCACCAGGCTCAAGGCCCTTCTGATTGATCTGGGAGAAGTCATGGCTCTGAAAGAAGACGAGACTCCTGTCTTCAGTATTCCAGCTAATCAAGTCAGATTGCTCACAGGGAGAGCCAGTGGTATATCCATTTACTGCAGCTCATTCACATGAATTTATCATCAGCTCAAATCCCAGCAGCCAGTGCCCTCATGGAAAACCATCCCTTATTTCATAGGCAGGCTCACGTCAGACATCCCTGCTGCCTGACCTTCCAAGAATTCTAAGTACCCAAAATACAAGTCCTAATTTAGGACAAAAAACTATCTTGACCTATCCAACTCCAACTGAATATTCTGAGACTAATATTCCCCCCCCCCCCGCCAAAAAAAAAAGCATGAAAGCAATATATACCAAATAGTTTACTTAAGCAGAAGCCATAATAAAATGTTTTGATAAATATATGTGCAATCATATTTGTTTGCAATAAGTTAAGAAATAATAAGTTAAGAAACACTTTAAATCTTTAGAAGATTAAAATCTTCTAGTACTTCTTTCAAGTATGCAAACCTTCCTTTAGAGGCTTCTTTTTTTCACTGGTTATTGCCAACATACGTTTGTAATAGATAATTTCAAGTGTACGAAGGCAGAGTGCTGCACTGAGGCCATATAGTACTGCATTAGAGGAGTTCCAAAGCAGTGTATATTTTATTTGACCCAAATAGTCATAGGGTGTTAAGTACCTACAGAAACCCAGGGAATGAGTTTCTAAGTACCACTTAAAGTTCGATTTCTACGGTCAACTATGTAGAGGCAATTCTTGTAATCAAGTCTTGTTGGCTCTACAGATGTGTAATACGCTGACAAGAAGACCTTAAATAATACCCGTTCTCCAGCAGTCAGGGCTAAGATATTAGTCACTACCAGATCATGTTTTAAGTTGAGTTTACAAATCTGCAGAAGCTACAGTAGCAGAACCAGCATGGTAAACTAGTTAAACTTTTGCCTTAGCATTGTGTCATGCATCACATTTCTCAATCCATGCATTTTTCAGATATTATTTGGGACATCTTCTGAAACTTACCTTAGGAACACCACAAGTGGAGAGAGCTCTATACAGCAAGCTTCAGACAACGGTTCCAGGACCAAGAGTACTAAAAACACTGTGTTCCAGGGGCAGTGTTTTAAATTTTGCTTACAGTGGCTGAACAGTTTTAGGGGGAAAAAAAGAGCATTTATTTTCTATTCATCAAACAATTATTAACTCATGCACCTTTTTTACTGGAGAGGGGAGGAAACCACCTGCAAATATGAGTTGAAGCTTAATCACTATAATTAGTTGTTGGGGCATTTTTCAAAACACCTGGTATCAATACTGCAGTATCTTTTCTAACCCAGGGGATTACTACTGATTTAGCTCTGATATTGTTTAGATAATATTAGGTTATCAACAGCCTTGAACTCCTTAGAATAAAATAGCTTTTCAATATTGTGTCTAGATTACATTATAATTTGTTAGTGTGGGATAGCTTCTGAAGCAATATCAGTGTCTAGTAAGTAAACATTAAAGGTCCTGATCTACAACTGATCCATGAGACTGTCATGGTCAAGCCAGATGCAGAAGTCTTTTTGTTTCTGCATTCAAATGCTGCAGCAACTTGTCATTTCTACAACAATATGAAACATAGTTACAACCCATAATCTGAAAGTTCAAATATAATCTGATGTCTTCAGAACCACCAGTGCCTTTTCCACCAGGTAACATAAAAATTCCAAATGTATACATCTCACTGTCTTCCAACCAAAGTTACCTTTGTTAAGCAACAAAGACCTCATTCTCTTCTCGTCCATATCTTTTAAGCAACTTTATTCTTTGCCAACCTTTCTCCATGTGGTCCTAGAGAAAGCAAATTGAGTAAAATAAAAATGTAAATTGTATGTCAGAAATTATTAGGAGAGAAATGAAGTGCAAAACATAGAAAATTACTGTGTCATTGAATAAATTTATGGTTCAACAGTTACTTAAATACTGATTCTCTATCACAGGTATATAACAACAGGTTGAAAGGTAAGGTTCAAGAAGGTCTCTACATCGATCACAAGGTTGGATCTTCTTGCATCAGAGAAACAATGGAATAAACTAGGACTATTCAATCTGGAAAAAAAAAGCAATCAAGGAAGATATGATACAGGTCTACAAAGTCAAGAGGGTTGTAGAAGAGTGAATCAAGTGCGAAGAAGTGAGGCCATCAAATGACATTATCAGAAATAATTAAAAATAAAATATAAAAAGTAATGATTCCTCCTACAGCATGCAGTAATGATTTGGAGTGCTCTGCCACTCTGGAAAGCCAAGAGATTAAACTAGTTCAAGAATGGACTAGATGTGTTTAAGGAAGAGAACTCCAATGACACACAGAAGTGACATAGGGCTCAGAAAGCCTCCAAGGCACACATGGGTGTGGATCGTCTATGCATGAAAACTACAGCACATGCTGAATCTAATCTCCTATCTGTCATTTTTTTAGCTGCTAATACAGACAAGCTACTTGTGTCGTTGACCTAAATTAATATACCCAGTTTTATGTGCTCTCTGGCCCTCTCTGCTATTTCTTTTAGTGCCTCTGAAGCATTTCAAAGAAGCCTACAACCTGTCACATCTGCTTTCACCATTCTGTTTGTGCTGCAGCTTTTCAGAACAGATGTTTGCAACTGGGAGCTGTCAGAGCTAGAAGAAGTGAAGATCCTTCTCTGGGCTGGTGCAGTGGAGAACAAATTACTATAACTGCTTTGATTGTGCTTTTATGAAGCTCACACCCTACAAATCCAGACATCAACAATCATTCCATCAGTTCATTGGCAGTTATGTAGTTCAAGTGCAAGAATCTGTCTAGGAATGAAAATAAGCCAGTTAAATAATGTGCTGGTTTATACTGATCAGAACACAAACACTATTTTCACTTCAGCAGAATGGGGTTTTGGACTCACAGTCCTGTATAGCCCACTCCTTTGCAGAAGGCTATTTCATTAAGCTGTTTTTATTATTATGTAAAACTGATCTTTCCATCCAATGCTAGTTAATTTCTCTAATCAGATATTTTGGTGGAAACAAAATATATGCTAACCCATGAATACACAGCTTATCGTTATCATGACTTTTTAACAAAATAAGCTCTTTGTAAAATGACAAATGATTGTGTATCTTTTCAGTGTCAGTTGCCCTAAGATGGTATTATTCCTTCCTGTAAAAATAACTCATATAAAAAGAATAAAAGTGCAGACAATGTAAAACCTATTTGACTGTGGTTGTTTTTCAATGACTGTGGAAGTAGAAGGAAAAGGAGCTGGAGGTAGCAGTGCATGAAAATATCAGAGATCACTGGTCAAAATTCACTAAGAAAATCAGTTTATGAGAAAAACTGATCTTACAATGTCTTCTGAGTACACATGGGCAGTAGGTACAGCACACAGTAAAACAGGGAAGTGGTACGGCTCTACAAAGTCTTCTTCTCAGAGCAGAGACCGTGACCTGTTACAGGTACCTCTCTTAGGAAGAGAAATCAGCACAGCTTGTTCCACATATGACTGTGGAACAGCATTTGTTATAAGCAGAAATCTGAGCCAGGCGTAGAGCTTCCAGGAAGCAGTTCTGCTTCAAGTTTCAAAGACCTGTTGTTGCTCGCAATTTCCCTTCCATGCTCTTATCAGTAGACAAAACTCTTGAACTAAAAATCTCCTCAGCCCTAAAAAAGAGAGGTCAGACAATGCCTAAATGCATCAACTAGTGATCCTGCCATGATTCCTACCTTTGAAGAGAGATGAAAAATATCTGTGTGTGTTTTTATAATGACATGAAAGTTGGGAGTTTGAAAGAAACACTTAACATTTACTGTAGTAGCCACTTTCACCGTAACAATACATATTGTTACATGGTATGTAAGTAGCTTTTATAAGTTTGAGAAACAGTCAACAGACCTGAAAAATGGTACCATTTCTAACTCTAGAACAGACTTTTCTTTGTTTTATCTAGCTGCTGGATCAATATCAGTAAGCCCAGATTGCTCCAAGGGCAAGACGAAATATGAATTACAGCTACTATGTTTAAAATAGTATAAAATTTTAAGATTATCTTTTAAAACTTAAAAAAATTATGAAATAAATAAGAAATAAAACATATAGGGTTTTTTTAAATAGAACTGTATCTTCACTTGTAAGTCATACAAAGTTTTTGCAAATATATATTTCATAAGGTAGTGAGACCTGATCATGGTCATGACTGGTACCTTATATGACTCAAGGTTTTTAACTGAACAGATACCTTTGCAACATCATGGTCCTCATTATTCAGAAAAAGGAATGGTGCTAAAATGAGCTGCTTGGTACATTTTTTTTTCTTCAGAAATTTCTAGAACTTCTTATTCTTTGGCTTTGTAGTGTGTATTTTTTTTAAAAATCATAACAGAAGTCAGGTAAGGTGTATGCATATATTTACAATATCAAAAAAATGGTAAAATAGTAATCATCTTCATATTCAAACACTTCCTTATTTTATTGTCTATAAGATTTATAGAACCTGTCTTCCTAAATCCCCTCTGTCAATAATAATGGGTGCATTTCTAAAAAACTGAAGAGTCCAAATGAGGTCCTTGATCAGACTTAAGCAGAACTGAAACACTGTAATTTCATGAGCTGTCTTTTTAAGCAAGATTCCAGCCGCTTCCTAATGAATGCAGTTCATTCATATTAAAATAAAATGTAATTTTATCACTGCTGATATGACTTGCAAAATACTCATCAAGATAATGTCAAATATTTTTGAAAGGCATTCTAGCTTCAAAAGAGGTTATTTTCATGATTCTGTGTTGTCCCTGTCTTAGCTTTTCCTTTTTCCTAGATTTTAATTTTCTTCTGTTCACACTGATGCTTACTTCTTTTTTGTTTCTTCTTCATTTTCCAGATGATTGCTGTTGAGGAAATCACCACATCAGAGATGAGAGAATGTATGAGCATGTATGGGAGCTGAAGGAGAGGGAGAAGAAAGAACTTGAACAGAAACCAAGGACATCTTTTATTTCAGGTTGAGTTGAACTGACTCATTTGGGGGTTTTTGCTTTATTTTGTTTTTACTCAGGTTATTATATGTGTCAGGTGAACAATATTTTATTTTACCTCAAATAATTATTTTACTTTTTCAGAAAATAATTTTATATGTAAATAGACCATACATGTAAATAATTGGGGGTTTGAGCCATGAACAAAATTTGAGAATGCATAGTATTACTAAACATTGCCAGTTCCATTTCTGGTTGCAAAGTTTTATTATTATTTTTGTGTCTATATTAATGTATTAGATGAATATAAATGAAAGTCTCATTTTTTTTTTCTTTTAAATTTGAACCCACTGAAGCCAAAATAGGAAAATATCTTTCTTTAATGTTTTCAATGGTGTTTGTGCCTGCAAGAGTTAAAGCAGCTTTCCTTTCCAAAATACATGCTATGATCATTTGTATTTAACTCAGTTCTAGGCCTCATTTGAGATATCTATATTTTCTAGAAATCATATGTATATAACAATAACCAGTGAAGTAAATGGCTTTTTTATCCGATCTCATTAACTGATCTTGTAACAGTAACAGATATAACATTTACATTCAAGAAAACAAATTAGTTATTTTAACAGACTGCCTACGGGAGTTAAACCATTCTTTTCAGGATGTTATCCCCCTTTCCTTTCAGTCCTCACAAATTAGTAATTTGTTCCAGTTTTAATGATCTTTGCAAATAGGCCTGGCTCCATTCTGAAGACTCACTCTTTGCCTTTGTTTTAGTATATTTGTCTTCTCACTCTACCAATCATCATAGATGTGAGTGCTGAAAAGCAATTAAGTTAAGATTACTTAACCAAACTGCTTCTTATTATGGTTAAATCTTGCTTATTTTATGAATACATTTTCCTGTCATGGAAGGATATTTACTGACGGTGCTGCCTGTCTTGAGACTTCTAGGAACAAAAAACAGTTTTCAAGTGAAGCTTCAAACCAGCTGATACCCAAGTTGCCACATCTTCAGTCTGACTGGTAAAACAACATCATCTTCTCTATTAGCAGTAAAACAGCCCCAAGATTGCTTTTTCCTGTAATTATATTTTTAGCTTTATCCTTTCCAGATGACTCTTGGCAAGACTTTAGAAGTAGCCATTTGAAGATTAAAGGTTTCAGCTTCTTGAGAAATTATTGTTGATTTGTCCTTTAATCACAGGGTTTTCTACAGAGCCTGCAATCTTATAAGCATTTTGGCATAGCAATCAATGAATGGAAAATGTTTGGAAACAACCAGCACCTTTTTTCTTTCCTTATCCAGTGTCAGTATTTCAGTAGTCCATGAAAATCCTCACGGAATTTAAGAAGTACCATTAACCAAAAGCCAAAGCTGACCCGTGTGAAAAAAGTGCCATAAATGTGATGAAACTGGTGTCATCCAACAGTGGTGGAGATTAACTGAACCTGCACAGAGAGTTCAGCCCCCCATGATAACAGACCATGACGACATGGGGCTTCTTAGGATGAGCAAAAAAAAAGGGACAGAAATATTCAGGGAAAAGGTGGCAAAGTAATAAATGTCACTGTAAAATTTGTTTTGTACAGAGGAAAAATAGCTGCTGCTGAAGGGGTGACTATACAGAAGCTCTACTTACGCTTCATGGCCTGCAGGAAAAGTTTGCTTTTGTTTTATTTTTGTTTCTATTTCAACATATAATCCTACCTGCTTATACCAAACAACCCAGCATGCTGCTCAGTTACCTGGGAACAATATTTTTATGCTTTTCAGAAGCTGTCAAAATAAAGAGAAACAATGTTTTAACTAAAACTTCTAGGTTTTGTCACATGGCCTGCTGAAGGTTACTAAGTTGAGGTGAATGAAATAGCTTCTCTTTGTTGAATTTGAAAAGGCTTGTCAAATTTAGAAGAGCAAAAAATTATCAACTCCCACCAAAGCTTTCTAAATTGAACATGATAATCTTTGTGAAAGACTCATTAACTAAGGGCAAGAATGTTGAAGTTTAGATTATTTCATCTCATAATGCCTAAGATCTTACAATGCAAGTCTTAATCTTTAGATAAAAACTAATCATAAAGTTCAGAACAAACTCTTTATGTTGTCCTAACACTGTTTTGCATAGCATATCTGAAATAAAAACCACAGATGTAGCTTTGTGGTTGAGAGTTTGTCTGTTAAAATCCGATGTTGTAACAGGCCTCTCATTTTGTACTGTAAACCTAGATAAGAAAGTAGAATATAATAATTATTATAGTAATCTCCATCTGGAAAGCTTGGCCTTTATGAACACAAATATATTTTTTTGGAAAGACCTGCTAAATACATCTGTAGGGTTGGGCTCAGCTTCTTCAGACACAGGGTGGAAAGGACTTACCACAGCTCTCCAGAACTATTCATCCAGACAGACTTCCATTATATTGTGCAACTGTTGCATTTTGTAATCCTCTGAGATTATGGAAGGTGGACTTTGTATTTGTAGTTTAGTACTGCAACTTGATGAGAATTTAAAAAGAGATCTGAAATAGATAAAACCTTAAATTCCCTCGGAACTTACCAAATCATACACAGACTTCTGCATGAAAACTTGTTAGCCAAGCAAAGAACTGGGAATGACTGAGGCAGAAACTGCAAATCCTCTCATGTAAATCTGTGGTCTCTTTACTGAAGGCTCTTATTTTCCTCTTACCAGTTTCTGTATCAAGTCCTGTACACTCAATTTCAAGAAAAATATTTTAAAAATAAAAATATGTAACTGGCATATATAAAATATCTCTAAATTTTCACATTAAAAAATTTAACCATCGTTGAAATAAACATACACCTTTGAAATACATTTCCAGAACAGCTTCAATTTGTCTTAAAGAATTTGGGCTAAGTTAATTCATACAATCAATCCTTCAATATTCAGATATTATTTTTACATTATACTAATGAGACACCAAAAAAGATACAGTGCCTTTCAATACAATAAACACAGGACAGGAAGCAGGAAAAGGATCCCGATCAAGGTTTACCTGCAATATTATTTGTGTGCTTTTAGTTGGTTGACTGCATCCCACAGAGACTGTGCCCCTGACAGTGACTGTGATGACAGTGTTGTCAAAGGAGGAGGAAATTTCTAAAATAAGTAGCGAAATCATTTTGCATGGCTCAGTAATGATAGAAATAAGTAACATGAGCTGTAGTTTACAAAGTAGAAGTTTCTCAGCTACTTATAACGGACTGTCATATGTAAGACAGCATGTAAATGGATAGGACTATTAAAATAATTCTAGCATAGCTTCTGACAACAAAATCACTAAAACATTTTGTATTTCTAAAAAATCACCAAAATACAAAAAAAGGCAACTAGTGCCGGAAAAAGGAGGAACAGCATACTGCAATTTCACCCATAGACATTCACATGGATTACTTAATGGTGATCTTATGCTCCAGGATTTGCTCATTGCTGAAATGATACATCTTGACAGGACTAGAGTATTCTGTATTGACAACAACATATACGCTCTGAGTTGAAACGGTCATCTTTTTAGACCGAGACTTAGATGTAAAGGACATAATTTTCTCTATAGTCACCGATGCCTTAAATACATGCAAATTTCAAAATGTTTCCAAGTTTCTTAATCACAACCCACTTGCAAGTGTATTAGTCCATTCTTTGCTTGATGATTTTCAAGGCGGTAATGAAGCGGTACTGGAACTGTGAAAATATAAAAAGTATACTACAGTCAAATGATTTAAACATTAACAAAGTGTTATTGTTTGTGGATGACAACTCCACTGCTAAACTTAGGAGACATAAATCTATCACAAATTAATGGGAAATGAGAATAAATACATTTCCAGTTAATTATTCAGTTCATATACTGCGTAATAGTGAAAAGTAAGCTTTAGGTGAGCCATAATTTAATCTTGCAGACACAAGTAACTGATCATTATTATTCATTTGCCAAAAAATTTTTAGAGTTATAGGAGATATTTTATTTGTCAGATGAATGCAGTGAATACAGTGAATACAGGGAAATGGTCAAGCATGCCTCCACAAGATAACCATCTCAAAATTCTCCAGTTGTAAGGATCTTAAAATACTATTTAGCTGTAGAAATTACTTTTAATTACATTAATAAGAATTACACGATTGCTGGTTGTGTGTTAAGTATGATGAAGTTAGGAATGTTGGAGTCATCCTCATAATGAGGAAACACTAGTACTTTTTTTCACAAAGTGCAAACAGTTCTTAATACAGTCTTTAGTTTACAGCACATGATTTTGCATGTGCTGATGTTTGTGACGGTACATTAGTGCATGTTAATATACAAAGAAAGAATTTGCTTCAATTCTTGGTTGCATCATGGCAAGCAGAATATGCAAAAGGAATTTCATTCTGTGAAATGCATTAGATTTCAAATGTCTGATTTTATAGTTTAATGTCATCTAACGGAAGCAACTTAACTTAATTGAGTTAGGTTGTCACAAAGAGGGAAATAGCAACCATTTCTGGAAATGAAAACAGATGAAATATAAATTCTTAACTGAAAGTTGTACTCAGAGATTTAACAGAAGGCACACACACACTTCAGGAGTCTTGTATTATGTCTAAAAACATATTTTGAAATCCTAGTTCTCTAAATTTCTTAAAAGTTGTAGAATTTATAATGCTTGTTCCCATCTCAGAAGCAGCAGAGGAAACAATTTTTTTTGTGTCTAAACAGATTTGGACAGATTAGAGAAACCTGTTACTTACTGATATCAAGTATAAGCTTCACATTAAAATTAATTCCAATTTTATATTTAAAAATGTTAATAATTGATTTTTAAAAAAAATACTGAAATTAATTAGAAATTATTACCCTTTTAAACAATACACTAAATTTTAAGACATCAGAATTTTATACTTAAATGAAGTGAAACTGTAGACTGAAGAGATATCTATGTGGTCTATTAAAAAAGGTCATATTATCCTAAAACTTTCCATAATATAAAGGATTCCTCTTTAATTTTTATGAGGTCATTCCTGAGCAGGCAAAGCTCACATTGTTGCTGTGTAAGAATATATTCATTTTTATGATCAGTGAGAAATGAAACAGAACAAAGGTACATATTCACTCTGTATGGAGAAGTTTGCTGAGCAGTTGCCAATTTATTCAGAAATAGGGTCAAAAGCCTTCATTCTGCTCGTTATTCCACAGAGGTACACTTGTGTCCTAAGAAGTAGCCTTTGGCTTCACTAGAGCATGATAGTCTCCCTTTGTTGAGTAACCTGCAGTATCAGCAGAATAAAATGCTGATAACAACATAGCTCTTAACCATCCTTGCAAAATGCGTTAAGCTCTGTTCTGCAAAATAAGCTCACTGTGTCCACAAAGGGCTGTATCCCATGTCAGAATCCTCTGTACTAGGGGTTATTTAGAAGTGCCCTTTGGGATAGAAGTTGCTTACACTTGAGTTGTAGATCAGCTGTAGATCTGTTCACATCTACACATCCAATGGTATCATTCAGGATAGAATTTCCATCATCTGCTTAACACCTCACAAACAGAACAGGAGGCAATAGTCTACCTCTTACTGTAATCACAGCACTTTGAAAATGTTAGGTGGGAGAAACCCGTTGTACATTACAGAAGCAAGCACAGCATGTTGGAGGTGGTAAAACAGACATAAACACAAAACCCCACAGTTTATCTCATTGGTATTGCCAGATAGCCTGGAGCAAGTGAGACGAAGTTTATGTAGTAGAAGCCAAAAATGAAAATGAAAGACTGAAGCAGGATTTGACTAAAGACTTTTTTCTATGGACAGATTTTTTTTTTAAAGAAAGCGCACAAATTGCCATTGGAACATTGGCTTTTCTGAATATGTTTAGTTAGTGAGGTAAACATTAGATTTTTTAAAAAATATGTTAGTTAGCAATATCTGTTCAAATCTAAAAGCTGATTGATTAGCTCCTCATCATTGAACAACTGAAGTAGTTAGTGCAGTTTGTTTTGTGCGCTTGTTTAAAAGATCTAAAACATCAGGGTAAAATCCTGCCTGCACCAAATTCAGTAACAAGCTTACATTGGCTTCACATATCGTTTCATCATATTTTCTTACCCTGCACAAACCTACAAAGAATTGGGATTAGTATTAGCATCACCACAAAGTTCCCTCTTCTTCTCAGTGCAATGTAATATCCAAGCCTTAAACTGACTATAGATGTTCTAGACAGAGACGGGTACTGTTCAGTTGGTTATGTTGAATGAGCTGGACAGTATTTTGCGAACAGTGATAGTCTATTAATACAAATAAAGCAAAGTTCTGCAAGTATTTATCTCATCAACTCAGCTTTATTTAGTGTACACCAAAAAAACCTGACTTATGATAATGTTTTGAAGAAGCAATGATATATTTTCTCGTGCATAGCATGGCACTTCATTAACAGGAAATTGTCAGAAATACTGAGTGTACACTTGCTTGTTTTAGCCCCCTGATGGCACGTGTAGCACTTCCCTGAGTCCAGAGAAATTCTGCTGTGATCTCCTGTTATGGAAGACACCACTGAAGCTGAAGCCAGTGTTGTTTCTTCCCTGAGATCCAACAGGATGACAAAAAGACATTGCCAAAACAGACCAAACTCACTTGCATTTTTTATTTCATACATGTAATCATAGCATAGCATAGCACAGAACAGAATAGAATATTTTCAGTTGGAAGGGACCTGCAATTATCATCTAGTCCAACTGCCTGACCACTTCAGGGTTGACCAAAAGTTAAAGCATGCTATAAAGGGCTTTGTCCAAATGCCTTTTATACACTGACAGGCTTGGGGCATCAGTCACCTCTCTAGGAAGCCTGTTCCAGTTTTTGACCATCTTATCAGTAAAGAAATGCTTCCTGATGTCCAGTCTAAACCTCCCCTGGTGCAGCTTTGAACCATTCATAGGATACCAGGGAGAACACCTCCTGCTCCAATTCCCCTCCTCAGGAAGCTGTAGAGGACAATGAGGTAACCCCTCAGCCTCCTTTTTTCCAAACTAGAGAAACCCAAAGTCCTTAGCTGGTCCTCACAGGACGTGCCTTCCAGCCCTGTCACCAGCTTTGTTGCCCTCCTCTGGACACATTCAAGGACCTTGCCATCCTTCTTAAATTGTGGTGCCCAGACCTGCACACAGCACTCCAGGTGAGGCCGCACCAGCGCTGAATCCAGGGGGATAATCACCTCTTTTGGCCGGCTGGTTGTGCTGTGTTTGATGCCCCCAGGATGGGGTTTGCCCTCCTGGCTGCCAGGGCACACCGCTGGCTTGCACTGAGCCTGCTGCCTGCCAGCACCCCCACATCCCTTTCTGCAGGGCTGCTCACCAGCCTCTCCTCTCCCAATTTATATTTGTGCCCAGCGTTACCCCATCCTAGGTGCAGAATCCAGCATTTGGTCTTGTTAAATTTCATCCCAATAACCATTGTCCAAATTATGTGTTGCTCTCAACAGAGGCATAATAACAAAGCATTGAATCTGGTCTTAATAAACTTTGCCAGTAAGCGCAACAGATATGTGATCAAACCTATGTTCTTCCTTGTCAGCTACCCGGTCTATCAGACTCATATGAGTTACGAAAGAGAGGGACCATCATGTCTTATAATTCACTCCTGAGTAAAGTACTGGCTTTCCTGCTCTATGAACTAGAAATTTGGTCCAAAGCACCTGATTTCACTTACACTGGCTTGGTCATCCTTTAGAGAGTACCAGCAGGCAGGCTGTGAGCATGCATCCTCCAGTCATGTCCACTTGGGAATCCCATACTACTGCAGTGGCTCCACATTATGGTTCAGCCATAAACTGACTACTTTCTGCATAAAACTAAGTTTACCAAACCATTCATGTTTGCAGATTTGACATCTCAAAGACAAAAAACTGTGCAGGATATATCTTCCTTCTAACTGATTCAGTCTTCATTGAGAAAAAGCTTAGAATTTGCAACATGCAGAGAATTAAATACTCAGAAAATGAAATACTGCCTTGTACAAAAGTTGTACTATTTTTCAGTGGGAGAATTATAATCTCTTTGATGAATATATATCCCCCACAAAAAAAGTAACCCTGTGTTTGCCAGCTCATGGAAAATGTGAAGTGCAAGCTTCAGAACATGGAGCTTGTGGCCTCTGTTCATTGTACTTGGTCATACTTCCTTTGTTTATCAACACAGTATGCAGCTGATTTATCTCATATTAGGATATATGTAAAGCGCAATCATTGGCAAAGAAGCCAAGTGAATTTTTTCCATTGACATCAGTAGAGCCAGGGTTGGTCTTCTGCATGTTAGCTTAATAATTTACAAGATAAGTTTAAAAATATAGCGACTTGAATTGAATATGAAGAATATGAATAGAAAAATCACATGAATATGAAAGTTTTCATATGTGGATGACACCATACCTCACATTGCACACTGGTTTTGAATCTTGCTTTCCATTGTCCTGGTATCATTTAAGGACAGGCTGGAACAATTTGTGGGGTTTTTTTTCCTGACAAATGCAATGTAGTACAGTATGCAGTACAGTAGAATTAGTGCAGCATGAAAATGTTACTGCAAGATACAATAAAAAACTCATCATCTATTTTTTTTTTTGTACTATGACATGTACAATATTTATTCTAGCACTGGTACCCATCCTTTTCACCAGTCATCCAGACTGTCAGTTAGCTAGACAGTTATGATAACATTTTTTGTTACTAGCATCGTATGCCAAATTATCAAGATGAGATCCAATTATGAAGGTCTACTACATGCCTTGGTTCTGCAGCTCATTATAGTGCACACATTTTTGGACAGAAGTGAATCATTATATCAGCAGTCAGTGTTTTAGAAAGAATAGTTTCTATGGTCTTCAAACATATGCACATAAAAATAGACATCTGTTTAGGGTAATAGTGGTGCAATTAATGATGACATAGACTGCAAAGATATCTTGAACAAGCAAACAAATGCCTTTATTTTCTATGTAGCTGACCTTTGAGTTTTCCATCTGGTCTGTAGAGAGTTAAAAGAGGTCAGTTGTGGAAAACTTTGTCTAACATCTGTGATGATAATAGAAAAACTGTATTTCAGCAACTAGGCTGGCAAATTCTATGGTTTCTTTCCATCTTTTTAAGTATAAAACTGAATCTCCTCTTCACTGTTTTAGAAGACTCTAGAAATGAAGGGAAGGGAAGGGAAGGGAAGGGAAGGGAAGGGAAGGGAAGGGGAAGCTGTTTAATATCCAGGACAGTCGATGTCATTGCAGCACCACTCTATCTCCTTTGAAAAGAGATAGTAATTGGGGAAGGTCCCTGATGAGGAGGTTCCTGGTGACTGGGAAAAAGTAAATCTAATTTCCACCTTCAAAAGGCAAGACGGAAGGCTGGAGGAACTGCAGGTAGGTAAGCCTCACCCTAGTACCAGAGAAGTGTATGAATTGAATCTTCTTGGAAGGCATGTCGAGATGCATAAAGGACAAGAAGGTGACGGGGAAAAGCCAGCTCAGAGGTGCCAAGGGTAAAATTTTGCCTAATCAGCACATCATGAGTGCCTTTCATGATGACTGGATCTTTGGGTGAGGGCAGAATACTTGAACTCCCATGGCATCCTTGTAGCTGAATTAGAAAATTATGGACTGAATGGACAGTCTTAAAGGTGATTGAAAATCTGGCTTGACCTGCGAATAGAAGTCACAGCTGTAAGTCTAACTGGTGGCCTGTTAAAAGTGGTGTCCCTCAAAAACCAAGATACAAGGAAAATCTGGGGAAGTTGGGTTTGTTCATCTGGAGAAGAGAAGGAAAAGAGAGGCATTTATTGCTGTCTTCAATGGCCTAATAGGGTCTGTAAAGAATATGGAGCCAGACTTTTATCACAGCTGCTTGTTGAAAAGGATGAAAGGAACAGTCACAAACTGCTGCAACAGAGTTTTTGGCAAGATATTAGGGAAAAACAAAAAAAAGTGTTAATCATAATAAGCACTATAAGCATTGAAAAAAAAATGTTCTCGTGAAGATTATAGAACCTGCATCATTGGAAATTTTAAAAAATCAGTGAGGAATGCCCTGAGCAGCCTGATCTAGCTTCAAAGTTAGGCCTGCTTACAGCAGGTGTTTGAATTGGAGTACCTTAGAAATCCCTTACACCCCAAATCATAGACTAAACCTAATCACCTATGCCCTATCTATTCTGGCTTGCCAAGGTCATTCTTGAAGGCTGAAATCCCAAAGTCAAACTACAATTAGCAAACTCAGCCTGCTACCTGGTACTTGTGAATTTTGGCCATAACTCCATGTGTGAACCTGGTGAGCAAATAGCCTGTTCTTAAAGTCTCTGAATGTATGTGGGTATATCAAGAAAAGGTGAGAACAGCAGAAGTGAATAAACATGTTGTATGCAACTTCTGACCTTTATTGTGCCTAGCACTGTTAGGAAAATATAAATGAGTCTCTCTGTTGTCTGATGTGCAACAAGGAATACTCTTTTTTTTAATAGCTTTTGAGTGTATTATCACTTGATAATGGAGATCTAGCAATAAAGCATGATCATCATGGTATGAACAATACTTATTTATACAGAGAAGTTTATTTGAAGCTTAACTTTGATAGGAATTGCTTCTTTTGGGTAGTGCTTCTTTTAATCAGAGCTAATACTATTTAATCTGAAAACCTAGCCTTGCTGGTTATCAACTGATGTACAGCCACACAGAGTAGTACAGAGCTGAATATTTTACATGGAGAACAAAGCTTGAACATAAGTACTAAGCAGTAATTCTTTAAATCTCTGTAGGAGGAAGTTTAAGGTATATGCATCTGAGAATCCCCTAGGGACTGGTGTGACATTGGTGTCTGCTATGATGTAGTCAGAGAAGCTCAGGAAAACCTTTTTGATGGGCTAAGGCTCTTTAATACAGCAAAATTCTCAAAACTATTAACTAAAGAGAGCATAATTAAAGATGCATGCTGTTAATCTAAAATATACCCAGCTTTTTTTAGATGCCACAATATGTCAGAGTGTGAACAAGCATATTTTAAAATGACAGGTTAAAAAAATAACTTTCAACTATTAGCCTTAGACATTCCAAGTTAAACTGTTGGATTCAGCCACTTAAATTCCCTTTGATACATCATTACCACATTTAAAAACGCAGTTTGCTTTACTTTTTCCCCAGAATTTTCTCTTCAGCTCCTCTGCTTGAACCATAGGGTTTTATCTGCAAGAGCAAAAAGAGTGAGTTTGATCCTCTCCTATTGCAGAGAATAAACAATACCTTTATTAAAACCAAATGTAAACATGGTCTACATTAAAGGACAAGACAGTACCACATATTTTAAATAGCTCTATCATGGTTTAGAAATTATCAGGGAGGGCTTTAAATGGAGTACACAGCTCATTGATCACTGCCATTTTCATTGCAAAATACATAGAGACTTTTGGAAGAGAAACCCTGTAACTTACCAGTTAGTTTTCTCCGCACTACAATGATTCTATGATTCTTTATTAAAAGGTTTGAATTACTGCTCTTGCAATGAAGATGAACACCCTCCCCAGAGTAAAGGCAGCATGAAAATGGTGGAGGATTTTTCACCTCTACGATTTAAGCCACCGAGTCATTAAAAAAAAAAAAAAAAAGAAAGAAAATAATAATAAAAAAGCATTTTAATGAGACACTCAGTTAAGAGTGCTAAGGAGAGGAAAAGGCCTTGGTAAGTGGTACCCTCCAGGCATCCCCTTGCTGATGTTAGGAAGATAACTCCTGATGTTCCCTCACTGATGACAGGGAAAATCATCCTGTACCCGTCCTGGTCATGGAGGTAAGTCAGACATGAGTAGAATCAAAAGAGCAGTTCTAGTGTCCTGCTCCAAACTGTGGTGATCAAGCACTGGGCTGGGTGACGCGTATTCCTGATCAGCCCCAATCACACGATTTACTACCCTTTCTACAGCTCTTTTCACAGTCCAGTTTCTTCATCTTTACCACCATCATCCCCTCCAAAATAAGCCAGCTAGTCCTATTTATTCTTTCCCTGGGGGTCTTGGTTTTGCTGACTTTTTACACTTATTTGTTATTCATGATGTGGTTGCCCTGGAAAATTCCACCTTGGTCAGCAGTTCTGTAAGGTAATGCCTCTCTTTATACATAGTTTTTCATTTCTGCCATTTCTCATGTTGCTGTCACCTTAGTTTAGCCGTTAGTCAGGTTTGGCCAGCTGCATTTACGTTACAACTCCTTTGCTGTCTGTAACACCTGTATTTTCTCTTGCTGTTCCCTTCTTAGTGCAGTTCAGGGTGGACCTTTTGTCTGAATACTACAAAACCAGGAGCAGCCCATATACACTTTCTGTTTATTTGTCCTTCAATATGCCCTAGATAAAATAGTGGTCCCTAGGAGTGGGGGGCAGAACATAAAACACTACTGTTGCAAAAAATGTTACCTACTGGCTTTTGTTTAAGTTTTACAAGAAGAAAACTAAATGAAGCCAGGAATCTGCAGATGAGGATTTTTACACTACCCCCTGATCGGCTCAGTATCTTTCCCTGAGGGTATGAACTTCTTTTGTTATTTTACCTAGCCTAAAATGTCTCAGTGCGTTCAGCTCCTAGAGCCAACTCTGAACCCTGGATTTGAATTGCCTTAGAAATCACAGGTTCTCCTTCAGACCTCGCGTACAGGTCTCTTCCCTTAGGGTGCCACTGTGCTAAAGCATCAGCATTCTTTGCATGGACTACCACATCCTGAAAAGAAAATCCTGACCTCACTTTAGTTTGTAGCTTGATCACTGTTCTCCAGAAGAAATTGTTATTCAGTCAGAATCTGGAAGCATGTTATTCTCCGTATTTTCACTATAGAGACATAGAAAGAAGAAAAGAAACCTTTCTAACCTTTATGGTGGGAGAGGTGTTTGTGTGAAAAGTAACAGAAAAGATGTAAAATGGCAATGAACCTAAAGAGACAATGTCCTTTATTGATGGGGACAGCTCTGAGCTGCCACCCCGTAGTGATAACTTCTTGTTTTCTTCTTTTATTTTTAAACCTTACAATTTTTAAGAAAGGGGGTGACATTATGTATTGGCAGGTACATATTGAATGAAGGAGACTGCTGACAGCAGAATTGGCATAGTCTGCGAGCAAATGGTATTAAGCAATTAATTTATATTTCTACTTTAAGTGACTATGCTAGAATTTACAAGTAAGGTAATATTAAGTGGGAGAAAAAAGGCCTTTCATTTACATCCACTCATGGTCATCAATGAAAAGGAACAAAAATAAACACAGGGATTTTTTGTTTAGGCAGTACTTTCATTAATGTCCAAGGTCTTCAATAAGACAGACAGGGCCAAATTCATCTCTGTCCATTAGTTCTTGACACTCTCTACTTCTAGATGTTGGACAGAGCTTTGGATAGCCTAAACATGGATTGTTCCATTGGTTCCAGTAGAGACATAATGATTTATAAGCACTGAAATCCAGCATAGTGTGTTTACAAAGGGTATAAATCAGAGCAGAGACTGATCCATTGATTTTCCTCCCACCTCCTTGTCCGTGCCTCATGCTTTGCAGTGCTTTCCATTTTCTCATCTGTTCTTACAGATATCATCTGCAGCAATTTTAGTCACTCCTGTCCAGAGGTATAACAACTTCCAAATGAGTATATTGTTAAACAATTCATTTAACATTTTCTTTCTAATCAGAGAAATAATGAGCAATAAATTTGAATAATAAAGAGTCAAAAATGCTGATATGAGCTCATTGTATGAGAAGTTACTTCTATTTTGATGGTTACATTTTAGGCAGTGATGCTGTGATTTAAATATTTGTGGATAAAATACTATAATCTGTAATGACTTTGATGCTTTAAATAATGATTACAGATTTTATGAGTCCTTGACTGGCCTCAGTTTTTATTTCTAATCTGTATGAATGACCTGCCATCGCTACATATCAGATCATTAGTGGAGATTTATACAGATAATATAGTGATTTATTATGGTTCTCTAAGATCTCTAGATGTAGTTTATGCCCTGATTTCAAGCATGAATGGTGTCAATGATTTGCTTGAACTAAATAATTTATCACTAGACACAAAAACAAAGATTGACAAACTGAGTGCTGTACTGTGAATAAATTAATCTACTAGTGGTAGATCAGAAAAGGTCTGTATTAAGCATTCTTTCTACAATAAAACAGTATGTAAAATAAGTTCAATAAATAATATGGAAGATGTTATTCACTATACCTGAAAGTGAATCATGATTATCAGCAAACTAGTGTTGAACTTGTTTTGCGTATTGTTAATTTAATATGACTATTAAATCCATAAAATGGCTGATCTGCACTTAAGATTAGGTAGACTAATTTCTTCAGTCAGTTGCAGAGTCATGTCTTCGTTGATTTCAGCTTGCATCAGTGTTTAACACCTCTTTAACTTCTCTTTGCATGAAACAGTCAATGAAATGCGATCCAATCCTATGTTACTTAATCAAACAAAATTTCTATGAACATCAAATATTTACACTGTCTGGAAAAAGACTGGAGGTTTGATTCACTGACTTATAAAGGGATTTTCTAAGTGCCTTTGTAATGTTGTAAAACCCATCACTTGCCTCAAGAGGAAAAATTTTGCATATTTATACCTTTGTAGAAAAAGCATTCATACTGAATGTTTTACACTAATGTATTCTTTTAATTACCTCTGAAGAATTTAATTGCTTAAAGGTATATGCTGCTGATTTAACTTGACATTTTAGAATAAAAATGCAACGGTCTACAGTTCTTGGTCATCCTGTAAATATGGGAAACATTTCACAAATTTGATTTCTTTTTGTAGAAATATTTCTGTACTTGTTTGGTGCCTCCTGTAGTTTGGCACATCTTTAACATAGTGTTACGAATGGTAAATGCAGTGAAGGTGCAGCATCACAGGCTTCATTTTGCACAAGAATCAGAGGACACATTCACAGTATTGTGTTTTTTAATCTGCTGAATTCTTTGATGCCATGTTGTGCGCTGCTGTAGCTGCTACTAAAGCAACTTGGAGTATGCATTTCCAGGTGCCACACCCACACCTTTCCTTTAATATACAGAGAGACTCACAGAGCCAAAGCATCCTCAGGTTTATTACATTTTTGATAAATAGTGTCCCTGGTCCTGTTCAGGCTTAAATTCCTTTCTTACGATTCTGAACAAAGGTTGGTATGATTCTAATTCTGAGAGATGAGTTTTGTCAACGCACATTTTTTCATAGCTCTGGGAAAAAAACCTTATTTCATTTGACAGGTTTAACAATGCTATGTAAATTTTGTCTGTATGCAGAGGGCCTGCCTGATGTCTTAGTACTAGTTACATCCAGAATGAGCACCATTTTGACTAGGGCAACTAGCGCCATTCAGTAAAATGTCAGATTTTAAAACACTAGTACTGGAAAACCTATCATTCTTTTCTAACCTCCCAGAGCAGTCTTTTCCTTGGCCTAATTTTCAATTCATTCTTACATTTATAGATTTTGCTACTATTTAAAGCACTGCTACTTTGCACTCAACCATTTCACGACTGTTGAATGGAAATGTATTAAAGCATAGGTGATCTTGCATGGCTGTCAGTAAGGAACATTTTAAGATAGTGCTGGATACCTTTCCTTTCTATTTCCAGTCACTTATTTAATCAAGATAACTGCTATAGAAAAAATAATGTATTAGGTACAATGGGACATATTATAATATCTCACTGTGCTTAAAACAGCTATGTTATTTCATAGCAATAAAAGTACAAGCTTTGTAATCATTACATTCTTCACAACTACTGTATACTTGCTAATACAATGAATAAAGAATCCATCTTACAGATTCCTGTTAGTATCTAAATTTAGTTGCAATCCACATTTGAATAACTATAATGCTTATATTGCCTTGTCTGCTCTTTATACCAATATTTGCATGTGGAAAATATTAGTAGTACAAAAATAAATGTTGATTTTTAATATTTCATTTTCTGTTGTGCTGCTAGTTGTAGCATTCTTAATGATATTTGGGCTACTTCAGACAATTATTTTATTATTTTACTAGCATGGTGAAAATCATACATGTATATGTATTCAGTAACAGAAAAGTTCCCGTTGCCTACATTTAATTGCTGAATGTGCAGAATTGTGTACTTGACAAGTCCAGCTCCTGCCTCAGCATCCATGTAATATTTCATTTTAATTAAATCTCTTTGAAAAGGTGCAGAGCAAAAGCTCATAACTCTCCCTTGAGTGTTTTAGATAAATCAGGCCTGTTATGATACAGTGCGCACCCACACACTCACATTCTTCTTAGCTATCTTCACAGGACAGCAAGAATTAAATTAAAAACTCACTCGAGCACCTTACACAATGGGAATACAGGAAAGCTTGGCATTCTCACACTTATTTCCAGAATGGTATTTCAGTCTTACACATTCTCAGTGCTCAAAGTATTTTACTACAGGTTTCTTGCAAAAACCCAATATGTGCCTATGAAAGGTGAAATTAAAATCAAACTATATTTGCTCCAACATCCATATAAACTTTCTCTAGAAGTAAAGAAATCTGCTGCAAATCATATCTTCCTGCTTTAATAAAGGCTAAAGTTTCCAATTTATGGTTATGCTTTTGTGGTGGGTTAGCCTTAGCTGGCTGTCAAACCCTCATCCATCCACTCTTTCACTCCCCCTCCTTGACAGGATGGGGGAGAAAATAAAATGGAAAAGCACATGGGTCGAGACGAAGACAGTGAGATTACTTACCAGTACTGTCATGGGCAAAACAGACTCGACTTGGGGAAAATTAATTTATTGCCAATTAAAAATAAAGTAGGATGATGAGCAATCTAAAACTAGAAGAAAAAAAACAATACAAAAACTGAAACCAAAATAAACCAAACCAAGACCAGAAACCTTTCCCCCACTGCCCCCTTCTTCCCAGGCTCAACTTCATTCCTTCATTCCCAACTCCTCCACCTTCTCCCACCCCGAGCAGCACAGAGGGATGGGGAATGGGGGTTGTGGTCAGTCCACAACCCTTTTTGCTTTCTGCTCCTTCCTCCTCACGTTGTTCCCCTGCTCCAGCGTGGGTCCCTCCCATGTGCAGTTCTTTAGGAACAGACTGCTCCAGTGTGGATCCTGCACAGGCCACAGCTCCTGCCAGGATCCTGCTCCTGCATGGTCCTCCATGGGCTGCAGAGGGACAACCAGCTTCGCTGTGATCTTCACCATGGTCTGCAGGGGAATCTCTGCTCTGCTCTGGCACCTGGAGCTCCTTCTCCCCCTGCTTCTTCACTGACCTGGGTGTCTGCAGGGCTGTTTCTCACTCCTTTTTGTTCCCTCTTCCTCTCTTTCAGGCATTTGTGCCCTTACTTGTTTGTGTCCCTGAGGAACAATCACCATCTTGGAATGAGGGCTCAGCCATGCCCTGAGGTCGGTTGGAGCCATCTGGAACTGGCCATGTCCGGCGTGGGTGGCTGCCCCACAGCCCCCGCTGCCAGTACCTTGCCATATAAAGCCAATAAACCTTTATAAAAACAGGTACCTCCCTGTGAAATGAAGTAATAGTACAAAGATGTACCAGACATGTTCTTTCACTTTGTAACTTCCCCATTTTTATCTGAAATGTGGTCAAATGAAGCAAATCTTTGTATGTTTTCAGCAATGTTTTTGTTGTTCTTTTTAAAAAAAATCTTAAGGAAATAGTCCTTTGTGATGAATATCCACATTTTTTCCTCCTTTTAAAACAAATAAGAAAATATTGCAGTTGGGCAAATCATCTGTTTGACTTCAAAGCAAATACTATTCAAATAAAATTGAACATTTTAGCCTTTGCAAAGTCAATTTTACAGAAGATTGACCATTAAGTAGAAACCCTTGGGCAATGATGGCTAATATTCGTAGACTAAATATGTTTAGTCTGAAATCCAAGTAAAATCTAAATGACACCATTTTTTTTAGGTATCTAGGTATTATGACAGCCATAACAGAATTGTAAAGTTACTACTCGTACAATATCCTGGCCAAAATCTGGACTGAATTAATAATTGAAGCTGCCTATATTTCTACAGCTGAAGACATTTTTCTTCTCTTTTTCTCTTATACATGGTTTCAGTATTGCTGATGTAGAAATACACATTTTTAATTAATAATTAGCCACATATGTGCTGCATATTTATGAGCCTGATGAAAAATATAATCTGAAAGTATCTTCTGAAGATCTTTTGAGGTGGAAGTTAGCTCAGTACTTGGCTATTTATTGCTACAACTAATTCAGTGTCATACATTTTAAGGGAGCACCAACACATTTATGAAAGTTTAAATGAGTTTTCACAGGATTTTTAGGTGTTTACAGCATCTGTATTAACATTTTGGAGGTGATTCTTTTTTTATTTGATGATCATTTGTAAATAGGACAGATGTACGTTACTATTATAATAGTCTATCCAGTTTTGGAGGGAAAAATCCTAAACTGTAGTTTAAGAATTGAGTGTTAGTTGATTAATATGTTCTAGAAATTTTTTACTAGGCAGAAACTACAAGTTTTGTTTGTGAAGAATTTGATGAACTACCGTGCAGCACCATAAAATGGACATTACCCAATAGCTCTATTGGTCTGAGAACGCATTTGTCCTTTGCCCTCTTAATGTTTAGTTCATTGTATCATGTTGTATTTAATTCTTCCTATATTCCTGACCATTAAACCATCCATGAGAGAAAGGATTTTAAAGGCATACTGACATGTAGACTTTGCTTTTTTTAATATGTCAACCTATGCATATTTTAATTACTGTAGAAATTCAGGGGGAGTACTTGCAAAAAACTTTTCCAGTAGAATTAGACCTCAGCTATCCAGAGTATGAGAGATTTATGCTTAAGAACTGGATATATTTGTAAACTCAGATAGGAGAAAGTGCTTTATTTTCTCCTGATATGATTTCAGTTTGTCACCACAACACAGCCTGAGCTGTCCTTACTGACCAGCTCCTTACCGTTTCTCTATGACTGTGGAAAGATCTTGATCTCCAGTTGATAAAAGTAATAGCTTGAACATAAGAATATAATAAGGACCATAGTGGGTCTAATCAAAGGTCAACCTATTCCAACATTTGCTAGTAACAAATACTTAGAAAAGTAAATATGAACAATGCAATCCTATAGTCATAAGTCCCCAAAACACTCACTTCACTTCACGTGATTTAATGTTCAGCAGCTCTTCAGGCCACAGAGGGCTTACTGGTATTTGATAACTATAGGTAGGGTTTTTCTCACATGAATTTACCCAGTTCTTTTTGAACTCAGTGTAATCATTTGGCCTCTGCAGCATCTTGTGGCAAAGAAATTCCAACTTAGATACACAGGAAGAAATTTGTGTTTTGTCTGTGACCAGCTAGTTTCACTGAAGCACCTCATTCTCTACTGCACAAGACAGCAAGCAGCTGAAGATGATTCCCTTGAAACCCTTCTGTTTCTAAATACTGCTGTCAACGGTCCTCTCCATTTTCTTTTCTGCAGACTGAAGACTGCTCATCCCTAATTACAGTTGTCCTTCCTGCTCTTCTCTTTTATCTTTTCTGTTTCTCCGATGCCCATTTGATTTAGCCAGGGTGTTCAAGGTATTATCCCTCAATGAATTTATACAGTGACATAGTGATAGTTTTGTCTGGTTTCCTTTTCCTTTTCCTTTTCTAACCATTCCTAGAATTTGATTTGCCCATGATTGTGTACATAACAGCAGTAAAGTCAGGGTTTTTTTTCACATATATGACAGTTATTTATACTGAATTGTAACTGTCATTTTATTGCTTGTGCGACCTTTCCACAAATCTTTACAGTGACCCCTCATTTATACTACACTGAATATCTTAGTGTCATCAGCAGATGTTGTCAGCTCATATTTTAATTGTTTTGCAGGTCAGCTATAAATATCTTGGTGAAAAAGAAGAGTGAAGAGTTAGGATTTATTTGCACAGTTTCTTCATGGCACGGGCTGTCTTATAACACAGTAGCTAACATGTTTGAAGAGTTACACTTTTCCTCTCTTCTTGTGAGTCATTTTGTGATATCAGAAGCACAAACTCAATCCCCCATCTTAATTTCAAAATCAAAGCCCTTATGACTGAGTAAGGTACAAACACCTAGTCATTCAGCTGACCTGGACAGCTGCACTAAGCATTATGTCTGGGCACAATAAAGGCTTCTGCCCACAGAAGCCAGAGTGTTTTAGCAAGTTACCCTGCTCATCCTGTAGGGCTTGATGATTTCCAGGAAGGCTTCCTACACACCATTGCACCCTGGCTGGCCCAGGTCCAAAACTGCCTGTTAGTGAAAAGGTGAGGGTACCTGGTTGCAAGGGAAATGCAGTATTCCTCTTTACCCAAACCATTGAGGAAATTCCCATAGTCAACTCCAGAAAGTTGAAGTGTAGGGTAATTTCAAGACTGCAAGCACAGTTTAGAGAGCACGTCAATATCATTTGGGATGAACGATGCTCTGCTAAAGGCAGTAACATGATCATTCTTTTAATAGTTGCCTTGAATTAAATTTAAAAATTCTGAAAAGAATGATCAAGTGGCTAAGACTATGGTAAAAAATTAAGATGACTATCAAAAAAATCTTTTTTTATGTCATTTAAAGACACCAGATGAGCTATATGATGCTCTACATTAGCTGTGGGTTGGGGGAAAATAGTATCACCTGGAGTCTAAATGTGACCCTGAAAAGATCCTATCTTTTATTGACATATAAACAATCAGTAAATGTGAAATACAGATCAGTCCTACACCTTATCTCTTCTCTTTATCATATTTCTCAATTTATTTCTTATTGCCATTTTCTCAAAACTTTCTTTCCACATTTTATATGAGTAATTGTTTTCTTTCTCTTCTTTTGATGTCACCTTTTATTTTCTCTCGAAAATGCCTTGTTTCAAAATGCTCTTGTCATTACGTGTCCTACAAACATTTTTATACCTCAAATAAATGACCGTGTATGGTTAAGTAATAAAAAAATCCATTCTATTTCTATGTATTTACAATATTTCCTGTCACTGATAATCTGTCTTGTCAATTAAATTTAAGTATTTGAACAACTCATAGCAATTTTATCTACTTATTTGAGTAGTTGCTAACACAGTGGCAAAAAGTTACTTCTAAATCTCAGAGGAAAAGTGTTGACAGAGTAATAATAAAGAGTCGTTTTCTTTTTAGTTAACATATACAAAACTCTAATATGTCTTATCATATGAGGTTGCAACACACCTACAAGACCTCTGTACATGAAAAATTGCTGGGCTGAGAAAGAACTTACAGGGGGTTGAAACCTTTCTGTCCTATCTAGCCTAGAGTCTGCAGCGGCAGAAAGTCTGTAGCTGTACTGGCGATTATACAATGAGAGTTATATCTTTCTTCATTTTTATAGCCTCAGGACAGAGCATCCCAATATAATCACTCATTCTAGATGTTTGAGATTGTGTCTCTGCCTGAGAGACAGTTTGAGAAGAAAATCTGCAAAAACTTAAGTGGAATACCACTGGCTGAAATTCTGGCTTAACTGAATCAGAAGGTTTTTGACTGAGACCAGAAATTCACCTGCAGTTACCAGCTCCAATCATTAGCAAGATGGTTCATTCTTGCAGATACCATTGTTCTCCCATTCCATCAAAGGACATTTTGCCTACCCTGCACCTATGGCAAAAAATGTTTGGTGCACCATGGAGGACTCTGTATCTCTTCAGTCTTCACGAGAACATGTATTTTTCCCTCAAACTCCCTTTTTATTATGTTTTCCAAATAAAGTAAATTCCTCAACTTATTTCTTTGTATTTTCCCACTTTATCTTCAATGTAAACAAGTGAGTCAGAAATGCTTTCCTGTGTAAAACTGTTAGGTACCTCCCCGTGGAAGAAAAGAGGGGAGAGAATGACTTGACCTATGTTGTTTTCATATACAGTGTTGACAAGCATCCTTATGTAGACTAACACCTCATCCTGTACGCATTTTGTCACTAATGCTTCTTTTATTTCCAGTTACAGATTGAAAAGATTGTTCTAAATCTACAAATAGCTGAAAAACAAAAACAAAGTCATATCAGTTTAGTCAACTACAGTTGATTCTATATCACTAAAGTCAATAGAAATTTGGTTATTACTTTTACTCTAATAGAATTTGCCCTTAGAACTAATGTTTCACCTCTGCTCACTTTGTATTTTATTAAAACATGTATTCAAAATCAAATCAGTACCCTGAATTTCTTTTTCAAACAAGATCATTTAAAATTAAGTTTGTAGGAATAACAATGATCAAGCTACAGGTTTATGCTCCAAAATAGGAGAGAGATATAAAAACTATAAATCAAAGTTTTAATTTGAAATTTAGGCCTCGATTTCTCATAGCGAATTTTTATCAAGTTTTTGTGGTAGAGAAACTGAGCTTAGTTGCTTCTTCAGAGATACTTCAAGTGCATCATCTTGTATTTCTCATCTCTGTACTATTACAAACTCATCTCTGTAGTATTACAAACTTTCCTTTGGGCAGCAAGCAATGCTTCATTTCTGGTTTACAAATAAAAAATTATTTATTCAGAAGAGAACTGCCACCCCTCCTCATTTTTACAGGTATCTTTTTGTACCCAATTCACCAAGTTAGCTACTCAACAAGGAATATTTCAGGTTCCTTCAAAAAAACATAAATGTTAAAAAAATACTAAGAATAAGAACATTAAGATCTGACTTTTTTTTTTAAATCTCAGCATGCATGTTCTTCCTTTAGCTAGTAGAAATGAATAACCCAAACACCTCAAATCAGGCAAAAATACTAAGCATGTATCTCAACTGCATAAAATTTACAATCTGAATGCCATAAATTCATGCATTTATGCCTACAAAGGGCATTACATTTACTGCTTTAGCTCCTTTCTAATGTCTATTGCGGCAAAGTCTCTCTTCTATGCCAATAATTACCAGTTCACAAACTCACCTGTGTAATGCATTGGAGGATAATCTCGTGCCTTCTTGGACATGTAGAACCATGAATTGTTTCGATATTCTGATTTTCAGAATCATCATCACAGATTCATAGAATCATAGAATCATTAAGATGGGAAAAGACCTTCAAGATCAAGTCCAACTGTCAACCCAACGCCACCTTGCCGGCTAAACCATGTCCCAAAGTGCCATGTCTACATGCGTTTTGAACATCTCCAGGGATGGTGACTCCACCACCTCTCTGGGCAGCCTGTTCCAATGCTTGACCACTCTTTCACTAAAGAAATTTTTTCTAATATCGAGTCAAAACCTTCCATGATGCAACTTGAGGTCATTTCCTCTCATCCTATAGCTAGTTACTTGGGAGAAGAGACCAACCCTTACCTTGCTACAACCTCCTTTCAGGCAGTTGTAGAGAGTGATAAGTTCTCCCCTCAGCCTCCTTTTCTGCAGGCTAAAGAACCCCAGTTCCCTCAGCTGCTCCTCAGAAGACTTGTGCTCCAGACACTTCACCAGCTTCATTGCCTTTCTCTGGACACACTCCAGCACCTCAATGTCTTTCTTGTAGTGAGGGTCCAAAACTGAACACAGTATTGGAGGTACAGCCTCACCAATGCCAAGTCCAGGGGCACAATCACTTCCCTACTCCTGTTGGCCACACTATTCCTGATACAAGCCAGGGTGCTGTTGGCCTTCCTGGCCACCTGGGCACACTGCTGGACCATGTTTATCCAGCTGTCAACCAGCACCTCCAGGTCATTTTCCGCCAGGCAGCTTTTCACCTACTCTTCCCCAGGCCTGTAGCATTTGCATGGGGTTCTTGTGACCCAGGTGCAGGACCCAGTACTTGGTCTTGTTGAACCTAATACAATTGGCCTTGGCCCATCAATCCAGCCTGTCCAGATACCTATGCAGAGCCTCCCTACCTTTGAGCAGACCAACACTCTCACCCAACCTGGTGTTGTCTGCAAACTTGCTGAGGGTGCACTCAATCCCCTCATCCAGATCACTGATAAAGATATTAAACAAGACTGGTCCCAATACTGAGCCCTGGGGAACACCGCTTGTGACCAGCTGCCAACTGTATTTAACTGCGTACACCACAACTCATTGGGCTAAGCCATCCAGCCAGTTTTTTACCCAGCAAAGAGTACACCTGTCTAAGCCATGAGCTGTCAGAAGAATGACAGTGTCAAGGGCTTTACTAAAGTCCAGGTAGATAACATCCACAGCCTTTCCCTCATCCACCAGGAGGGTCACCTGATCATAGAAGGAGATCAGGTTGGTCAATCAGGACCTGCCTTTCATGAACCCATGCTGACTGGGCCTGATCCCCTGGTGGTTCTGCACATGCCTGGTGAGCGTATTCAAGACAAACAACTCCATAATTTTCCTGGGTACCAAGGCCAGACTGACAGGCCTGTAGTTTGATGGATCCTCCTTCCGGCCCTTCTTGCAGATGGGCATCACATTGGCAAGCCTGGAGTCGTGTGAGACCTCCCCTGTTACTAGAACTGCTGATAAATGCTAGAGAGTGGCTTGGGAAGCTTCTCTGCCAGCTCCCTCAGTACTCTTGGTTGGATCCCATCCAGCCCCATATACTTGTGAGTGTCCAGTGGCACAGCAGGTCATTAACTGCTTCCTCGTGGATTACGGGTGCTTCATTCTGCTCTCTGTCCCTGTCTTCCAGCTCAGGGGGCTCAATACCCTGGGAATAACTGGTCTGACCATTAAAGACTGAGGCAAAGAAGGCATTAAGTAGTACCTCAGCCTTTTCTTCATCCTCGGTGGCATTGTTCCCTCCCACATCCAGTAAAGGATGGAGATTCTCCTTGGATCTCTTTTTGTTGCTAATGTATTTGTAGAAATATTTTTTGCTATCTCTTACAACAGTGGCCAGGTTGAATCCTAGTTGTGCTTTTGCCTTTCTAATTTTCTCTCTACATGACCTAACAAGATCCCTGTACTCTTCTTGAGTTGCCTGCTCCTTCTTCCAAAACCATAAACTTTCCTTTTTTTCCTGAGTCCCAGCAAAAGCTGCCTGTTCAGCCAGGTCAGTTGTCTTCCCTGCCGGTTCGTCTTGTGGCACATGGGGACAGCCTGCTCCTGTGCCTTTACGACTTCCTTCTTGAAGAATGCCCAGCCTTCCTGGACTGTTTTGCCCTTAAGGACTGCCTCCCAAGGAACTTTCTCAACCAGTGTCCTGGACAGGCTGAAGTCTGCCATCAGGACATCCATAGTAGTTTTGTTGACCCATTGACCCCCTCCTTACTTTGCCAAGAATCAAGAACTCTATCATTTCATGGTCACTAAGCAAAAAAAGGCCTCCAACCACCACATCTCCCACCAGTCCTCTGTTTGTAAAGAGCAGGTCAAGCAAGGCATCTCCTCTGGTAGGTTTACTTACCAGTTGTGTCAGGAAGTTAGCTTCCACACACTGCAGGAACCTCCTAGACTGTTTCTTCTCTGCTGAATTTTATTTCCAGCAGACATCCGGTAAATTTAAGTCCCCCATGAGAACAAGGGCTAGCGATTGTGAGACTTCTGCCAGCCTCTTGTAGAATGCTTCATTTACCTCTTCATCCTGGTTGGGTGGTCTATAACAGGCTCCCAGCAGGATATCTGTCTCATTGGCCTTCATCTTCATCCTTAACCATATGCATTCAACCTTATAATCACAATCATTGAGCTCTATACAATCTAAATACTCCCTAACATACAGAGCCACCCCACCACATCTCTTTCCTTGCCTATTCTTCTGAAGAGTTTATAGCCATTCATTGCAGCACTCCAGTCATGGGAGTCATCCCACCATGTTTCTGTGATGGCAACTAAGTCATAGCTATCCTGCTGCACAATGGCTTCCAGTTGCTCTTGTTTGTTGCCCATGCTGTGTGCCTTGGTGTAGATGCACCTTGTCATGGATGGAGTGAGAGGGAGGCAAAAATAATGTGGTTTATTGGTGTAAAACAGTGAGTTAACAAAGTTCAGTGGTAACTGCGACAATAGTTTGAGATTCGATGGCAAGGTACACTTTGTTATTTACTGCACAGAGGACAGGGTCAGACAAAACTGTCAGGGAGACCCTCCCGTTGAGTCATGAGGTTCAGAAAAGATCCCCTTGCTTTCTAAACTCCCTCAGAGAGGAGTCTAGGTGCGGCTGGATCCAATCCTAGTCCCAGACTTGGTCAACGGTTTATGTCTAAAGGATTATATATGCGCAATTAATCCTTTATGTCACTTAGCTAAGATTTCCAAGTTAGCATGCTGTTAGTCACTTACCGAGAATCTGTCGTGGTAAGGAATCTCTCAACCTCGAGGAGTAACCTTGAGAGGCGTCCCTGCTCAAGGGGAGATCCTGGCGTGCAGCCCGCTGCCGTGCAGGAGAGCTCAAAGGGCTCTTGGGCTGCTCACTATTTATGGGGGTAAGATGATTCACCACAGCCACAGGTGGTTATCACTTGAAAGAGGTCAAAGGAGGGGGAGTCAGAGACGAGGGGGGAGCACACCGCCACACACCTGAGCTGAGCTATTGATTACATCTCCAACATTGGCATGCCACCCCTAGGCTCCTCTCTAGTGAGCTTGGTTGTATCCCTTTCCCCCTTCAAACCTAGTTTAAAGCTCTCTCAATGAGCCCCACCAACTCGTGAGTGAGAATCCTTTTCCCCCTTTGAGATAGCTGAAGTCCACAACCTCATCACTGCCAACCTGCATAATCAATAGCAGGTGATTATCAGAGGGACGTACCAGACCAGGGAGTTTCCTAGTATCATCTCTAACCTGAGCCCCAGGGAGGCAGCAGACTTCTCTGTGGGATGGGTCTGGTAGGCATATTGGGCCCTGTGTTCGCCTCAGAAGAGAATCGCCTATTACAATTGCCCTCCTTTTTTTCTTAACAGAGGCAGTCATAATGCATGGGGCTGACTGACTCACCTGAGGTAACCCCCTGGATGGACCTTCACCTACATCAGCATTTGCCTGGCCCTCAAGTTCCAGAACACCATATCTGTGGTGAAAGGGCAACCGGGAAGGTGAGGGAGGTGGGAGGGGATACACCTGCCGCCCCGAACATGGACCTATTTTCGTTCCCTCCCATCTCTTAGGTCCCCTCCTTCTGCTTGGTGGCAAGAGGGCAGGGGATCCTTTGCTTCCTGTGGAGCCTCCATCTGCTGCCTTGGCCTCAGGGGTGGTAGGGTGCGGCTCCACCGATCTATCTCCCTCTCACACTCCCTAATGTTCCTTAACCTTTCCACTTCCTCTTTCAGCTCTGCCACCAGCCTGAGCAGATCCTCCACCTGATCACACTGGAGACAGCTGCTGTCCTTACCGCCCTCCGGTACAAGTGACAGGCTCAGGCACTCCCTGCAGCCCGAGACCTGGACAGCTGCATGTTTGTGTGGGAGCTCTGACTGGGTCACCGCATTCCTTCTGGTGATGGCTTTCAGGTGAGTGGAAACCATAGCTGGGTCCTCTCCTGGGAGGGTGATGACCACTAGTGGAGTTGCTCTCTAGATCCAGGAGGGGGACTGTGCCCTGCCCGCATGAACTGCCACGCAAACTGCTGCATCACACCCTTCTGACGCGCCATGCCCTGTTTGCCCACCCAGTTTGCTGTGCTCCTGGTCACTCCCGCTCCCTGGGGCTGCTCTTGTGTGTGAGGGGGTTTGGCCTCCATCACTCCTGTCCCCGTCCACACTGAGTCAGAGATACTTCTTATCAGGAGCCTGCTCTTTCCTGTTCTGGCTGCAGGGGCTGGGTTACCTTCTCTCTCCCTGTGCCTTTGCCTTTGCCGTTTTGCTGTGGTTTTGCCCGTTTAGGAAGGGTCCCCCAGCGCGATCCTTCGCTACAGAACCCTTCACCCTTGAGGCTTTGGTGAAATGGCAGGTACACTGGGTTTTAAACTGCTGGTCTTAAACTGATGCCAGTATGCCAGTCTTCTAGTTTCCATTTTACCACCATCAAAGTTTAAAGAAAGGAAGAAAGAACTTTGCTACCACAGGCCCAATATTAACAGCATATTTAGTAGGCCTAGTGACAGATGTGGCTGTTGTTGAGTTAGTTCTCTCTACAAGGTTTCTCCTTCCACTTACAGAGCTAATAAGCAATCAAGGTCCTTGCACAGCCTGATGGTTGAAATCCATTACTTATGACAAAACCTTCCACTAAACATAGCATTCACTCATGAAAATCTTGTTGTGAAAATAAGTGTGATTTTGCACAGTCATACACTCAGTTCTCTTAGTACATGGCAGCAGTCCAAAATCAAGTGAGTTGTGCAGAATGTAGAAATGGGGAAGGCTCCGTCATGTTTGGCTGACCTAGTGAATCTGCACTTAGATTTTGTAGAGTATTCTGCCATTGTGCTCTAGTTCTTCAAGCTTAGTGATTTTATTTTCCAAATAAAAGTCATCCCATAACACAAAAATAGGCTTTGAAATAAAGTATATGCAAACTCTTTTGGAAGATTTCCTTTTAACAACAATACTTTTGGCAAACCGAGATAAAAATTAAAGGTAGAGGTTTTACAGATCTGTGTGAAATGAAGCAGCAGTAATTTTCTTGAGTTTTTTTGCCAAAAGGAAAACTGGAAACTCTATTCTAACCTTAGCTATATGAGCCTAATTGCTTAGTTTACCTCTCTTAAATATTGTATTTCATCATAACATAATGCTAAGACATTTCTCAGCTAATGTTCCCTTTGTCCATAATCCCAGAGGTATTTCAGAAATAGCTTCTCTCGTATTCTCACATACCAGGTTGCCACCATAAGTATTTTTCTCACATCTAGAAGCATACTATTTTATCCACTCCTGTTCGTTTCCCCAATCTTCCTGCTTAATCTTCCCTGGCAGCATTCAGAATATATTTGCTGCCTTGCTATCATGTTCTGACTCTTTATCTGCTTCAAATTCTAACATATATTCCCGATTTTCAATACTCTATCAGACTATTATCACACTGACACAGCACATGGCACTTGAAGACATTTAACAAGTGTATATTTTTATTTAAATATGTTCAAGATTCTGTAGATGTTGCATCTACACATTTGAATGCAGAACAGGAATTCTAAAGACCATCTATGAAATTCAGCTACAAAACAAACAGGCAAAAAAATGTGATGGAAATTAAGGCAGGATCCAGGAAACCTAAATCTTGCTTAACCTGGAACTTTGGCAACCCCATCAAGCAGTCTGCTGGCTGTCCAGGATTGTCTGCCTCTGCAGGTGCCTAACTTTACTAGCTAGAGAGTTCTGGGTCTGCCAGAACTTAAATTTCCCACGTATCTTCAGAATGGGGGAGACTGTTTTCCTTCTGATGCCAGCCTCTTCCCATGACTCTTGAAATTAAGGTGTAGACAGAGAAAATACTGATTTTTCCCAAGTCACCAGAGAATTCCCTCCAAATTATCCATGGTCAGGACTGTATTTATAACGTATATTGTTTGTCCCCATTAATTACACAAAGAAAGTTCAGGGGTTATTTTCGACAAACTGGACTGTCCCAGTCCTCACCCTTAATATTTAACCTTTAAAAAAGCATAAAAATTAATCTTTAAAATGTCACTTCTTAATTCACAAGTAAAATTAATTTTGCCTAAATGAACATTACTTTTAATATGCATGCTTTGGCATAAATTGTTTATCCTGTCCTATAGTAGCAACTATCTATTTTTTTTTCTAAAACATAACAGTATAATAAATACAACTAGAATATTGGTTTGGTGTTCTCATGCTGGTCCATGAAATGATTCACCCTTGTTCATTGCTTCTGTATTGGAAATGTGCTTCACAGTACACATATCACTGGACATACACAGCCCGAATCTGATCTTCATACGTTCATCTCATTTGAATAACATTTTAATTAGGCTTTCATGTAGAAAATGCTAGTTGTGGAAAACAAACCAGAAGATAACAAGTGCTATTTAATTTTTGCAAAGAACAAACAAGACAGAGTAGAAACATGTAATGGACAGCAGAGAAATGACTGTCAGGGCTTTCCAGTTGTCCTTCACCTTCATGTTTATCCTCTCCTGTACAGATATCTTCTCACACAAGGACAATATCTTCTTGGTAAGTGGCATTTTTAGAGAAAATTTGCCTATTATTCTTTTTCCTCCTTCGCTGAAATGACAATCACCTGGCAACTACAGAGAACTTAACATGCTTTTCTAGGATCAATGCATTAAAAAATAAATTGCCATATCCAAGAAAGCATTAAAATAATAATGATTCAAGACAAACCCCTTAAAAATCAAGACCCCTATGCATCCTTGAATGTGAGTATGTAACACAGGTATATTTTTAAAGCACAGCTAAGAGTCTGGCAATTCTATAGTGCTACTGGTTTAACAACCTTGACATTCAACAATCCCATTCAATCAGAAGGTGGATCTGCCAAAAATCACAGGAGTGGAAACAAGGAAAATAATCAATCTTTGGCTAATATCTTGTAGTTTATGACAGTATAATATATATTCATGGACCTGTTCAGAATAATGTAAATATGCATGTACACTTACAGGACCTTGTATATTACCTGAGCTTTCAGAATCTGTTTTTTATATAATAATAAAATGACACTAGAATAGCAAATTCAAACATGCGAAACAAGTCTACAAATTAAGAAACTTCTGCAGTTCATTGCTAACAGCAGCATTAGCAATGGTTGGAGGGTTTTTTCATTACTAAAAAAATACACAAGAATAAAACCTTGTTCCTGTACCGTTCCCATGAAGGGATGGGCTGCCACTTCCAGCAGCTCTGGGGCTGGGGACTACTCCTGACCAGACACTGGAGCCCAGCCTGGGGCACCCAGGGATCTGATGTCTCTGTCCAAGATGAGGGATGTGGCTGCTGCCTTCCCACTCGCAGGCTGAACCAGTATGGAAGCTGAGCACGTATCTCAGACACACACACACACACATGCACAGAGAACAGCAATGATGCCAGCTACACAGACAGCCACAGCCACAGCACTGCCTCCAACAGCACCTACATACATGACTCACATAAAACACAAACATAGACATAGAGCTGCTTTCAATGTCACGTATGTACAGGACTCGCATAAAACATAAACATAGACAGACAAGTTCCCTCCTCCTCTTTGGCTGACCAGGACTGAAGTTCACTAGTGAAGGCACACACACACACGACACTCTCTAAGTTCACATGCACATTTGTGGCCCCCTGAGTATGTGTAAGTCCTCTTGGTCTGTCTGACACCGCTGCATTAAGGCCCCCTTACCTGAACCATGGGTCACCTATTCACCAGCTGAGTCCAGCTTGAAGTTTGTTGGTGAATGACACACACACACACATGCCCATGCACATGCAGTTTGGGGAAGACAAGAGACACCTCCTCCCCCACAGCTGGCACAAGGCACATGAGCTGTGACATATGGTCCTGCTCCAGCCACCAGCGCTAAGCCCCTTATTAGCCTCATTCTCCCAATGTGGTTTTCAGGACACACACCAGCCCTGTCTCAGTGTCTGGGGCCAAGACCCTCATACACTCCAGTAGCTGACACCACAGGCCAGGGGTGCCCACACCCCAGGTCTGACTCCAGTTGCTGGCATGCAGTTTGCTCACATCGGTGTGTGTGTGTCCCATCCCCCCCACCCCCCTCAGTAGCTGGCACTAGAGAGTTGGATTCCACAGAGAGTTAAAAGATTTAGTAAAATAGGACAGACTATGGTGATCAGGCACAGGGCTCAGTCAGACAAGCATACTGACTGGTCCTGTTTTGCACTCAGTGGGCCCTTTAAAAAACCCCTTCCTGTCTATTCCTCCTTTGTTCCTCCCCAATTATCTTCCCCTGCACATTCCTTCATCAGTTTGCATAGTCCCACTGAACACCACCCTCACACCTTCAATATCTTGGGCTCTCAGTTTGCATCCTTATTGGCCACAAATCCTCAGTTTGCCTGCAGTTCCTTGATAGCCCATCAATTAGTGTGACTGATGAGGTTTTGCCCTTGGTTATGTTTGTCTGTCAGGTCTTTGTGTCTGTGTGTTTTGTTTGTTGCTTCCACCCTCTAATTCTTATCCGCATTTGCATTGAAAATGTCCTCGATGAGATAATCTTAGCAAAGCAGACACTCTCACCTTCTACATCCTTTACAGATCCTGCACACCTTTACAGAACCTGCACACCCTTACAGATCTTACTGGGGGAACCATCAGAGCTGAAAGAGAATGACGCTGTAATGCAAAACCTGAAATAACTTTGATTTAGACAGAACAGACTGAAGTACTTGATGTGGTATTGTTTGATTATAGGTATGATCCTCAATTAGTAATGCAGGAGCAATAAGAGAAAACATACTGCAGTTATCCAAGGTATTGGAGAGGGTTGTTTTGTTTTTTTCTTAATACAACTCAGCATAAGTCAGTGAACTAAGCTATCTTTACAGCAATTTAGAAACAGCTAGTACACCACCAAGGCTTCTGTAACCTACAAAGGCACAAAATTCAAGACATGGGGATTGTAACACCCTCCTTTTTCCCCTAAGGCAAACTCTGTCAAAGTTGTTGATCTAAGATATGGGGCAGTTAACAAGCTTGTATCTGAAGACTGCAGAGTAAAATGGGGTTCAGAAGGAATCAATATTTCTTCTAGATAACAGGAGCCAAGGCCAAGTCATACATTAAACCAAACAATTTAAGTATAAATATCAATGTGCTGCCTGACAGGATGCCAATATATGTGCTTTAAAAGTAAAGCTATACAGCTTGGTCATATAATTAGGAATAAAGTACCAATAAACTAAAGGCACTTCTTAAAAGCACTGAAAATGTCTCAAAGCAACAATTGACAAAAACACTTGGGAGAAATAGCAGTACAGGCAGAACTCACTCAACTCCAGCTGAAGATCAAACTTTGCAGAATGCTTTCAGAATCTCACAGGATTGGATGCAAAAGCCTTATTATCTCCAAGACAGAAATAGATCAATGCTAGCAACATTTGCAAGATTGAAACAGGTCACACTTAGGAAAGGAGATGGTATCATTTTAATGAGGAAAGAAAAGATCACAACCAGGATCCTTAAGAAGGAGACAGTGAAAAGTCATTCACAGCACACTGGATTTAATGGTTTTCTCCTAATGAATGCTGTCGGTGCAAGACAGAGGTTTGGTTTTCCCTGGAACTAAAATATTATGGGGTTTTTTTAGACATGCAGATTTCTTCTGAGAAGAGAGAAATGAGAAAGATCCCGTGAATTCTAGCAGGGGTTTTTCTTAGTATATCTATGTTAAAGCTACCAGAGCAGAAGCAGCTCAAAACCCCACTACAACTGATTGTCCATCCACAGGGTTGCATGACTTTACAGAGTAAGTCAAGACAGAACAGCCTTCTGCCAGTGTGAGGCAAAGAAGATGACTCATTTGAGACAAACATATCCGCTGCTGCACATTCACAGTGTATGCTGCAGTGGTGCCGGAATCACTTCTAAGATGTAAAGAAAATTCTATGAATCAATGAATAAACCAAATGATTTTCAAAGCAAAAGGGTTTGAGTTTTTTTAAAGCTCAAAGGCCTTAAAAAAAAATAAAGCCTGTTTCATTCCATTGGCGTGGGTTAATGTTTAATTACTTTGACAATGTAAACACAATTGTTTCTGGTTTACTGTAGCTGTGAGGGAGAGTCAGGTCCTGTATCGGTGACGAAAGGGATCAAACCAATAAGGTAATACTAACAGATTTGGTTGCAAAGGGACTTACCCAATTAGTACTCAAATCCACTGGGGTGATCACATGACAGGTTTTGATAAAGAGTTGGTTTTCCATAACAGGTAGTCTCATTCATCATAAAGTTGAAGTCTAAGCAGAGGCAAAAGGATTAAACTGACCTTTCAGGCAGACGTTGTATTTTAGAATTCTCTTTTTCACCTCTAAGGCAAATCTAGTTCAAAAATGAATGTACAAATGCTAAGGGAGAGTTATAGACACATGCTGAATATCTGAGGATCAGTAATGTTGGAGTTCCAAGAACTCCCAGTACCTGCCCAACTCCTCCCTGGAGTTTGCAAAATATAGTGAAAAATTCATGACAGTCTCTTTGGATTAGAACTGAAGATGCTGAAAGCACATTTGTCTCTTAAAAATTTCAGCTACCACAAGATGAGAATGAGCTGTGTTGCTGGTAAAACCAGTCAGTTCTGGCACATCTGAGCGCAGGAGCACAGGCAGAGCCAGCTGGACACTCAGCTACCTCTGCACAGAACCACCCTCTCCAGGGGAGTCTTAAGCCCATAACTTGATGTCCTTTGCATAACGTTTCCATTGCCCCTGTATTCTGGATCTGGCCCCTTTTTCCATCTTCAAAGTGTGTCAAGGGGAAGAATTAATATTACTGCTTATAATTGTTGCCTTTTTAGGGATAGTCTAGTGATTAAAACCAGGACATGGCACCATAATATTTTAATACTCTTCCTCACTGTATAAAAAATGGATGTGGATCTTTGGGCTTATCTCCTCGACTCTAAGATAGAAATAAAGACATTTAACTTCCTTCAGGAAAGATTTGTCAATTGTTAATTGCTGTACAGAAGGAAAGACTGCAATAGTTATAGCTGAAAAAGCATAACTCTGGTTTAAATTAATTTAACAGTTAGAGCACATTCTGAGTTTCATCATTAAAGATCTTGTCTCTGAAAAAAAATATTTATTTGCTTTTGAAGATTAATTTAATATAAGCTTAAAAATGGACCATTCTGGAAAAATAATCTGATTTATTTTAAGCACATAGTATATGCAAGAAATTTCTTGCAGAAAGGTAATGAAAAACATTTTTCCATATTTTTTTACAAGTGGAGAGAAAAAGAAGTAATTGCTATGTAGAAAAAGAAATAGTTAAAACAGCCAGCAAAACAAACTAAGATTTCTTGGGTTTCATTTTTGCATAGAAAGAGAGCATACCTCAAAAATGTACAGAACTCTCTGTTTAATTATCCAGAATACATGTCCTTGTTCTAGTTGTTAAATTTGTGGTGAAGGCTTCTCTCTACTGCAGATTTGCATAAATCCTTGGAGTCAATGTGCTACACTGCAAAAGTAAGGGACTTGCATGTAAGTGACTTATATCAAGTATATTCCCATGAAGGAAATTGGCCCAAGAAACTTTTTTTTTTTTTTTTTTCCACAGGTATAGCAAATGCATAATGAACAGTATGGTTACATGAGACTAAAAATATATGAGGCAATCACAAGGAAGGCTATAGTATACAGTGTGTGGTCTCTCTCCGCTTTGTAGTGCAAAATATAACATGAATTCTCTACTCTACAAAGGCTTTGGGAGGGTTACCATCACACTTTGTTAGGAACTTCAAACAATGGATATCTCCTAAGGATCCTTCCTCTCAAGGAGCTGCGAAAGCTAGAAAAGCTTCAGATCCTGGGAAGTACAGCTCCATCTTTTTATGTTTGGTCTTTCTTTTTTCTGTCTTTAAAAAAACCCACACAAAATCCTATGCCACATTTATGGTAACATAGATGCTAACTTCAGGTTAAGCTCTCAAACTTCAGGTACTGGCAGAGATAGCAGTTTCCTGAGTATTCTTACCTCCACTGTTAGGAAGAAAAATGATCTTATGTTTAGGAAACATTTTTATGCCTGTGGGACAGACCTCAATTTCAAACTTCCTTTACAGCCAAGAGTAAATAAATCACCTACAAGTTTGAGTCATGTCACATAACTTTAGCTTGTCTAAAAGTTAGGCATCCCATCCAAACTAGAGGGAGCATCTTTTGGCTCTGTCCACAGTTTGAGAGATGAATAGCTAAATGTAGAGCATGATTCATACCTTCTTAAAATCATCACTTTTCACTGACTTGATGAATGTGAAAGTCAGTTCTAAAACTACAAATTAAATTTGAAATAGATATAGTTCCACAAGCTTGTTTTAGGCTATAATCTCCCCCTCTCTCATTTGCTTTACAAAATTAAGTGTGGACCATTGCCTATCCCTTGGGGAAAGCATATTGGGACCAAGAATACCTTAAGGTTTAAAAGATATTCAGATACTTGTTTCTAAGATAAATGTGTGATTTTAGTTCTGTCCTGCTCAGATCCAATTATTTCTCAGATAACATATATTAACAGGTTTTCTATGTGTGGACATGTATGGATGTTTCTGAACACTGTGATTTCTTTAGGTGTAAAGTATTACAGGAGTACAAAACTAATTCATATCCTGCAAGCCCATTAGTTCTTTTCTATCTCCCTTGAACCATCTCAGTTCCTCAGGTTCCTTCACGCTTCATGCCACAGACCCATAATGCTGTGGATTATACATTGCACCTTCTTCTGGAGGGCAAATTTTCTTTCTCTGATCCTCTTTCTTTTCTCCAGGATGCCTAATCACTCAGGCCCATCTCTGAAGAATCCACTGGAAATGGGAGGACAGACACTCCACTACTGCTAATAAAACCCAGGTGTTCTTAAAGTCTCAAAGCTTTGCAGCAGCCTGAGACTAAAATTTTGTAGAATAGTGATATGGTAGTTCTAGTAGCTGTGCTCCTACATCTTGAAATTTGCCCATGATATTCCATTTTTATGAGGATTCAAGAGAGTTCCAAGAATACTGACTTCAAAAGATGGAGAATATGACTGCTTCAAGTGTCCTGGTGGTTTTTTTGTGGATTTTGTTTGAAATGTATCTCTAGATGCAACCATCTTCATTCAAGGATTACCAAATTTCCAGTTTGAAGCTTTTAGTTCTTTGATAGCTAAAAAGACTTAGAGAAAAATAAAATCCTCTAGAAAGGAGAACAATATTGGTAACAATTCCACACTGAGCAAACTCAGTTTATTCTCACTCTTACATGGAATTACAGCTTTTGGAGATTATGAGTTTCTAACATTTATTTTATTTCTAACCATTGCATTCACTGTTGAAAAAGTTTGAATGCTTTTCATAGAAACATTTGTAAGGTATTACTTGAACATTTCTCTCAGAGCATTATCAGTGACTTATTCAAATACAAGAGGCAACAAGCTGAGTGATTAATATTATAGGAAAGCTGTCAGTCCTAAGGTGCCAAATCCAGTCAGTACCTAGGCTCACTCCTGCTTTATTTTTTTCAGTACCAAGCATTTGGCTGCACTGCTTGAATGTTCTTTGTTACACTATGTCAACAGTTCAGAGAAAGCATGGAGTACTTTCCTTCCTATTTTCCTATTGGTTTAGAGTACCTGAAGAAAATGTTGTTGACATTTTTACTGTCAATTTCTGCATGGTTATGAAGTTTAATAGCTGATGTATTGAAGAGATTTTTCTCATCAGGCATAAGAGAGAGACAGAGAGACTGAGTGCGGGAGTGTGAAAGTCCATGCTGTACAAACACGCTATTAATTTCATGTCTGTATCACTCACGATATGCCTTGTGATAGTGCTGCAGCTGTAATGAGAAAAACAGATGTTCTCAAATTTTGTTCCTTTTAGCTTCTGCCCTTTGAAAGGTCACAATATGTAGAGAGGGAAAGACTTGCTCAGCACAAAATACAGTTTATTCTGGAGCAGCTTTAAATTTCTGGAAATTCAGTCACTTTTTAGCCAGTTTCTAGCACAAAAGCTGCAAAAATTCTTTACTTCATTCTTTTGTCATCTTCCTTCTGAGCAGAATACGCCTTTGAGTTGTAATCCTATCTATCCTGATTCTCAAAGCTGTGAAGTTTTGCAGCTTCTTCAGGTACCTTCATACAGCAGAGTTACTAATCATCTGCTCAACATGACCCATCAACATGTGCCCCCCTCACTCAGGACACTTCACAGGAATAAGTTTTCAATGAATGATCATGTGAAAGCTCTAAATTCTCTGCATTGCACACTTTCTGTTAGCTGAGGGTCAGTCTCTCAGAAGATAAAAATTATTGATGACACCATTCTGCATTAACTGAGCTCATACACTTAGATACCACTTTCCGTTAGTTATGAATATTCAATCTTAACTCTATTCAGCAAAATGGCAATAACACAGAGATGGTGCTACAACTAATGTAATTCATAAAACAGCATCCATTTCAGTGTCCACTTTGCACCAGCTAAGGATTTGGTCCTTTGGGGTTTAGCATATAGTGATGACAAGAAGAATAATCTAAAGAATAGTACTAAATGTGAGATTAGATGTGTTTGAAGCCATCTGCTTTCAGCACTGCTAAGGCACCCCTGGAATACTGTATAGAGTGACAGCCCTTCACAGTGAAAAGGTAACGATAATAGAGACAAGCAGAAAGAGAAGGGAAAAACACGGTTAGAGATGAAAGCTGTGAAAAGATTAGAGTTCTCTAACAAGTTCATATACAAAGAAGAAATATTCAGAACCTGAAATTTATCCTTTTGGGAAAACAGTTTAAAAGCAGTGGAGGCATATTTAAGAACAACCAAACTTGTGGGCAAGAGCTGTAGGGCTGAACTAGAGAAAGGCAAAACTAAATTAGAGAGGAGGTTGCTGAAAGCAAAGCATTAAGACAAGAAAGTTGCCATTGAGGTTGCATCAGTATGAAAGTTCATGAAAAACTCAAGCAAGTATTTTGAAGCTGAAATATCTTGCTCGGCAACTATAGATTTTATTAGAAGAGCAAATGAAGAATATAAAGTGACTTTTTATATTATTTCAAAGCCTCAGAGTCTTGGAGTATGGAGTACTATTAAAATTCTGAGTTTTACTGGTCAGATCTTGGACTTCAAAAATACAAATAGAAAACTATCTAATACAATACTGCTTACATTTTACCCCTAGCAAAGCCTTCTTTACTTCTGCATCACATCTTGTGGGAGAGAGTGCTCTTTTTTTTTCTTCCCCATACGAGATGAAACTGGAAATTACAGATGATTGAAATAGGAACATTTCCTGGAAAACTATTGGTGTTGTTGATAGATTCTTTCATCAGGTGACTGAAGTAAAAGATGAGAGTTCTGGTCAAGAACAAAATCTACTGAAAATGGCCATTTGATGAGTGCTTTACAGAAAATGCAGGTTTAGATCTCTGTTCAGTATGAGAGAAAGCTGTGAGTCAGCAAGACAAGTGATTCCCCAGCTATGAAGTTATTAACTACTCTGAGATAGACTTGATCCCCCTTCCCATGAAAAATTTAAAAAGGTCCAGAAGTCTTTTGCTCCAGTGTAGAATGGAAACAAATGCTGAAACCTCATTTTTTCCATGAACTGCTGATTTTGCTTAAGCCCTTCTACAAACATAGTAAGATGGGAAAGGGAGTAACAGCTAACACACCATGGCCAGGGGCAGATACAGAGCAAAAAACAGACAAGGGAGCTGGTTCAGGCCTGGCTTCCAGCTGCATTCCACAATATCCTTGTTTAGGCATAGCTTTTTTAACTGAATTTGGCATTTGTGACCAGCTGCACATCAATAGCCCAGGACAAAAAAATTCATTCCTTGGACCCAATCCAAAGACAATTAAAACCAATGGAAAATTTCCATGTTTTTTGATGAGCTCTTTTATCCTTGCACTAGATGAAGTTTTGCCCCGAATGGTATAGGAGTATCAGGCTTCAATTACTGAGACTTTAATTCAAAGGCTTCAATTTTTTCTGAGGAGATAATCTAAATTCACTGAGGGGCTTGGGTTTGTTCTTTTTTGTGTATATGGCTTTTTTCATCTTTAGTTGTATAACTTCATGATAATAGCATTAATAATACTTATAGAGTGACTGTGCTCAAACTCACACGTGATTTTCTTTAGGACTTGCTAATACATGCTTAGATTGAACTAAGGAAACCCAGATATTTCCATATCTGAAACAGCCTGTATGTATGGGTCGTATATGGAGCATCTCTCCTACGAAGAAAGGCTGAGGGAGCTGGGCTTGTTTAGCATGAAGAAGAGAAGACTGAGAGGGGATCTCAGAAACATGTACAAATATCTTAAGTGTGGATGTCACGAGGATGGAGCCAGACTCTTCTCAGTGGTGCCCAGCGACAGGACAAGGGGCAATAGGCACAAACTGAAACATAAGAGGTTTCAGCTGAATATGAGAAAGAACTTCTTTACTTTGAGGGTGACAGAGCACTTGAACAGGCTGCCCAGGGGGGGTTGTGGAGTCTCCTTCTCTGGAGATATTCAAAGCCTGCCTGGAAGATGTCCTGTGCACCCTGCTCTAGGCGAACCTGCTTTACGGGGTTGGACTAGATGATCTCCTGAGGTCCCTTCCAACCCTTGCCATTCTGTGATTCTGTGATTCACCCATGCATACAGATAGGGAACATCAGCATATGCATATGTTCACAAGGAAACCAGTACTACAAAGCCTGAGCTTGCTGTTCCTTAGAAGCTTTTGTTCTGAATGTTTTTCATATCCTATTATTCTGTGGGAGAATGCAGGTTCCTCTCATCTCTATTTGCTAGAGGTATGGATACATACACCAAAAGTATGGAAAAGGCAGTCTCCCTGCCTCACTCCACATTGTGCTGTTGTCACAGGTAGTAACAGACTTGACTAATATCCCACAGAACTGCCTCCCCAGGTGCACAAGCCCCTGCTGCCTCAGCAGCCTCAAATCCTGAATAAGCAACCAATTTTCTAAAGCAGTTTTATGCTCCTAAATGGGAAAGTGTGGGACTGTTTCCTAAGAGACAGTACTAAGATTTTCAGTGTAATAACAGGCAGAATTTGAATAGCTATACAGGTCTATTTTTTCTTCTATCTTTATATTTATTTAATATCGTGTGTTTAGCTTAATGGTGCAAAACATTTTTATTCAGGATTTCAGTAGGGTAATGTGGGTGGCTCTGATCCTTCTACATGCTGAACATGAGCTATTTGGATTTGACTCTACACTGTGTTTCACCTGAGCCTCTGTGCAAAAGGAGTTTTAAATAAAGTGAGGATAAAACAATAATATTTTACCTTTAGGTGTGTTATTTGGTTCTTACTTTTCTGATGTTAGATCTTACACGGTAGTCAAGATAATATAAGATCATATTTAGTCTCACAGTGTGATTATTTGTAAAAAATATTAAGCCAGAGCTATGCTAATTTTCCCTTAAAAAATACAGTAGAGGCTATGATATACAGGCTTTTATACAGGTACACCTGGACATACCCAGACACTGACACTAATCCAGTAAGCCCTGGGAAAGAATTCCACTACCATCTCCAGTGATGGTTTTCCAGTTTATTGGGGGTTTGATTTGTACTTTTTCCATGCAAGTGTAGACTGTTTCATAGGAAAGAGAACTGTGAGAATGCATACTGCAGTTTAATGCCTGTCCCTGGCTGCTCTGCGTAAATTAAAGAGCATCATGAAAGCTGCATTTTTTTAAAATGTCAATGTACATTGTTAAAATGCTAATATGATGGAGCAGAAAGCGACAGAGGTAGGGAAGGTAGAAGAGTAAGGGTTGCAAATACTTACTTCAAAACACAGATGGGAGTTCAAATGTGTGGTGTTCTAAGATGTCCTTTTCAAGCACATAGTTTTTCTCTGTACGCAAAAAGAAGTAGACAGAGGCTTAATGTCTCCTATTCTTTTATAAATGCAAACTGACACTAAGAAAAAATCTGTCCATCACTGGCAGAAAAAGTCTTACTGTACTTATTGACTTCTATATTGGCTTTTCTAAGGCAAATAAGGCCATTCAACCATGAAATGTCCTCTGAGAGTAAGGGTATTGGTAGCAGTGATGGTGGAATGGGATTTTTTTGTCTCCTGAGCTGTGTGGATCCAGACAGTGGTAACTGAGAGAGCAGCAGGGCACTCGCTGTACGCATTCCTGTTCTCCAACTTAACTTGTTATCTTTTTCCCCATCCATGGCAGGTTGAGATAGAGCAAGTTTGTGTGGTAAAGGGCTACAGCTGTATTTTCACAGGTCTTTTCACATATATCCTTTGGTTTTCCATCCCATATCACCTGCTGCTCACCACAACCCTTTTCTGCATTGTATCCTTATACTTCCTTCCTTCCTTCTTACTGCCTACCTCGACTGTTGCCCCTTCCATGTTGGATTGTTTCCAGCTTCAATTTCTTCCTTTCCCAGGTCTATTCCTCTTCCATAAATAAGTCTGATATCTTTTTCATACTTTTGGTGACATCTGTCACAATTGTGACGATCCCTTCTCTCCCCATCCTGTATATCATCTACCTTCTCCCTTGCATCACTACTCAGAAACTCATTGCCATGTCTCTGTCCTTCCTCTCCTTCTTTGCTCTTGATGTCTCCAAAAGTGGCCATCACATGCCCACCACCACCACATTCTGTCTTGCTTCTTCCTGTCTTGTGGCCTCCAAATATTTTGGTACTTTTGCTTGCCTCTTCAGCTGCTGTTGTTTACGGAGCTTGTCCTTTTTCTTGTGCTCTACATCTGGATTATAATTTTCTGTGGAGGTTTTAGGATATTTGTCTCCTCTTTCTGCTGTTAATTTCTGCCCACACTTTCCTTCTCTGCTGAACAGCACTGTGCACAGTTGTTTCCTCTCCCATTTTCTGTTAAAATCCTCTATCCCCCATACAACTCCTCCCTCTTCCTCTACTGTCTTTCATCTTCATCTTCAATGAACTTGACTTTCCTGCGTGCTTAGCCAGAAACCACATCCTTTCTTTCCCCTTTTCTGTAGCCCTGATTTAATTTTCTTATTCCTCCAAATTGTTTTTTTCACTAGCTTAGCACATTTTGATCTTCAGGGCTTTTGCTAGGAAGTTCAGCACCTTTTATTTGCAGTCAGAACACCAGCGAAGGAAGACAGAACTGATACTATTTAGGCAGTATCAACTGCTCCATTCAGGAAAAAAAAAAAAAAAAAAAAAAAAGAAAAGAGTAGCTCAAAGGTTATTTTCATGACATTGAATGCTTAATTTTGTAAAGCTTTGGCTCTCAGCAAAAGAACATGATAAAGCATCTGGCTCTCCCTTGTATACTCCACATATAAAGAATTGGAAAGCTGGCTGTGTATTGTATAATACATCTTGCTCAAAGAGATAAAAAGGTATTTGGACACAGTTATATTAATCCTTTGTGCCACTTAGGTCTCTTTATTACGTTATATTTTTGTATGATCATGGATGTTTTAACCTCAAATCTCATGAATTTATGTTACTTAATGTTAAGTCTCAATGTCATTAATTTAGTGAGGGTTTTATTTGCAAAAGTCATCTTCAAGCTTCCATCTGTTCCTCTGAATGACGGCTACTGATATTAGCTTTACTGAAGGAAACAACATGCCAAGAAAGCCCATCGATCCAGTTATCAGTATCTAACACTTTTCTTTATCAGAAAAAACAAGTCCCTCTATCACTGATTAAAAGCTTCCCAGCTCTCAGCACCCAGACAACTTTCTTTGAGAGGATCCTGAATGAGCCAAAGCTTTGAGGTGGATATACCTGCAGCTTTTCATTAAAGTGAACACACTAAAACTGACAAAATCATATTCTCAATATCTAAACTTATGTTTTACTAGAACACAAACACAGAAGAATAAAACAAGCTTTTAAAGACAGAACAATCAATTCTGCTGAGGAGACAGATTAAAATAAAAGAAAACAAATCTTTCTTGCTAATGATGCTGTGTTGGGCACACTTTTTCTTCTGGTGCGTCTTTCCAGTGCCTCTTCAGCTCGTACCAAAGTGATCACACTTTAGGGAGGTGCAATTTTTACTTCCTCCTGAGGACTCCAGATTGCAGCAGTCACAACAAAGCAAATAGGCAACCTTCCTGCCTGGTGCTGAGCCACAAACTATTTAATGCTGCATGATATACAATAATATAGTCAGTACATGGAAAACAAACGTATTCAACAGTTCTCCCATCCACTATGCAGAGCAGTGCTGCTTCAGTGCATGTATAGGTCTGTGAATTAGTGGGACTTGTTATCTGCAGATCATTCTATAATGTATATTTGTGCAACAGCTGTGAGGTGTTCTTGCAGCTATGCTTTTCCTTCCAAAAGAGATTCAAAGGGAGTCTGTAGTTGTCACAGATATGTCTGTGCAGGGCTGAGATCCATTTCTCCTGCTGGTTTATTCCACCACCAACCAAAACTCCAGATGGAAGGGAGGCTTCACACCTCAAAAGGACAATTTTGTTTTCTTGATCAAATATGTCAGGTATCATATTCTTTTAAAAATGAAGGACATGTTTCAAAAACTAAGTTATTGTGAAAGTATCTTTCCTCTACTTTCTCCACATAAGCCCAACAAAGCAAAAAGGACAGGGAAGGGCATGCCTCTGGTAGGGTGTTCTGGAACAAAAAAACCTCCTCCCTAGCATGCATTAGCTTGTTTATGAGTCTGTCATTATGAGTCATTAGCTATCTGCCACATGCTCTATCTGCCATTCTGTTGTGTATGAAGCTTGCTTCTGAGGGACAAACAAAAACAGAGCTGAAAATCAAGCAGAGAATAATTTTCTCATGGACAGAGTGTTCATGGACACTGTGGGGAGAGTCAATAGAACCCTGCAAATTATTTTTCTGAAATATGGAGGCAGATGAATTAAAAAAACAGAGTAGTTAATCAAAATCCCAGGTATAGCAGAACATCTGTTAAGAAAAGTCTTTGGTCATTGGATTTAAAATGTTAATATTGTTATTACAGTAACTATTTCTTTTTGTTCTTTGTGTTTCATAGAAAAAAAATTAACCAAAAAACCCCCAATCCAACCCCAAACCCCATACAGTTTACCTGAGGTAATAAGAGAATGACAGTGTCCAGTGTCAGGATAATGAAAACATAAGTATAGGAAAGAAGAAAAGGTTATTTTCAGGTTTTATTTGAAAAGGAAAGGGAAAATTAAGCTAAAAGAAGTAGAAGGTTTTTCCAGTCCACCTGAGATGCAGAGAAGATGGCTCACCTACAAGCAGTGAAGTGTTCAGTTGCAAAAAGAAAATTAATAACAGATGAGGATTCTGGAGAGAGAAACTGGTTCTTGTATAGCATTCATACACAGATATTACTATATTACCAGTTTATCCACAGAAACCGTACAGCATTAAATGAAATTGTAGAAACAAAGAAGAGTGTGCTTTAATGAAAGAAGTGTTTGTGAAAAACAATGTCTCATAACTCTGCTAGTGTACTATAACGTACTAACAAACAAATTCAAATAAAACCTCTGAAATAAAATAAAATCAAGTACTGCAAAACAAACTTAACTGAAGATATATACCCAAAAATCACACTGTGTACTGATTCCATGGGAAATTATACAGTGACATTACTATACTATAGCAATCTTCTCTAAGATGAGAAAGATTAATCAATACATAAAATAAATATTCCCTTCATATTTTTATATACTGTTAACACTCATGTTTTATTTTATTATATCCAGACCTATCTTTTTTTTTTTTTTTTTTTTTTTTTCCTGCAACTACTTCAAGTGCAGGCATAACCACACTGCTACTGCAGTGTCTCCTTTTCCACATTACTGTGGTTTCTTCTCCAGATTCCTACATCTGCCATGATGCGCTGTGGAGCACAATAGACTTTGCAGTGTCCTGCTGGGAACTCATCACTTCTCAGTATTGTGATGATGGAGCTGGGGTCAAGATGCCCACACTTTGGGGGCAGAGAATCCCTGGAAAATCTATGACTGAGCAGGTGAGGAAGAAATTATAACTTCTCCCTGTAAGCCTGCTTTACCTAGTTAAAAAAAAAAAAAGAAAATTGTTTTGCTTATAGCTTTGCCAAATATGTGCAACTTTGACTTCAATTTTCCTCTGAAGATTATCTATGTCTGAAAGTTTCAGCTGAAACAACTGTTCCAAAGAAGAAGGCTTAGCAAAATTCATTCTTACTGCAGTATTATCGTGATTTTTGCTGTGGTCTTTCAGTGTTGTTATTATTTGGAGCAAAGTGGCACTGGTTTGCTTTACTCAAATAACAAAAAATAAACTCCGTCATTAAGTGGAAATCAGAACAGAGGGGACAAGACCATACCTGAAGGGCAGAGAGACAGTGACAAAATGGCAGTTGGAAAGGGCATGTGAGAAGACTAAATGTATGTTATAAAAGTACTTGGAGATGGGGCTAGGTAGAAAAGACACTAAGGAAGTGGTAAATGGGGCTTTGTGACCCCAAGGACCTTCTCCAGAGTAAGGTAAATGGGGAATCAGTTTGAGCAGTGACTGACAGTAATCAGCTAGGAGTGACGACAACAGAACAAGATTTGAGAATGGACCAGAATGTAGTAGAGCAGGGAAAATATGGAGATGCAAAAACGGCTCTGAAGACAAATGAGATTGTAGTGGTAGAATGAGCCTGCCAGCAAATAAACTAGAATAGAAAGCCAGGAGAAAAGGAAATGGGAAAATGTAGGCACCAAAAGAACCACAAGTAGAATGACTGGGGAGAAAAATGGAAATAAATGTGAGAGGTGGGTATGTAATAACTAGAAAAGAAGCTAAGGAAAAACCCAAGGAGTTGTGATATACAAAAGACCTGGTGATATCTAGACAAGTAAAAGGCACAACAAAAGTGTCAAGCTTGAAGAGAACAGGCAGAAGGTTCTTTCTTCACAAAATCACGTTCATTTGAGAGTCTGGAACAAACCCAATGATTTCTGCCTTTATTTCCTCCATTATCAACAACCACCTGTAGAGCACAAAGACAGCCCAACTGGTGTAGTAGGTGGCACCCTCCTGCTGCTGTTGCTACTCATTTAACTGAAGTGGCAGGGATGCTAACTCCATGTGGGTATTTTGCTGCTACTCAGATATTACAGGCTGTTGTTTCACAGTGTATTTTTTCCACTGATTAACTGCAATAAGCCAAAAATACTAGTGAGGATACAGCATGTACAAAATACCAGAATTAATGTTATACAATCTTAATCCACATTCCTTTAATCTCTTCCTTCTCATACTGTGAATGAGTATGTGCTACGTATGGAGTTCATTATTTAATTGTTCGACTATGTCCAGTGATTTCCCAGTTTATCCTGGGGGTGAATCAGGATTGTAAAGGGAATGAACCTGTTTGACTCATGCTTCATTTGAAGCAGAAACAGAGGCATATGAGTAAATGAAAGAGATAGCAAAATGCAGGAGCAAACAGGATGGTTTCTTGGTTAATGCACCCATATGCCGTCCTGAGAGAACAGAGTGCATTCATCTCGAAAAGACTCTATTAAATCACTTGAAAAAATTCTTTTTTTTCTTCCTCCCCTTATCCCCCAGGTGACTGCTGGTTATGTGTTGTACAATGTTCTCTTTTCCCATAGCACAATTGGTCACAATGGTACATGGTAGCATTAGATGTCCTGTTCACATGTCAACACACACATGATAAATATGGGTATCTTAATCTGAAACTGAATCTCACTCTTCATGTCTTAGCTCCACTTAACTGTTCTTTATTTCCTTTTTGCATCAAGCATTTAAAATGATAAGAAAAAATATTTTTCTCTCTGTGAAAGTCTTGTTAATTTAAGTTCTTTGAACTTTTTGTTTGAGAGCTTGTATCTGCAGTCAATAGGAGATACAATAGGAGACACACAGGGTTATCATCTTCCCTGACTCCCTGGGTATGACACCCAATAAGTATATCCCCACCTGGAAGTAAAGGTGTCAAGAATCTTCCAGCCAAGTAAGGAAGTCAAAGATGATAGTTAAGAAAGAAGAAACAGTAGGGTCTTACACGACAAACAACAACCAAGATAGCAACAATTTTCAAGAGCACATACCCAAAAAATTTTTCCCCAGATATTTGTAAACTATCCTTACAGTAAAAAGTCATGTACAGTTTTGTTTGACAACTTAAGTCAAATTGCTTTCCTTTTACATCCAGTTGTGCCAAATGCTAGGTTCTGTGAACAAAGAGAATATAAGAAAAATTCACTAGCTTCTGAAAATACCTTAAAATAACATGGTAAATAAAGAAATGCAGATTTGTGAGAAACAAAAATGCCAGTTGTTTATTTTGAGTCAATGTGTTCCTATGAACAGTATGTCCAAACCTAATCATAAGGTAAATGATCACTTTTTGGTTACAAGGTATAAATGCCTATATATAAACTAATTTGAAGTACTATTGAAGGTACATGCTAAGGCAACAAGATGCACAAAAACAGCAGTGCAAAGCAGAGGCTGAAAAAGCCATGCTAATCAATACAGTGTGTGGAAGGATCAAGGAGGATAAAGTCAGAACAAAACCTGTGCTGGAAAAGGTCTTATTCAAACACATATAGCTGCAAAAATAGAATGAACTACAGAGAATTATTGGCAACCCCAAATCAATTTGTTGAAATGTTCCCATTTATTTTAAGGCTGACTCAGTATGGAAACCATTTTAATCCCAGTTCTCCATTCATGGCCATGAAGTGTCACACAAGCACGATCTATAATATTGCTTTATTTTAACCAACAGTTTTCTTGAAACTGCTAAAATTCCAAAAAGGTCAGCAAGGTTCCAGTGACCTAATGTAAACTACCAATCCTTGCTCTTTACCAAATTGTTTATATTGATTTATGAGAATGGGATAGACATTTCCTACAGTTCCTAGTCATTCTTGCCCTTTCCAAATGCAACAGAAGTGGTAGAAGTATGATTTACCTAAGCCAGGATGAGTAAAAGTAGGAGTTATATAAACAGACTAGTCTCTTTAAATTTCAAGTTTCACGACTTCCTCAGGGTGAGAGTCCCTCAGACACTAGGGGTAAAGAATTTTCCTTTTTCTTGGTCAGGGAATCATCTGGCACAAAAAACAACTGCTAGCTTGTACTGACTATCTTCCGTTCAGCTGGTTATTATAAAAGTATTGGAAATACTCTCCCTGGTTTAAGGCTATACTCTTCCCTTTTGTCTCCACTGGTCTATGGGCTTACTTTAGCTGGCTTCAAAACTGGAGGCTGAAAAGCTACATTAAATTCAATGCATTGGCATGGGCATCTGCATTCACCCAGCCACACGGCATTCATGGCTTGAGTCAACATCTCCTCACAGTACTGTACAATGTCATTGCTCTATACCAAACTGTTAAGCTCTTGTTCATGAATCTAATCTCCATATTCCATTTTACTATGTCAGTGTATAGCATTGTCCATTATATTAAATGAGGCCACAAGATAGACAAAGGAGAGACACGAATCATATTATTCTCAGTCAATGAGAGTGTTCCCCTAACAAAAACCTATTCTTACGTTGCCTGGGAAATTACCTGAACAGGTCCATTTGTATGAATTCAGCCCTGGTCTGTGTGCTGGAGCGCATACAGAAAGCAAGATAAACTAAGGAAAGGCATGGTTATTGCCATTCCCAAGATGTTGCAGCCTGCACCACTCTCAGCCTGCTGAGTTGATCATCCTGAATGTAAACTTCAGTCTTATGTATAGAAAATGACACTTCAGCATTTCATTGAGCAGAGGTAGACTGTAAATAGCCTTTGGATTAGTGTATAAAAATGGGAAACTTTCTTAAGCATCCAGTTTGATGAGGCAGCTTTTCTTGATTAAAAATGACAAAATATGTTGTTCCTTTGACTGCTTTAAATCAGAACTTTCAACTCTTGCAGTTTTCATTATTCTGGCAACAACTGGCATTTTATTTATGACCTACAGATTTGTGATCACAATGACATTTTAGTTTTGCTTTCATTTACAAATATCTTTCCACGTTTCAGCGTTTTAGAGGCTGAAAAAAGAGAAGGCAAACAAGAAAAGCAAAATTTTGCTTTTTGCTGCACTACATGATTTCAAGGTAGCCTCATACTTTTTGGGATCTGGTATGTTTATGAGCACAAGTCACGTCTTTCAGAACTATATTGAAACTAAATCTGTTTCTGAAACAAAGATTATAAGCTATTTGCCATGTAGTACCCATTACCTCTTGTGAGGGCAACGCGAGGCAAACTGACATAACCTAAAATATTCTATTCCTTTTCTCCTCGAGGAGAAAGTCTTAGGAATAACTCTGCTACTGTGAATGAAAAGAATGAAGAGGCAAAAAAAAAATCCCATTAAAATAGGCTCCATTGTATTTTCTTTGCTATATGTTTGGTTTTTATCCTTCTAGTTGCCTGCATTTTTGATGATTATTCAGAAAAAAATTCCTCTTAGCTTGCTTGAATGTTATGACTTCCTCTCCTTTGGATTTTTCTTACATTTACTTTATTGTATGTGTGGTCTGTCAATCAGTGAGCTGATTTTATGTTACTTAAAAATATTATCCTCCTGTCAGCAGCTAATGCAATTAAAGTCTCTCAATACTGTGGAGGTTAACTCTTCCAGTTTTACTTACTTTATATGGAACAAAACATTTTTGCAGGGATTGAAAAATGCCTCTCAAGCAATAATTAAAAAGTTGGTATAGTCTAGTCTGTGGTTTTCTTTTTGCTGCTTAAAAGAGCAAAACTGACAAAAACCTCCTAGTGAACCACAATAAGGTGCTTATCGTTGCTTTTCAGTAAAGAATTATGGAGATCTTACTGGAAATTTTTTGCACAAAAAGATTTCTTGTCACAACTGATATTTTCATGGGAAACTAATGCCTTCAGAAAAAAAAACAGAAAAAAATCACCTTCAAAAAATTACAAAAAAATAATTGCAAAAAAATGTTGGTGATTATTTTATTCTTATTTAATTAAAAATCTTTGAGAAAGAAATCCTCATGAACATTGATTTTATTTCATATCTGTGGCAGTGTTATTGTGTGGGTACAGACTGAGCTAGAAGATACTTTAGCAATCAGTATAAATTAAACTTTGCACTGCAAAGTGGGGGATCCCAGGAAAGAATATATGAATGCATTTTAGCTTTGTTAAGTAAATGAAAATGCAATATCTTTTTACTTAACAGAGCTAAATCACGATGTGTTTTCTCATGATTCTCTGAAACATTTCAAAAAGTCTGCACAAGAGCAGGTCCTCTCTCCCTTTGTAGTACTTTTCCACTCTGGAGCTTGAAGAATTGTTTATTTTCTCTATAGCTGTAGCTGACTGTAATGAGGAAAAAAACAAATGGTACAAAACAACCATCACAGGATTTTTGCAGGAGTGTCATCAGCCCTAATATTGAAGGTCTTAAGCTATATTTTAAAAAGAAAATCACCTAGAGGGCAGTAAGTTACTCAGAAAGCACTAATATGAAATAAAGCTGAAGCTGCCTTATGACTTAAATCTTGTTTTAATGATGAAAGGCTTCTAAATACTAATTTTCAGATAGACTTGAATTATTTTAACTGAATGTTTACTTGTTTTTTACAAAAAAAGCATCATAAAATATTCTTATTCAAAGTGTGGGATTTTGATCATTGCATATTTTTCTTATTCCCTTATGTAATGAATAAAAAATTATTTACATCAGAAAAAAAAAAGTGCTCTGCTTTGTTTATCTATAAAACTCCTTAAATATAATTACCACTGTTCCTGGAACAGAGCTAACCCCAGTGCAATACGCTCAGACATTATGTTGAAGGGAAAGTCTGTCCTAATTTTCTGCCTTCCCTTTTCTTCTGTACGAATACACATAAATAAGATTATCTTAATTTAGAAAAGGAGAAAGCCATCCCACTTGTTACTTTCCACTCCAGTGTTCAAGCCAACGGATTGTGTCTCCAACCCACAGAATAAACAAAGAGCGTGTGTGCGCTGCGGCACCCAGGTCAGGAGTCAACGTGGCAGGCAGCAGCAGCAGCAAATGAATACCAAGCGAAAGGAGAGGTCCTGGTGGAGGCATGGTCCCACAGAGAGGGCAATTTGTATTCCCCCAGATGTTAGTCCTCCACTACCTGGATTACAGTTGTCATGCACTGTGCCTGCTCTGCTCTCCCCTGAGCAGAATGTGCAATGTCCCTGTGAGGCACATCTCAAAGGCAGTCTGATGAGGGGGTAAGTTTTATCGGTTTTAGACTTTTTTTTTTTAAGAAGAAATATGAATCATGAGAATGTTTTTTGCTGAACTCTATTAGCAGATAGGTCTCTTGCTTTCAGAAAAACACTCACTGCACAAGCAGTTGACTCTTGCAAGCAGGTTAGTTGAAAAGATCATTAAATAATTAAGAATTGCACTGGTGAAAATTTAAAAAATAACTTATATAAAATGACTTTTTACCTCTTGCTTTACAGCTTAGTCATTATGAATGTGCAGTATTAAAAGAATTTTCCTCACCAAGGACATTGACAGTACAAAACATAAATATTGTTGTAGTGTTTTCTGCAGTGAAATGTGTCCCAGCTCTAAGTGCTGCAAAACCACAAAAGGTACTATGGGCAATGATTACTGTTCCTTTAATAGGTGCAACATAAGCTAATTAATTTGTTCAAAAGGGAAATGGATATGGTTATGTGTCCTGGTTTCAGCTGGGATAGAGTTAATTTTCTCCCTAGTAGCTGGCATAGTGCTGTGTTTTGTATTTAGTACCAGAAGAATGCTGATAACTCACTGATGGTTTAGTTGTTGCTGAGCCATGCTTACACCAGTCAAGGACTTTTCAGCGTCCCCTGCTCTGTCAGGCACACAAGAAGCTGGGAGGGGGCATAGCCAGGACAGCTGACCCCAACTGGCCCAAGGGCTATTCCAGACCACGACATCATGCTCAGTATAGGAACTGGGGGAGTTGACCAGGCGATAGCGATTGCTGCTCGGGGACTAGCGGGGCATCGATCAAGGGACGTGAGTGGTTGCATCACTTCCCCCCCACCCCAGTTTTCTTTCTCTCTCTCTCTTTTGTTTTCCTTTTCACTACATTGTTGTTGCTGCTGCTGCTGTTGTTGTTGTTATTATTATTATACTTCAATTATCAAACTGTTTTATCTCAGATCACAAGTTTTCTTACTTTTGTTCTTCTGATTCTCTCCCCTATCCCAGCAGGGTGGGGAGGGTGAGTGAGTGGCTGTGTGGGGCTTAGTTGCCAGGTGCAGCTAAACCACAATATTATGTACTCCTGAAATGTATTTTATCTTCATCTGAATAGTAAATGGAATAGAAAACAAGGCTAACACCACACATAGCAGCATATATGAATACATTGGTAAAGAAAGAGGATGAAGCTATAGAGTACATTCATGTCTATAAAGTTCTAAGTCTACTGATGTGACTTGTCAATGACTGTATTTCATAAAATAAAAAGGTTACAGTGTGGCACTCAGCATTTATTCTGGATTAAAATCTTGCTAAACAGAGTCTTAGGCAGAGAAAATTTGAAATGACTACAACAGAGTAGAAAAGGCAGTTTGAGATATAAAAGTTTAAAAAATAGATCATCATATCAATAATATATCTGTGTACCATGCACATATATTTCTCACTGAATATAAACAATTTTAGAGTATATAAAAGTGTAGAAAATTATTATCCTTAACAAGATTTCTTCAACTACCTAAAGAAAGTGAGAAGACTTCAACATGCATTTTAGCCTTTTCTCTTTAATTTTCTTATTGGTGTTTGTTCTTTACATTAAATTACCACTGAGCTTTCTGCCAGACATCCAGTCCCAAGCTAACATTTTTCATAAACAATTTGGTCAACAGTCTAGTTAATATGCTACAATACAGGAAAGAAAAATCTAGGACAAGCAACTATAAATCTAAACAAAAACAAAGCAGATTTTCCAGTGAAGACTCTGAAAAGCGAACACAAATCATCCAGAGAACACTTTTTTTCTGAAAATTATGAAACATAAGTGACAATTATTATTTTCTTAAATAATAGCATGCTAATGGCACTAAGCCCACAGCCATGATTATCTTCCCAGATACCACCAGGACTGTCCCTAATGTTGCTGTGCTTGAACAATAAAGATGAAGGTGTGTCTGTATGTATAAATATATATGTATATATCTATTTTTATATATAGCTACAAATACAGACATGTATATACACATCTACATACACATACTGATATATCTGTATGTATATATATGAAAGTTGAGTTTTGAGTGTAAGTTTTACTTGTGTATAACTGCAGAATCATTGGGTCTTTCAATTTCAAACCTATCTCCAAAACTTCAGTAGGTGAAGTTGCAGCTCTTTAGTGAAACAGCTGACCCAAAGTTCAGCCTACGATCCATCACAGGCTTTGTTTGAAGAGCCTAGGCAGCCCTTTAATGTGAAATATAAGGAAGCCCCAGGGATAGTTTGCCTACATGACCTACCCTCACTCCATTGACTATTGACACTTTGGCTTATGATGTTTGTGTATGTGCAAACCCCAGTGTGATTCTTTGTTCAGTGTTGACCAACGGTGTAAGATGACAGCTTGCAGGGGGCAGTTGGTCTGGAATGACTGAGACTGAATTCAGACGCAGATTTAGTATTTTAGAGGAAGCATAACCAATGTCAGAAGGTCAATAGCAGTCCTGAACAATTATTTACCACAGATAAAAGTGAAAAGAGTAAGTGCTTGGTACAACAATGGAATGTCAGCTATACAAAGATACTCTGCTTATGATGTACAGCTGAGGTACCCTTTGAAGCAATGAACAAAGATGATATCAGTTCTTCTTTACAATGAAATGTTATAGGGACTATCGTGGTAAAAGAAGTAGCTTAGAATATTGTAAAAAGAAACTAATTTTTGTCTTACACTATGCAAAATAACAAAAGGGTTTTGGTGGAAGGAGAGGCTGTTACCGGGGTTTTGGGCAGCTTTCCCTGATTTTTATTCCCCTGCTTTTCAGTATATGATCCAGTGGGGGGTGACTGGGGATATTTTTTTCCTGATGGTGTTCAGCAGTTTCTTTGTGGTTTATTAATGTATTTATTTATGTAGGTGAAGTTTTTTTGTGGAGTGGGTTTTCTGTTTGTTTGTTTTTCCAGAGCTTTTCTCCCCATCTCTCCCCCATACCACACCCTGAAGTTCCTGTGGAACTCATTCACTTATTTGTCTGATTACTCTTTTTCCTGATTTTTGTTTTTATTAAGAAATGAACTTTCAGTTCCTTTTTACAGCTTCTAGGGGTTGCCGCAACTAACAATTTTTTTAGCTCATTCCTCCTGGGCAGGTTCATGTTTAAAAAAGGTCTGCACTTTTGGTCTTTCACTGACTGCTGGTTGGGGAGTACCAGTCTCTTGTCTGTTAACAACGTTTGTCTGGACACCTCTATAGCTGCTAAGTGGGAGCATGGCCAACAAAGGCAATTAATAGACAGAGGGGTGGTTTGCTCAGTTGAGGACATGAAAGGGACCCAGAAACTCTGCTCCAGACAATGAAGGGAATAATTCAGGGGAAAATGGGGTTCTGCCCTCAATTTTCTCCATGCCAGATGATTGCCTTACAGTCTTGTTTAATTATTGTGAAATGAGTGTAAAAACAGAGAGTACAACTTGCTTCTGAAAACCAAGGAAAAAAGGGGTCAAATATTTGAGCCTTTCCATATTGTCTTTCATTAGGTTATTATCTCCTTTTCCTGGACTACTTTTTGCAGCTGGCCTACCTGTACAATCTCTTCTTTTTACCCTTCTTGTCCTTCAATCAGCTTCCACTGAATTTTGTACTGATTTTGTCCCTAAATACCCAAGGCATACTCTTATGCTCCTCCCCCTTCTTGACCTCTTCTTGATTATATCTTTTTTATGCTCCCTTTTTGTGGTTCAGTTCAAGAAACTCCCTGTTTGGCCAACCAGGCTATCTGCTGAAGTTCCAAGTCTTTTTGTACAATAAAGAAGTTCATTTCTGATAACTCAACATAATTTATTTAAAAACAAACTGTGGAAACCTTATGTAACACGGGAAGGTATAAAATCCTAAAGGAAAAAAGAAACAGGGAAGATATTCAGCCTAGTTGGAAATCATCGTGTCAAGCCATCACTGTCAAGAGAGCTGGTGGAAAATGGCAACTTGGCAACACTGCAGATCTGTCCCAGGGAGCAGCAGAGGCTCTTCTGACTGATGGCTGCCTGGCCAACAAAGACCCTGCAGGTGCCTTAGAAGAATTGATGAACACACTAGTGTTTAGACTAATAGCTTCTTAAATTTTAGTTCTATGTTGTCTGTGAAAGCCAGTAAATAATTGTTTTATATTTTCTATGGCACTCTGTAGATGTTCCAGTTCCCTGGGGAATCTCAAATAGAACTAGATGTCCCTATTTAGGAAACTGAAAGGACTCTTTAGAGGCTATCTTGGTGGAGCTTATGGTGCTTATTTTAAGGACCAGGTCAAGCAGTTCCAGCTCAAAACATTATTTTGCTCAGAGGTCTTTCACACATGGCTAGGCTGACTGAATATATCCAAGAGGGCAAAATGGTAGTGCTGTAGTAGGTTAAGAAAGAACTTGAACTTCTATCTTTCTTGGGGGCCTAATCATTTGGTTATAAGGTCTCTCTGTGGCCTAAAAGTAATTCAAGATTTTTGTCAATGAACACACATTCACAGTAGCCACTTACTGAAGACCACCTCTTATAATATGGCAGGGAAAATTGGCTTACCTCTCTTGTGTTTCCAAGGGATGCCCCACTATCCATTTTTCTTCAACAAAAGTGGATCTTGGATCCAGAAGCAGATTTCTTTGCTGAAGTTTTGACAAAATGAGCTGCTTTCCCATTCAAATTACAAAGAGATTGCTAAGAATAGAACTTTCCCATTGTAAAAATTTTATATAAAACCAAAATATAAATAACTATATAAATATGTTACGAGCTCTATCAGGGATCTGTACACTAAACTGTGTGCTAAGGAGAAAAAGTGGAATAAAGACCTTAGATCCCGTCCCCTTTGCATGTCTGTTCTGTAAATGCAATGAAATGTAAATGAATTACAGTAAAATTTTCATTTAAGTGAGGAATCACCTAAATCATACACAATAGACTACAAACATCCCTAGAGTAATTCCAGTGATTTTAAAAGGGTTGTTTTAAGGCTTAATTTGCCCCAATACATGCAACAGCTCATAACCTTTTATGAAGATTATACTCACAAGTTTAAACAGTAGAGTGCCCTGAATTTCTTGGGAGGCTACAAATGGTCCCTCAGTGCTCATTAGCAGACTATGGTTCCCCCTAGCATGGGTTTCTGAAGGAAGAGTATTATAGTTTAATTTGCATATAAGCTGCTCCACTATTCAAGATAAACTAATATTCAGCATTAATTCATATATACAGTAAGATGCGAGAAAGAAATGTTACGACACAGGGAAAATAAAAAGGTAATAAACCAGGTTTTGTGTAAACAAGGAAAAAGATGCCATCACAATAGAGAAATGCTCCCCAAATTGGCAGAAATAGCTGCAACCCTTACTGCCTGAGAAAGTACAAGACTGAGAGAATGGCAGTACTGATGTTGCCAGTTCTGTGGTAGTGGTTAGTCTTAAATTTATTGCAAAAAAATGCTAAGGTGTGCCACTCTCCTGGCTGTTTAAGGGTTAGAATACAAGCTGCTCATCTAAGACCTAAGTTAAAGAAGAATTAAAAGGTTGAGCATGCAGTCAGTGGGCAAGAGATGAGAGTTTAAAGAAAATGCAGCAGAATTTTGTGAATTATGTAAGAAATTGATAAAATTGGTTGGACATGACATTGGCGGGATTTTCAGAACAGGACCACAAAACATGCAGAGTCATGCTGGTGAGCACACTTGACCTGACCCACCTGAATGTACAATCAGAGATGAGCTCAGGTGAGAGCTCTGCTCAGTGGCTCACTCAGCTCATGCGATAGATATCTCATGCCAGTTACACAAGAATGAATTACACAATGCTTTCTGGTTCATACTTATTTCTTACTGAGTTACTACCTTCACCTATTGTATTTCTTTTAGTATTATCAGAGCAAGCACTATAAAATCTAAAGTTTCTTGAGAACAAAGTGTCTGTAATATAGAAGTTATGTCACAAGACAATTGCTTTAAAGGCAGCTAAACTGAATTCTAGTTGAGAAGTCTAGGACTTCTTTATTGTACTCATCTTTCAGGGACAGGCTGCAAGGACTTAAATTGAATGGAGACTACTCATGAAAATTACTGCTTCCTGATATGAAGGGGGGGGGGGGGGGGGGGGGGGGGGGGAGAGAAGGCTGGTGTGTCTCTACAGGGCACTATTATTGTTCTTTAAATAACAGCTGAGATCTGAGAAAATATTTATGGTAATAAAAATCATATATTTTATGACAGTAAAAATTGTGTGTGCTTCAGTACAATGTTTCAACTACCTTGGACCTGACATAAAATGCAGAGCAGAAAGTTAGCTCCCTAGTCTTTCTGTTCAGCAAACAGAAAGAGTTCAGCAGTTCAGAAAAGTCACTTGAAAACACATGTCAAGCAGCCAATCCAGACCGAAACGCTACGCAGAAGGGTGTGCCTGAAATTCTTCCCTCAGTCTTAACCACATGATTATTTCAACTCCACTTTGAAAGGGGAGCTGAGAGGTCTGGACTATCTGTCAGAGACCTGAGAATAGCTTAGTGATTTTCCTTTGAAATATAAATGATGGAAGTGTTAGCTGTCTTTCCCACAGTTCCTAGCTGAGGAGCTGTAACACTGTTTTAGCACCATAGCTAACTATTTGGGTTTTCATCCTCTGTGACCTCTGCAGTAAATCTCAGCTTTGTTTGCTGTGATCAATGTATTTGTGCCTTCATCTTCACAGTGAGCTTTTCTTGCTGAGGTGTGTTAAAGAAACTTTAAGATGACCCAAAGATGCAGACTTCTATTGCAAAACTGTACTGGACTTTTTAATGAATTTGTCTTGAACAAAATGCATGTGTAATAGAAACTTCAAAGATTTTTTTTTTTCTTTACTATTCTTATAATGTTCATTATTGGCATTTTCTTCCAGTAAAGGTTTGATATATAGAATATTCCTGACAGATTATAATCTGCATCAATACATCAGCAAAATGCACACAACTGTCCCTCAGGTGCACAACACATTCATCACCAAGGCAACTAATGATCGTTACTGTATATTTGAAATGTAAAATAATATTGTATGAAATACTCCATCAGGAAGAAGCAATAAGAACAGAAATAACAACATGACTATTTTGAATTAGATACCAAAATGGAATATTGCACTAAAAGAAATGAAAAAAACCAAATCAAATGGTATGTTTTAGAAGGATGTTAAAAGAAACAAGAAAAATTAATAGCGCAAATTGGTGGTGGTTAGTCAGGTACTTAAGTGTAGATTATTTTACAAATACCCAATATACAAAAGACTCAAAGTATATGAATAATTAAGATGGACCTAATACCAACACAAAAATAGTGTTGCTATATTGTGGTCCTTTTTGTGGCTGGAAAAATCTTGCTTAATAAAGCAACTTTGATTATGAGTGAAAATAATGTATCTCCGGTAGAAGCAAAAACTGATTTACTGCAGATAATAATTTCTTTTTTTTTTTTGAAACACTGTTTTTGTGATTATATCACTATGTAGTTATTTTTTCTCTTTTATGTACTGGTTGTGCAATTCAGTCAAGAAAAGAAAGTGATTTTACTTAGACTATTCATTATAATTCACATAATCACAGAATGGTTGGGGTTGGAAGGGACCTCTGGAGGTCATCTGGTCCAAATCCCCTGCTCAGGCAGGGTGACCTAAAGCCAGTTTCCCACAATCATGACTCCAAGAAATGTACAGTTCAGTGTAACATGCTGGTTTATAACATAATGTGTTTAATGAATATTTTGGTGTTTTTAACTGTCACTAAAGTTAGTCAAAAATGCATGAAGAAGGTAATTTTATAATGAACAGGATTATACATCAAATAATTTATACTACAAATATTTTTTATGGGCATTAAACTGTTCTTATTATGAATGGTTTCCCAGAAGCTACTGTATGTACTGGGAAATGGAGTCACTGTATAAAATAAAAGCATAGGGCACACAGCGATCACAGCAGGAGATATGAAAGATGCTTAGGGAATGGAAAGGCAGGAACTCTATATTAATAGCATTGAACTCAGTGAATATATATCTTTAATATGAACAGCAAACAATATTTCAGACAGGAATGCATTTGCATTAATTTCAGAAATCCCCAGTTTAATAATGTAAAGCATGGTGACTAGGTCAGCTTTTTCAGTGCCATATCAGGTTGCCAGTTTGAGGACTCCCATGCATGCAGGGGTGCAAGCTTCTTCCCCAGCCTCATTGCCCTCCAGCTGGACAAATGTGATAGCAAATGTTTCTCATACTGAGGTGAAATTAGCTTAAAGGCCCACTAAGCCCAGTGCTTAATATTATTTTGATAATATTTGTAGCAGTGCTTTTCTTATCTATAGTGGTACATAGCTGTATTACAGCAATGAGGGACAGAAAAAGGAGACACAAAGTGTATTGCCAAGCCCAGGACCATACTCAATAACTGCTGGAGTACTGACTTTCTTTGAAATGTTGTCCAGATTATTCTAGAGCACGGACAAGAAGTGTTAAGCTAATCAGAGTTGTAGCATCAACTTCAGATGGTAAATCTGGAGTTACCATAGAATGACAGCTCTTAACTATCATAAAAAGTCACTAAACCAGATGGCAAATGTGCTAGTGTTTACTTTTTTAAGTGAATGCTGCAGCTGTTATGAAATAATTCCACATTTTTTATTAGAGGGAACACAAAAGTTAAATATAGCCATGTAATTTTTCTTGTTAGAAAATGGCCAGATTCATATTTAACCACTGAAGCATCAACAATTTGGTTCCCATAATTACTGGCACTGTGTTTTTTAATATAGATGTAGTGCATAAAGATATTATTTTCTTGTAGCTTTGTGTATGCAATGAGGAATAAAAAAGAAACGTATTTGAACATTAAGAACAAATATTTCATTTGCAAAGACACTTCCCACTTTATTATAGCCCTACTTTATTACTTATTTTTGAAATATAAATATGATTCTATTTTTAAATTTAAGAAAAATTTTTACAAGTAAAAATAAAACATTCATTTTCTCATTATGTTTATGTAAATGACCCTGATCTGTGCATTTTCATCAGTTCTGACTTTCTTTTTTACATGATCTTATAGTTGCATGTGTTGTGCTATTTTTTTAAGATCATTAGGGATGAAATCCTTCAAATTATCATGATTTAAAAAAAATTCCTTTGATATTACATCATTTTTATAAAATATTTACTGACCACAATATGCCATGGTCAGAGTTTCTTCTTTCCATTTTTGTCTGTCCAACAGAAGACATATTCCTCAAGGACAGTGTTTAATAGAACAGCCTGATATATCCCATATTTTTCCTACTGATGCTTGTTTAGGTCATGGATTCTCAGCCAGAAGGAAAAATCTGTTTTGTATAGAAATAGTGTAAAACACGTGAAAAAAATCATAGGTAAGCAATAAGACTTAGGAAAACGAGCTATATTAGGATGTTTCAAAAACTTCTAGATGTTTTGTAAAGTGTTTAGAAGTTTAGTAAGAAAAGGCATGGTTTTAAGAGAAAATAATCTGTCACCATTCTTCCCTCTTCCTTTTCAAAACAGCAATTAAAATTTATTATGAAAATATAACTTATGAAAACAAAACAAGACAAAAAAAACCCACCACATAAAGAAAGAAATATGGGACAGATTATGGTTTCCCAGGATGGTTCTTATAACTTTTTTAAGTTTTCTGTTCCTGAAAAGGTAAAGTTATTCCTCCTATATGCATGATGAAATTTTAGCTTTCATTAGCATTAGCACTTCATCAGCTTAATAATTATTTTAAAAATAATTTCTTTTTTTACAATATTTTTTGTTCTATTTATACATCCAGATATAGTATTTCATGAATGTACAAAGAATATAAAACATGTCCCTTAACTCAAAATTCATGGGAAGAAATATTAGGAGATTGTTGCAAGCAGCTAAACACCACACAACCGTTTGCTCATTACCCCCCTTCCCAGTGGGATGGGGGAGAGAATTGGGGGGAAAAAAAGTGAAATTCATGGGTTGAGATAGAGTTGAATAGGACAAAAAAGGAATAAATAACAACAACAACAACAACAATAGAATATAAAAAACAAGAGATGCACAATGCAATTGCTCACCACCCACTGACTGATGCCCAGCCCATCCCTGAGCAATGATTGCTGCCCCCCTGGCCAACTCCCCACAGTTCCTATACCGAGCATGACATCCTATGGTCTGGAATAGCCCTGTGGCCAGTTGGGGTCAGCTGTCCTGGCTGTACCCCCTCCCAGCTTATTGTGCCCCTGGCAGAGCAGGGGAAGCTGAAAAGTCCCTGACTGGTGTAAGCACGGCTCAGAAACAACTAAACCATCAGTGAGTTATCAACATTCTTCTCATCCTAAATCTAAACCACAGCACTCTGCCAGCTACTAGGAAGAAAATTAACTCTATCCCAGCCAAAACTAGGACAGAGATACAGCAATTAGTGGAGCACACAGTGATCTAGAATCTGAGCAGACTTAGTTGATCCCCAAACACCAGTCTTTCCCTTTGTGTGGAATGTTCCCGTGATATTATATCAGCAACTTTACCCATACCACTTGGTTGCAAAATACAGAATACCCTTAAACTTTGAAAACCATGCCAACAGAAGAGATCTGAGAAGTTGTAAGGTTCCCTTTCTACAACCCATGTTTCTGCCAACCAAAGGATTAATCTAAGAGATGCTAGGGGCCCTTCACTGCCTGAATTTTCACTGGTACTGGGCAGAGGAATTCATCCTGGAGTCAAGCTGCTCTTTGCAAGGTTTGTCCTATTCTTGGAGGCAATAAATGCTTCCAAGAAGAGGAATTATTCAATTTAGCAAAGTGTGATATAGCTAAATGAAACTGGAGCCATTCAGAAGAGGTAAAATTTAGGACGAATGTCAAGAAACACTTCTGAAAAGTGATCTTTGTTAAGCTGAGGGATTTGCTGTCCTAGTTGTCATAGTTTCTCTACATCACACTCTCAGTACCTCTCTGCATTATGTTTTTCACTTTTCATATAAAGATTGATTTACACAGGGTGTATTTATCAGTTCCAACTATTTGCTGAGATGACTAGGATAACTATTTGTTTAAAATTTGACTTTCTCATAAGCTTTTCACTGAAGCACTTTCCTCTTAGTTATGTGATAGTCATAGTTTCACTAGCCTGATTCAACTGGCCAGTGTTCTGAAAACATTATGATTACTATCAAAAACAATAAATACTAATAATCATAAACAATAAGAATGCAAGATGTAAAGAAAGCCATTCAAGCTCCACACCAATTTCCACTGTATGACATCACCAGCACAAGCAAATAGCTAACTAATTAAAATGAAGAGGTCTGATAATGGAAGGTAAACAGAAAACCCCACTTAATTTTTAATCAGATTGTCAAGATGTCTCTGGAATGTCAACAGAAATGGATGCAACTGTTGACGACAGCAACAATGAGGATTCACTAAAGACGGTTATATTGCACATCAACTTTATAATGAAGGACTTTCAAGAAAACAAAAATCTTGCTAGCATCAAGCATAAGTGTATTCCACTGTTTTCAGTTTGAATATTTTCCATGCTAGCACCTAATAAAACATTTTCAGACAATTTTACAGGGAGAACTTACTGCTGCATATGCAGAGCATAACGGAAGAGTAGATGCACACTGAACTTGTTATTGATTTGCTTACTACAAGTGTCCCATGGATATGGAAACAACTTGCTTCAGTCAGCTGAGATCTATGACCAAAAATGCATGGATATTTGATGTGCTGAAAAAAAGAAATGAAAAATCCTATGACTGATTGGCAAGTTTATTATATCAACTATTCATTCCTAAAAAAAAAAAAATTTATAAAAATGTGCATAAACTACGAGAGGACCTTTGATGGGATTCCAATTTCATATTGACATAGAGGGAATTGGGAGCAACAAGGAATATTAAGGTAAATCATTTTATAAATACCTCTGTGACTATGTCACAGAGAGCTCTATGGAAGAGACATCTCACTATTCAGATATCATTATTTTTCAAGCCAGGGTACCCTTTTCAACTATCAAGGAATGTTCCAAGAGAACTCTTCTTCATGTCTGCTTTTAATAATTTATGACTCAGCATTAGTCATCCTTTGAGGAAAAAAAGTCTCAGATTCACTGTGCAAACTGGTTTGCTTTTTTTTTTTTTTTTTTTTGAGATACCTCTATCTGGATGATTTTAAACTGTATGGAGAGTCAGCTGAGACTCTCTCTGACAAAAAGAGTTAAGAACTTTTCAAATGATATCTGCATGTAGTTTGGATGAGACATAAGAGCATCTGTACCTGTCGGTGAGGATCAGACTGTGAGAGTGAAAGGTCTGTATTTAACACAAGAGGAAGTCACTGAGCTTTTCCCTTTTAAGAAAACGCTATTACCTTAGTACTTTAGTTCAGTAAGAAACAGAGAAATGTAAACAAAACCAAGTATATTTAGAAAATTTTAAAGGCTCTGTCAACTTCTGATTTCTAAGGTCAGTACAAGCAAACTCCTCTAAACATGCCCTTCCTGTCATGTGTTACCTGTAGCTAATATTAGACTGGAATTTGAAAGAATTGAAATGCTTTCCCAGGTTGAGCAGAAAACAATTCACCTGGTGTTGGACTTCACACCCAGAAACAGAGGTTGATAGATTGAGTGTACTTAGGCAACAAGGAGGAAGGAACTTGAAGAAGAATTAAGACCTGCTGAAGGTCTACACAATTTTAGGATCATGGTACACTTTTTACATATCTCAGGGAAAGTATAGAAGAATAGAATTGAAGTAGAGGAGGCTGCAAGTAGAGATTTAAGAGTAGTGGGAGTCCCATCCTCCCATGGATGAGTCCCATTCAGTGCATATACATCACGGGGTTTCTTCTTTATTAGAAAGGAAGGTCTGATATTTGTGTGGCCTGAAATCAAATGAGAGTTGGTAAACAGGAAATTAAACTGCAATGGCAACTGTAGTTAAATAGGCGTACTAAAAATCAGGCTAAGAGTTCAATATTTTAATTGGATACAAATAAATAAGGAATATGTCCTCGTTTCTCTTGGAAAAAAAAAAAATGAGTTATTGAGGGTATTGTGTTTGATAGTGAGACCTGACACCTTTTTCTTTCTGAAGACAGGTGTGATACTGACAGTTTCACTTCAACACTGCGTTGCAGACTGAGGTTGGGATTACTCTTGTTGATATTGGTATTCCACATTCAAGGATAAAATGATGGAAATAGCTATACTGTAGCTTCCATATTCATTCAGGATTTGCAAGGTAAACTTTCCCTTTCCTAGCAGTGTACTTTGTCACTAAACAGTATAATAACTGGATAGGTAGAAAACCAACAAGAAAAAGTAGATTTCAGAGACATGAAATTTTCAGGCAGCTCTTGTATTTGAACTACCAAGGTTATGGTAGACATCCCAAATGTTGCACCTTTGCTGCATGGCAGTTGGACAGAGCTGTTCACTTAGACTTCATTGTTGACCTACATAGCTGGTATCCTCAAAAGTACTTGCTTGTTCTTATACTGTATTATTTTGTATCATATCCTTAATGGGTTTATTTAGAAAATTTATTAGTTATGTTCTGCAATGTCACAATATCCAAGAGTGTTAAATTATAATGTTTAACTCATATTTCTCACTAACAAATTATCACTGTATTCATCAGTGAGATTAACACAGAATTAAGAAAAATACATCCCTAAATTAATTCTACCAAAACAGTGATAAAATATTTTATATTTGACTGGAAGTCTGCCAGAGGCAATCCTGATATAGAACAGGCTTCTGCAGCTGTCATCATTCTTTATATTTGTTGCAACTTGTGTTCTTTCAATTTACTGACTAGGAAGTTGTGAAAAATCAGCACTTTTGCTAAAGAATGATTGGGATCAGATGAGCAGATACATTTGCTTGGTTCTTATTTATGCCTACAATTTATGCAGCGCAAATAAGATGCCTTAATGACGACATATACACTCAAAAATATTGATTCCATCATGGGTTTGTGCTTGTATGTTCCCACTAAATATTCAGGCTTTGTTTTAAAAAGTTCTAAGGAACAGAAACATGAAGCAAAGAGGACCAAACAAGATTTACTTATAATGTTTAAGGAGGCACATTATTTTAGTTATTATTATTAGAAAAGCTTAGGATACTTTAGAGCACCTGCCTGATTCCCACAGTTTGGTACTCAGCACTTTCTGGATGCATTTCCTTTAAGGCAATTTGAAAAATGACACAGCATGTATTTTGTTTAGGCTTTTTCCCAATGTGTGTATTATATATGCAATTGTTCTCACAAAGCCATTATTATACACTCAAAGAGAGTTAATTTTTGTAGACACAGTTTTGGTGAATACATTAATTTAGTGCTATTAATCAAGTATATACCAGCTCTGTGGCATAACTGATCAACATAACTTTGAGAATATCATAAAAGTTGACATAAGAGCTATTCTCAGCTAATCTACAGTATTTATTACAGTGTTAACTTTTAAGGAAGTTTATAATGAAAGTTGTAATTATGTATATTGTACATGATAATTAAGTTCAAAGGTATAGAAATACAGAAGTATATATCATAATACTGTTTTAAAAGTTTAGCAAATCACTTTATATCCTGTAGTAATATTTTAATGACTAAGTGAAAAGTCTTTTCTTTAAAAGGCTTTAATTCTTAAGCATTTAAACTACAGTTAAACACCTGGAACAAAAAACCCCTCATCATTTAATATTTTTACAAAGGATTAATGCAATGTGAGATTTTTCATAGAATTTTGCCGAGAATCAGAAGCATATATTAGATTTTATCAGTCAATGGTGATGTCAATAAATATTTTACCTTGGCTATATATCAGATATGTGTACTGCAAAAACACTTTTTCAGTGTTGTAATTTTAAGGATTTACAAATAGAGGTGTATTATTTGTTTATTTTAAAAATGAAGGGGTTGTAGTGCATGTTACTGCTTGGAGAAGTGAAGGCATGATATAAAAACATAGAGGTAAACATACTATGGATAGGTAAAGAATAAACATTTTTGCATTTCTGGGCAGTTATTCTTTTTCCTCAACCAACCCTGGTGGTATAGTCTGGCATAATTTAGAAGAAAATCTCATTTTTTCCTGCCTGAGACTCTGTGTCCTTAAGAAAAATTCTATAAATCCTATAGTAAAGCTCTTTTTGACATGTATTAAAAATTCAAATTTGAATTCATCTGCAGAAACAGAAAAGTAAATTGATCTAGATAGTCCTTACAATGTGTGTGGGGGCTATAATTTTAGGGGTACTAACTACCACAGCTGCTATGCAATTTTGGACATTAATAAACAGTTGGTGCCATGCAGTCATGGTAATTAAACTTTAAACATGCTGATGAGCAACAACGTAACTTTTACCTCCAATTAACCTGCCCTTTCACCTATTAAACGTAATCACACTTTTACTTATAGGTGGAGCATAAACTGCACTATATTTTATAATCTTGTTAGTATTCATGCTTTGTTAATGAAATTTGATCAGCGTATTAAAGATGTTGAGGTTTTGTAGTTAGCTCACATCTGTTGTCAGAAAGAATTAGATCAGGTGGCAAATGACAGCGCCTTTCCTGACAGATGCTTTAGCATTGTGAGTCAGAATGCCCTAAGTGTCTCTTTGAATAACGCCAAGCTTTTCAGTTAGGAGTTTATTTGCCTTGAGGTTTCAAAGTGGAACTTTTGGAGCAATCTGACATAGTCCCAGACAGGAGTATGTGTGACTTTTGCTTCCAGTGTTACAGGAAAGGAGAAAATCCTTTCAATATGATTTTTAATGAAGTTTTGTCTAAGAAAGGTAGAAGATAATGTTATCAAACTATCCCAACACGGCTTCCTTTTAGCATATATACACATATTCTTGTTAAAAGACAAAAGATATTACATTATGCATTTAAGCATGTCTCAAACAATAACTTACACTTCACTCTAATGATTCCATTATTCAGATAAATGTGCTGACAAACTGGGAAAGAGATTATTTTATTGCAGGGTTTTCATCAGAGCGGTGAGAAATAATACTGGCTTTTTGGAAATCATGGCATCTGCTACATATGTTCTCATTCCTCTGCTTGTGGTTCAGAGAACACACTTTTTTAGTGAACTTACTGCTTATGTAAGCACTGTAAAAAGTGCTATAAAGTATCTCTTCCATCATTTATTCACAATGTAGGTAACACACAGATAACAGCAGTACAGGCTTTCCAGGGCTGTTTTGGAAAGACACGTTCATGCTGCCTGGTCCATATGGTTCTGCACACAACAAGAATTGCAGAAATGCCTTCAACCAATTCTCTGCAGTGTTTCTATCCCTACAAACTGTAGTGGAATCACGAGTGTTCACCAGCTTGACAGTTGCTGCCCATGTGTCATCTAATCACTTGGAGGAGGGGTTCAAATGCACATGCTGACAGCCAGCAGAGAGGATGCCCTCTGTTACTAGCACCCCATGTAAAGGTGTGGATTTATGTAGGAATTTTGATGGTAGGAAGAAAGATTGTTCTTTGTGCATGCTTAGAGAGAAAGACCAGAGAGTGGTCTTTCTCACATCTCTGCCAGGTGAATGACAATGAGCGTTTCTCTTCTTTTATTTTTGCCAGGTATCTGTCAGAGTACTCTCTGGCTGCAAGTTAAAAATGCCCCTATTAAATTTGATAAAACAAAAAGAAACTTGGTTTAATTATTGTAATAAATCCCCTAACAATCTTATTGACGAGCAGAATGAAAAAGTACCTACATGCATTCTTATATCTCCTTCTGACTAAAAAGATCTGCTTTCTTACAACTCCTAACCCATCTAGAAAATATCTCTGCACTCCTGTTCCTTCATGCTAACATGCTCATTGTTTATCTGTTACAGATCATGATCTCATTGCCTTTGAAATTTAGACAGCCACAGTTAGGCTCTGTTAACACCCCTCTGGAGTCAAGAATAACTATTATACCCATTTGAAAGATGGGTAACTGAGGCATAAAGACACAAGGTAGACTTTTTGCATTAAGGCAGCTGAAATGGAACTGAATCTGAGGCACATATTGGAGCAGGTCATCTAGGTTTTCTCTATGCTAAGCAGAGAGAAAGGAGATACTTCTAGAGGGTACAAGGATGATAAGCACCATAAGGATGTGTCTCTCATCTAAAAGTAGAAGGGATAGAGGCCAGCACTTTGTTTAGGTAAAATGAAGTCCAGACCTTGTAACTTCCTTAAAATTCCACAGGATGTCTTCACTCTTTTAGGTACAGACTTCTGGACTGGTTCCTCCTTCTTTGGGCTTAACTATAACTGTTTACACTTTGGAATTTGCAAAACAGCAGGCACATGACTTTTGTTCACTTCCTTCTAAGTTGGAAGATTCCGGTCAATATAAAGTGTAGAAAGAGTAGTAGCATTTGGAATCATAAAGAGAAGAATAATCATTGAGAAAATGTTACTCCATTTTTCTCTGACTTCTTTATCTTTATGTAAGACAGGAATAAACATGAGAGTGGGAACTTATTGCAGTTCAGGAGCATCCTCCATGAATGGATATTCACAGTAACAACAACTTCCAGGTCTGCAAATGGGAGTAATTCTAGCTGCCCTTTAGCATTGTGTTATGTCACATTTGGTTACACATATATATGATAACACACCCCAGCATAACACTCAGTGCAGCATATTGGCTTACTGAGAAGAGATAAAGCACAAATGGAAAGTGACTGGCTAGGAAAGTCACGTATCATGCCCCAAACCAGAACCTGCAAAGAAGAAAAAGGACAGGATTCAAACCTTATCAGAACAGGCAGAAAGACAGCCAAAACATTTATAGGTGCAATCTTGAATGTAAGAAATTAGTAGAAGGAACCGCATTGTTAGTTTTCAGCAACATGCAGGACCATAAACATAGCGCAATAGAGCATTGTTTATGCATAGATTGTTAAAAACATGAGAATATCAGTGCATAATATTCCACACGTCATCCACCTAATAAGGCCAAAGGAGGGGGCAGGGGGAGAAATGCAATACAGTGTGCGCATACAGGGGTCACAGGATCGATATGCACTGAAGTATGTTAGGTCATACAACACTCTGTGCTAGGACACTAGACTGCTGGCAGAGAATATGCTGTCTAGCTTTTCCTTTGAATGCAGAGTTTCATACTGAATGCTTGGTGACACGCCCAATGCCACTGATGGGCAACACTGGAACCCCTCCATAGCTAAGGATTTATGCCAAGAGGCAGCAGCCTTAAGTGTGAGAGACACTGGAGAACTGCCTAAAGAAGATAGAAAATACAGAGCAAATAGATAAATGTGTGATTTTCCTACTTATAGCACAAGACTTGACAGGTACATGTTTCTCCAAAAGCTGCCAATACTTTGTTAAGGAGAGCTTTAGGCAAGTCCTGATTACACCAGGAGTAAGATTTTATTACCATACCTTGTGGTGACTGAAGAAACAGATAATGCAAAATTAACCACTTCATCTCTGCATTTCTCTTTTGTTGTTATTTTGTGGACTTTTTATTAAGGATCCATATTTGAAACTATTATCAGAAACTTTTTCAGTCCAATGAATTGCACTTTTTCTCCAGACTTGAAAAAAGGGAAGCTTTCAGTATTTTGGTTTGTGGTGACTGAATGATCCTCACAAAGAGATATTGATCTGGGTTTATGAGCTTTGTGTTGTTGCTAATCATTTTTTCTATAATCAAACAACCCTGTTGCTTGATCAGTTTGAAAAGCCTAGAATTAAAAGAAAAAGAAAAAAAAAGAAGAGAAGCCAAAAGAATCATTCTGGGTATTTCAACTCATATTCCATTCATGGTCTTGCTTATTAAAAATAATAATTTTTCAAAATCATTTATATCGATGTAGTACTAACCTTCATTCAGCTTATTTTAGGGATATAACCAGTTTCTAGTGCACAGAGCTAATCTTGACCCGTAGCCTGCATGCTCTTCCATTTCTTTCCATAAGTATACTTTATTATAGTAAAATAACGTGATCAGTAAGTTGAAAAAGCCTTATTTTATATTATTTTCCTTTTAAAAATATTCTGTAAGATATTTTCTTCATTGTTGCTCTGTAAAATCTTACTCTCCCATACGCTGTCATTTTCACTCATGAAAAAAGCCATTTCATTTTTTTCCTTTCAGAAGCATAGTAGAAATCCAGTGTATTTCAGGATTATTTTTTTCCAAAGAAATCTAAGTCATTCATTTACTAACTCTTGAAGTCAGAGAAGTTGTGCAGCTGTACTTTATGCAGTCAGTATGATAAATTTCAAGCTGTTCTGGTAGAGGAATGTGAATAATGGAAATATTTCTTCACGAATATATTATCCCAAAACTTTAAGGAAACCATACATATTAAGTTCTCTTACCCACTCCAGAAAATGCATAAATGATAAATAAATATTTCAGGAGTAATTCATTCAAATAATTTATCTTAAAATTATCTGTGCCCTGATCCAAAGTCTATTGAAATAATTGATCTCACTTCTGCCTGCTCAGCTCCATAATGAAATGCACAAGAAGCCCTAGTGTTTTATAGAGTCATGCTCTCTTTACTTCTGTCAACTTTTAACCTAGTTTAAAGAGTTCCTTCAGTCATTAAATATGCCCCTTTATTTTCAGCTTTCCCTTATCTTCAGTTTTCCTGCCCAAATTTTTCTACATTTAAAAAAAAGATTAGAATTGCAAATATAAGTGACACAATTATTTTTTATTATTCTGATTATACTTTTATACTGATTTATAATCATTAAACTTTTCATTTAACTGAATCAGTAGGCAATTAGATCACCATTGTCTATTTCGTGGCTAGTTTAGTAATTGATTTATGTTGAATATAAATATATGAAAATTTGCCTACTTTGCTTTTCCATAACTTTATTATTAAACCTTCATCACTGTAAAAAAACTGTGGGGTTAATTTTTAAGTGTGCATAGATTCAAATAAGAAAAGAAATAGACCCTCAACAGACCGCAACAGCAAAAGGCAGTGAAGTCCCATATAACCCAAAACCTGAGCAGATAAAATTTCATGTAGGAAGTGGGAGCCTGGAATTAGTTTACTCTCTGAGAGGAACTGAAGAATGCCCCTCATCTGGTTCAGTCACTCTTTAGATCCATCTACTTTAGGATACCTGCATTGCTTACACATAATTCCATTTTACTTGTAGGCCTACAAAGGGAATGGAGACATCACATCACAAAGTTCTGCAGCACCTAACTTTTACAACAGCCAGATTAGGCAGTAACTTCTTTACGAAATACACAATGAGTTTTAGGAACGGGAGCCACAAAAGCCATTGCAGAGCTCAGAACGTTAAGCTAGGAACTAAGAAAGGCTAAGAAAAATGTATTTTCACACCCCTGTTAGTGTCTTTCTGTTACATTTAAAAGATTCCTTTTTTTATTCAAAATCGAAGAATGGGTAGTCATTTTTTAGGGAGGAGAAAGTTTAACTAACCGGCACCTCAAGGGATAGGACACTGATTTAGGATGTAGGGCACCTCCTTTCAGTTCTTTACTCCGCCTGAAGCAATTTAAGCTTACTCTTTTTAGGTAAACCAAGGTAGTATGTGTATATTTATTCAACAGGACAAAGAATGAGCATGCATTGTTTTAGCCTGGTCAACAGAGCACTTGCCTAAGAGAGGTAAACCTGACTCCCATACCTGATTTCAAAGGTCTGTATTTTTATCTGAAGGATTTAATGGAGCACGGGTCAGATGTAGAACTAGAGTATTCCCAAACAATTTTCTGAAATGTAGTCTAAAGTCATGTTCATATTGTCTGGTCCAATGAGTGTTGAACTATTGCATGTAACATGTAGCTATCTTTGCGAAGGTATTCAGAATACCTCAGAGTGCAGTAATAAAAGTATTCACAGAAGAAATGTGATTGCAAATCTTTGCAGCCAGAAAAGGCAGTTATCCTCATTTTTCCTCTCTCTCCTTGCCTTGTTCCTTAACATGAAGCCATTGAAACACACGTGATTAAAGAAAGAATAGAGTTTGTATTTTTGTATCTTGATCAGAGAAATCCATTTCTCCTCAATCCATCTTAAGTTATTTGCAGGGCAACTCTACATCTGAAGACTTAACTCCCTGGTGCACCCAGGGCATGTAATTAAGTGAGACTGTTCTGAGCCCGCAGTGTAACTGAGCAGCACACCTGCAGTAAGTCTAATGCATTGACCTATTGTCCTGGTGATAAGTCTCCTGTTAACTGGGAACTTTACCTCTTGATTCAAGATGATGTTTCCCTCTCTGCTCTGTAGAGTGAGTCATGTACATCCACAGGAGTGTCAGAGTCTGAGCAAAAGTCCTCCACTTAGCATTTTTTATAATGTCTGTTAAAGATTCACTTCTATACTATAAACTCAACACTGTGTCTGCTGTTAGTTCCTCTATGCGACTGTAATGTGACTGTCCCCAAGTGTTTTATAAAGCGCTCTGTATCTATCTTAAATACTTGCTGCATTGCTAAGTTCCATGACACTTCTGTCCTTCTGTAGATTTAGCCCCAGGTGTTCCAGTCAATTTAAATATTTGATGTAATTTTTAACGCACACAAAAATCCATGACTAATTTAAACCTCTCAAATTCTTATTTCATCAAAGATGTAAATCAAATTTCATATGAAATACAATTATGCTGCTTATTTCAGACTACTTCCATTATTGATTTTTTCCCACATTAACAATTTAGGTCTCAAGAGTACTGGTGGAAGACATTGCTTAATATATGCAAACCTTAATCAGTGTAAACTGCCTGGAAGTAAGCACATACCCTACAGGTGTTGTTCAAGCTACAAAGAGACCAGGGCAAGAAACAAGAAAAATGGAAAGATGTCCAAAGATTCAGCATCCATTCCTTTATTTATTTTTCCTTCAGAAATTTTTCTAGATTTAATGGTGATTTTAGTTCAGAAAATAAGGCAGGATTCATGGAACCTTTTTTTTTTTTGATTGAACAAAATGGATATTTCTGTGGAAGTATGTTTACATTTACACATGAATGTATGCATACAGAAAAATAAACCTGTGGATAAGTTTTCAAGCTAGAATTTGGCCAAAAGTGGACAAGGCAATGGTTCTTATAATCCTTCAGAATGCATAAGAACAAAGAACAAGGTTTTGTACTCTCTAATTCAGAATCTCCATATTCCACAACACATTTGAGCAAGCTTATCATACCATTAGTAATTCCACTGGCAGTGTTTCTCCACATCAAACTGTTCTTTATAGATATAAAAATTAATTAGAAAAGGTTTCTGAAGCCTGGTTGCTCTTCTCTTGGGTGAGCTAAAAGTTGTGGGAATTTTCCTATACTTCTGTTAAAATGTTTAAGGGTTTTGTGTGATGCCAAAATACCTTTGCACAGCATGTCTACAAAAAGATTGATCATTCTTAAAAATCAGGCCCTAAATTCTTATTGTATAAATTTATACTTGAAATGGTGTGCAATACATTTATAAGCAGAAATGTAGGCCTTTTATCCGATAAGTACCTCATCTCATTTTCTGTTTCACCTTAGAACCATTCAGCTTTGCAGTTCTCTCAGCTAACTTTCTCTCTCAATGACATTCTTTTTCAGATAAGAAGCTCTACATAAAAATTATTGAAAGATTACTAAGGTTATTCTATTGCCAGATTTTTTTTCATTTCTCTGGGATCTCAGTAAAATATAATTTAACATGTTTTTATATAATATGAAGCACAATACTGTGAGTGAGAAAAATGTCATGGTAATTTTTCAACAAATTGCAATTTTAAAATATTTACAGTTAAGTTAATATAGAAAAATTATTCACATTTCTGTGATTGAATTAATCTATTAACATTTAGTAGCAGTTATGATTACTTATTCTGTACAGTAAAATAAACCTGTTTGTTTTTTCCCCTTATACCCAGATTTGTTGATTTTCATGGTATGGTTTAGAAAAAAAAAAAATAGAACCATTAAGGTGAGATTCATGTCTGGATACAGGCTTTTTAGACTTGTAGCTGAAATATTTCTGATTTATAATTCTTTCTTTTTGGGTACCAAAGGTATTTTTCATGGTCTAGAACATTTCATCTACTTTATCTATCCTCACATTCAGAATAAATCTTAGTTTTTCAAGACTTTGTTCTTCAGAGATGATATAAATCAACATAGGTCCATTAAGTACAGTAGAATAAAACCAATTGTATTAGTTGAAGTTCTGACTAATATGCTGTAAGCAAGAAGCTTCATTTAGGTATTCAGATAACCTCATTATAAATTTTCCCTGAGATTCCCTCTGTGCTTCACAGTTAAATATCTAGAAATAAGATTATGTCTCAACATCTGTGAGAGGGCCTTTTAGATCATTTTTCACATGTAATAGGTTTTGTAGGCCCAGTCATTCAGTTGTCCAGATGTTCAAGATAGCTACCTTAAGAAAGTAATTCATCCTATTTTATAGGTGTCAATGGCAAAAAAGTGAAACTGTAATTAGAGCAAAAATAGCACTGTTCCAGGTTAGTTGAGGACAGAATTTCATAACAATATTCCTTAATAAAATTATGCTAGGGCACAAGCTGCTCAGTCCTTAGCATCCACTAAGGATTGTTTCCTCTGAAAGGGAAGAAGGTATAATGAAGTTCATAGAGAATTTTTCCATGCAGAACTAGTAAATGAATTATCATATATTAATTTTTCATCTGCAGCATTTAAACCTCTTTAAATCTTAAACCTGAGCATAATTTTCTATGCTACAAAGACAGGATACAAGAAAAAATTTTCTTTAAAAAAAAAAAAAAAAAAAATAGAAGCTGCAGGTTGGATTCTATAGTTCCCTCAGCACCTCAGAAATTCTTCTTCTCAGATATGGAGATCTTTGACATGTTTAAATTACAGTATCATGGACATATTTTTTCATAACCTTAGTTCATGGTTTAGTATTTCCATACTAAATAATTTTTAATTAAAGGTGGTTCTTCAGAACATTTTCCTGAAGAGGCAAGGATACCTTTATCTTAACCAAATAAAATCTCAGATGTGCACAGTGGTGGGATACGAAAGTACATACAAACTAAAAGTCCTCTTCTGACTCCATCTCCTCTCCTCATTTCTCCATAAGAAAAATGAGAAAGGAACCATACAGAATTTTAGAAAAATGTGACAAACACCAGTTTTATCCTCACAAGTTTTAAGTATAACATACTAAATTTATGATGGGTTTTTGAGAAATGTTGTGCATTTTGAAGCAGCAATTTATAGGTTCAATTATACAGTAATGAAAAATGCAGTGTCCAAAATCTACTTCAGTATGAAGCCTTTTTAAAGCTGAAGTCTATTATACAGTGATGTCAGTCCAATTAACATTGAGAAGTGACTCCGTTTTAATCAACAGCTTCCATCTGTTGGTCAGAAATGGTAAAATTTTATCTATCAAGCAGATTCACACACTTTGCATCTGCTTTTATTAAAAAATGCAGTCACAAAATATTACACATTTCATAATAAGGCCAGAACGTGGAGAAGAGCCAGAAAGACTGTCAAATAAGACAAACCTCATTTGTGTGAGAACCCAGATGTGACCTCATTTTAATGTTGATTCAGATGCTTTAGTACATACAAAATTCACATTAGCACTCCCTCTCCAACCTTCACTTGAAAATAACTTAATTACAAGAAATGAATTAATACTAAAACATAGAAAAACAAGCTGCAGAGCAAAAGTAACCAAACTTATGCTGGCTGGGATTTACTGTCTGCCTAATGGTTGCCCTGGGGGCACAGAGCCAGGTCAAGTCTCCATCACATAAAAACAAATCACATTAAAAGGCATTATTCTCAGTCCTGAGAAATACGTAAAAATATACTCCAATTTCAGACAGTACAGGTTCAACTTTCTACGTGTTTGCTTATGAATTGTCTTTTTTTTCTGTGCTTACTCAGTCTAGTTAACACAGTTCATGGTTTAAGGTCCCTACATGTTACCGGGGGAAAAATGTTGATAAAATTTATTAATTATTTTTAAAATAGTTTGGGGTTTTTTTCCTGATGAAAAGAGCACCCTTTCCATTTATTGGTACCTGGGACAGAGACTCCACGAATCAACATGACTTTAAGAGACTACTGTAAGGTCAGAAGCAATTTATAATAGACATTTTCAAGCATCCTGACAACTGAAGTCAAAATAGAACAAGTTAATTTCAGCATAAGAAGCCTATCAGATGCATTGATGTTAATACCCTGTGAAATACACAGGTTATCATGTGGGGATAGCCAGGCTAGCCTGGGACAAGCACAGGTGGCCACCCAGAAAGAGCTTTCTATCAGGGAAGCTGCTGTCCTGGTGGGGAATTGTGAAGTCCATGCCCCACACTCCTGGGTGAAGGAGGGTGGGAACTCCATCTGTGCAAGGTGTGCTGTGGTGGAGTCACTTGGGCAGTGGGTGGACGACCTGCAGGGGGAATTCAGCAGGTTACTCTGTATTAGGGAGAGGGAATGAGAATTAGAGTGTTCAAGGCATCGTGAGAAGAAATATTAGGGCCCCATGGCACTGACCTCCAAGTACTACCAAACAAAGAGTGTCAACAGTGAACAGACAGCACCTTGAAGAATGAGGTGTCTTGGGCACCAGTAACCCATGGCACCAGGAAATCACTTCACCCCATTATGTACCAACCAGCAACAGATACAAAGTCTTGACAGTGGAGTAAGCCAATGAGCAAGAGTCACAGGGAGAAACCAAAGGTACAAAAGAAGAGGTGAGCGCTAGTAGTGGGTAACTGCTGAGAGACACCGAGGTACCCTTCTGCCAGCCTGGTATGCAGTGAATGAAATTTGCTGCTTGTCAGGAGCCAAGACCCAGGATGTCACAGGGAGACTGCCACAGCTGGTAAAAAGCACAACCAACTATCCCCTATTTCTTTTCCATGTGGGCACAAAGGACACAGTGCAGCATAACATGGGCAATATAAAGCAGGACTCAGTGCTATGGAGGCACAAGTGAAGGAGGCAAGGGCCCAAGTTATCTTCTGTCTTGCCAGTCAGAGACAGAGGTGTAGGCAGAAGTCAATGCCTCATGCATATCAGCACCTGGCTTTGTGGCTGGTGTTGTCACCAGGGCTTTGGCTTCTATGGTCATGGGATGTTCTTTGACAAATACAGATTACTAGGGAGAGATGGGATCCACCTGTCTAGAAGAGGAAGGAGAATCTTCTATGGCAGATTGACTGACTTGGTGACAACTGACATGGAGAAGGCTGAGGTGCTCAACTTTTTTGGCTTGGTTTTCACTGTCAATTGCCCTTCCCACATCTCTTGAGTCCCTGAATCTCAAGGCAGGGACTGGGGGAATGAGGCCCTAGCCATCATAAGAGAAGATCAAGTTTCAGACCATCTGAGGAATCTGAATATACACAAGTCTATGGGACCTGATGAAAAGTATCCCAGAGTCCTGAGGGAACTGGCAGATGTAGTCTCTAAGCCACTTTCCATCAAATTTTAAAAGTCCTGGCAGTCAGAAAAAGTCCCCAGTGACTGTGAAAAAAGAAACATCATGCTTATTTTTAAATAGGGTAAAAATGATGACCATGGGATTTACCAACCAGTCAGCCTCACCTCTTTGCCCGGTAAAATCATGGAACAGATCCTTCTGAAAGCTATGTCAAGGCATATGGATAACAGGGAGGTGATTAGAGACAATCAACATGACTACACTAAGGGCAAATTGTGCCTGACTAATCTGGTGGCCTTTTATGATGGGGTGACTGCATTAGTGGATAAGGGAGTAGCAACTGATGTCACCTTCCTTGACTTCTGTAAGGCCTTTGACACAGTCTCACACAACATCCTTGTCTCTAAATTGGACAGATATAGATCTGATGGATGGACTATTCAATGGGTAAGGAATTGACCGGTTGACCGCATCCAGAGGGTTGCAGTCAATGGCTCTCTGTCCAAATGGATATCAGTAACACATGGTGTCCCTCAGGAGTCCATACTGGGACCAGCACTGTTCAATATCTTTATTAATGACATAGACACTGTACCCTCGGTAAGTTTGTGGATGACACCAAGCTGAGTAATGCAGTTGATTTGCTAGAGGGAAGGGCTGCCATCCAGAAGGATCCTGACAGGCTTGAGGAGTGGGCCCATGTGAATCTCATGCAATGCAACAAGGCCAAGTGTGATGTCCTGCGCTTGGATCAGGACAATCAGCAGTATCAGTACAGACTGGGTGGTGAGTAGATTGAGAGCAGTACTGCAGAGAAGGACCTGGTGATACTGGTGGATGAAAAATTAGATATGAGCTGGCAATGTGCTCTTACAGCTGGCTCTGTGCCCCAAAAGCCAATGATGTAGCCTGGGCTACATCAAAAGCTACATCCAGCACAATAAAGACATGGACCTTTTAGACCAGGTCCAGAGGAGGGCCAAAAAAATGATCAGAGGGATGGAACATCTCTTCTATGGAGAGAGGCTGAGAGAATTGGGGTTGTTCAGCCTGGAGAAGAGAAGGCTCTGGAGACACTTTATTGTGGTCTTTAAATACTTAAAGGGGGCTTATAAGAAATATGGAGATAAACTTTTTACCAAGGCCTGTAGTGATAGGAGAAGGGGTAATGGTTTTGAAACTAAAAGAGGGTAGATCTGGATTAGATATAAGGAAGACATTTTTTATTATGAGGGTGGTGAGACACTGGAACAAGTTGCCCAGAGAACGGTGGATGCCTCATCTCTGGAAGTGTTCAAGGCCAGGCTGGATGGGGCATTGAACAACCTGATCTAGTGAAAGATGTCTCTGTGGGGTTGGAACTAGATGATCTTTAAGGAGTCCCTTCCAACCCAAACCATTCTATGATTCTATGATTCTATGAAATAACAGAGACATGGAAATATAATGAAAAGTTGAAAGAAAATGAAAGCTGCCATAAAACTGTTTTTATTTTTTCCACAACCCCTCATTGTCTGACATTCATTTACATTCTTCTGACATAAACTCATGAAAGATTTGTATTGACAAAAATAGAAAAAGACAAATTCCTCCCCGCCCAGAGTCAATGTGATCATTGCAGAAAAGAGTACTAATGCAGTTTTATACCAGTAGATATGAATTCAGATTGAGACAATAGTTATTTTCCTGTATAACTTTGTAGTGTTAACATGGAAATTACTTTGAAATTATCTTAATTATCTTAAAAGAAATGAACGACAATTTTTTGTTTAATTTGAGCATGTTTCTTTTACTATTTTCAGTCACTAAGTGAAGTTGTCTGTAAGAAATAAAGAAAACAAAGAAAGAATTAACAGAAAATAGTGAAGATTCAGGCTATTTATAGACTCCTTTAATAAGGTTCAAAAATTGCTCAAATTTCCTCCTGAATTTTTTTCTAAGCAAGATACTCATCATATACATATTAGCCATACAAATATTCAGAAAAACTCCATTTATGCCTTTATATAATTTGATTTTTTACTCATTAACCTATGAATAATTCAACTATGTTTAACATATTTATGTGTCTAAGAAAAAAACAAGAAGAAAAATAAACCTTTTTCTTTCCTTCTAGAAGTGGATTCATGGATCATTGCAGTCAGTAGGGTTATTTCCATTGCCTTCCATTCATTTGCAGTGAGAATCTAAAAATAGTTACTAGAGCTTACTGAGCCTTCTCAAGTCAAATGTACTGAAACTCAATTATGGCACCTGAATACAAGATACGTCTCTATTTTATACCATTGTTAAGAAACAAAAGAACAGAATTAAGATTTGGTGGGCTTCCCAAGGAAAACATCAATCCATGTAAATTACTGGGTTTGTTCCCAGAACTGTTAACAAATGTGGGATGAATTCACTGTATACCTTTGGCAAAGGGAAAAATCAGTATGATACTGAAAAGAACCATTGGCAGAAGAGGTCATCCATGGCAGCTGCTACTGTGGATGGCATTACATCGGTAAGAGAGTCTGCACTTGAAAACACAATGCAGTCTAGTACTTTTAGGAAACTAGTCTAAAATCTCTGCTACCAGAAATGAGAGTAACACTACTTCTTCCATTTTGGGGGTGAGTGTTCTAGCCACTGTGGGACAAGAGTAGTTCAGTAAATCAGACCTTTTATTTAGGGCTTAGTGGTCTAGCTTTCCCTAGAGCCTTCCCCAAGCTTTCTTCCACTTTTGCCCATAGCCCAGGAACCCATTTCAACTCAGTCTGGGGCCATCAGTCCCCACCTGCCCCACAGGCAGCTCCTGCAACTCCCAGAACCCAGCCCATGGGAATCCACCAGCCCTCCCTGCACCCTGACACACACTGCCAGTATTTGAGAGAGCTGTCTTGCCAGCTTAGGAATTCATGTAGAAAAAGGCTGCTGTGAATCACATGAAATTAATTAAACCTTAGTCTGACAGGTTATCTGAAAAACTGGGACACATATTCAATTATTTGTTCAGACTGTATTTGGGCTTCAACAATAACAATAAATAGATTTTAAGGGAATGTATGGGCATGCCAGTTGGAAAATAAGGAGTTCAGAAAGCAAGAGCATTTAGCTTAACGATAATGTATTTAACTCACACAAGTATAGACTGCATTGTTTGGAGAAATAACAGAGCTGTAGATGCAGTTCATCATTTTTTGAGAGGAGTAATTTCTTAGCAAGAAAAGGGAATAAGGAGTGGGATAAAGTCACATTCTTTAGTTTCAAGACTTTAAACACCATCTGTATATCCCAATTGTTTTTAATTTTATTCTCAATATCTTCCTGCTGTCATCTAGCATTACTTTAGACCAGTGTGAAGTATGTTGGTAAAGATGAATTGCTAATGATGGATTTTTATTTGTATTAGACTTGTTTGACATTATGCAATCCAGGAGCAGTAGCGTTGAGGTCAGAGTTGTTAGAGGAATGAAAAAGTTAGCACAAAAGTTAATACTGTCCATCTTATGAAAATGTCTTGTGGACAACAGAGGAGGAAAAGGTAAGTGTTATCTCTCATAGTTTGCTAAATTGTCTTGGAAAGTATCTCACTGCCATGTCTTAGGCTGATACAAAATCAGGTGGTGACTTGATCTGCCTAACATTAAAATATTCAGGTGTTTGGAGGAATCTATTCTGTTTTTTTTTTTTATGGGCTCCCAGGAACTTTGAAATTATGTTTTCCACTTATTGGAAGCGCATAAAAAGTATGACAGAGCAAACTTTCAATTATTTAGTCCTGTGACTTTGTACAGTTAAATAAGGCAAGGACACTTAACAATGAGTGTGTGTGAGTGACCAATAATATGTGAGGGGTGACAGCTGACACGTCAATCAGCAAATTCCTGGACCTATTTCCTTCCACTAAAAATGCCATCTGTTAAATGAATCCTAGAAGGACTAAGAATAGGCAACCGTCAGACTGTCCAAATTATTCTCAGCACAAACTTCGTAATGGACAAAACAGGGCCAGGTACTTGCTATGTTTGAGAGGTCAGCTCTCAATCTTATTGTGACTAAATGCCTGCTGTTCAGACATACTTTTCCAAGCCAAGATTTTATAAGGTACCTTTTTTACATATATTGCGTAGATGTCATGTGCATATGTGTGTGGATGAACGTGCATAAAGAAAATACAGTGTACTACTTTGTCCAAAGAAGCCTAGCTGAAAAGGCCGCAGAGCCAGAGCTACAGTTGTGGTCTGGACATACACAAGACATTTCTAAAGTTTCTGGCATTGAAAGGCCTATCCGTTGTCATCGACTAAAAGAGCACACAGGGAAGTGTGCTCATGTCTTGGGGTGGGATGAACTCAAAACTTTTCAATTTTTAAGCAGCAGATTATTTAAATAGACACTTTCTTTTAGTCTAATGTGGTAAATGCCTTTCCTTGGACCTTGAGTCTGATGTGCTAAGTAGTGAAGAGGAAATGAAAGACACGTTTTCTCAGTGCCTCTGAAAAACTTTAGTTAGAATTATACATGGAGAAATGGTTAGACATGCAAATATGAGCAGGTTAATCAGCACTAATTTTTAGGGAACAGCAAAATGATGTGTTCTCTTTTGAAGGCTGTATGTTGTAATGAGCAAGAGATCTTACTTAAGAGACCTTGGGAGGTTATGAGTATGAATCAAATGTAAAAAAGTCAGTACCAGATGAAAAATAGAAAAGTCATCATCAGGTGAAGATGAAAATGTCATGGAAGTCTCTCTAGAAAAAAAAAAAAAAACCAACAGTGGAAATGTCAGTAGTATGGACACTCAAACTAAGAAAAAACTTATCCTGACTATACTAGCAGAAGAAATGCATAGGCTAGAAAATGAAATAAGTATCTTCTTTCTCTGACGTATTTTTTAAGAACTATGCCCTACCACATTTTGGGGAACACCTTGTAATCCCAAAATCACAGAAAAGGAAGTCTTAAGTGTGTTTGAATAACAAATCAGTTCTCTCAGGAACATCATAAATTTACTCAGAATTGCCATCCTAATAGATCACAACAGCCCATCGAGTAGCATAGGAGAAAATTTACCTGTCACAAAGGCAAACTTTTGTTACAACAGAGTTATTTGTTCTGAAAAACAGTCTTCTCTACTGACAGATATGAAGTTACAGTCTCTCTTAAATCCTAGAAGAAAATACCTTTTTGATATTATATTATCATTATTCTTTCTGGTATTACTGTTTGTTTATTATTTATCATAGCACCTATGGACCTTCTTCATAATCAGGTCTCTGACTTGCAGAACACTATGAAAGCACAAAACATCAAAAGCTAATATTCCATAGAACTAGTAGTTTTTCTAACTCATCTAAGCACAAAGAGAGAAGCTCTCATCCTCTTTGCACAGTAAGATAGGACATGAAAAGATAGCCCCACTTGTTTAACTGCACTGAAATCTTCCATCCGAAACTGCTGAGCGTCAGCACTGCTTCCCAGCCAAACCCCATCTCATCCCACTTACTGCAGTCCAGGCTCATGTCTTCCACACCAGGAATCTCATAACGTCATTGATATAAAATATTAAGAAGCTGGACTGAATGTGGCTTACTTTTTTTTTTTAATTATTTGTCTCTGCCTTTCGCTTCTCCACCTGTATTATAAACATGCTTACCACCTTCACATGACACGGCTATTTTCTTTTGAAAAGACATATACCCAGTACCTAAAATCTTCCTGTGTTTTTCATGTACCATTGATAACTGTTATTGTCATCCAGAAGCACAATTGACTTGATGGCAGTTAACCAACAAAGTACTTGGCCACATGGTCTGCCTGCCACATCCAGGACCCACAGCTTCTAGTCTTCCATGTCAGAAATGCCTGTGATTTTTAGGGTATGCCATTTTTGACAGGGCAGTCACAAGGTGCCCGACAGTAGTAGTAGTTAGCTAATCCAGTGTGTTGTCATTGTAACAGAATCACTGGTTGTCTATGAACAGAAGCTTTAGATGTGTGCATTCATGTCCCCTGAAGATCATACATGCCTGTGAGAACTTGTGTATGGCAGTTTTGTTCTGCCCTATATCTCTTCCACCCTTTCTGGCACATCTCCTCCTCCACTCCTTGACTTTCACATGTCTCCTTTCCCCTCATAATATTCATACAAGGAAATCCACTCAGGATATTTTGCTGAATTAAAATTTACTTCACATGAATGTGAATAAAGCTTAAATTAATTATTTATCCTGCAGTATTTACTGACTTACAGCTAACAAACTTGCATTACAACTAACAGGTAAAGGTCAGTTTGCATGATTCACTGTTAATTTGTTTTCATTTAAACTAATTTACTTAGAATTTGTACAGTATTGGTTCCCTAAGGGAATACAGCAAAAACTATGACCTGATGACAGAGCCATTAAATTATAACAGAATTATTAATAAAAGATTCTTTCTGCAATTTGTTAAAAATCTTGGGAGATATTAGGAACTTATTTATGTAAGATATGGAAAGTACATCTGTAATATAATTGCATATAAATTAAAAAATTGCCTAGGGAGACTGTACAGTGGTCATAGTTTTTAAATGATTGACAGAGACATTAACATTGCTTGCCCCAGGTGAAAGATAATGAATTCCATGTTTTGCCTTTTTTTCCCATTTCCAAGGACAATGTTAGTGTGTTCCTTTGTTTATGATGCTTACCATTGTCATAACTGACTACAAAATGCAGTCACTTACAATACTGGTCTTGTTAATAGATAATTGGGTTATTGTGACTTTCCTTTAGCTTAGGAGACACAGAGCTAGGAAAGAGAATTGGTAACAGTCTCAAGAAACAAAAGGAAATTTGTTTTGAGAACATGCAGAAACGATATTTTAAGTTTAATTTGATCTTTTATTAGGATGTAGCTTCTTCGCTTGTGGACTGGAAAACCAGAGATGTCCTTTAACATGTTTTTTTTAATTAAGTGTCCTTGTTCTTTGGTTTATCTATTGCAACATGAGCAGGAATATATTCCTTAAAAAAACGTTGCCAGCAGATGATCTGCTCTAGGTGATCTGACTTAGATCTTGTAAGCACATTAAGGCTATCATTGATTTATAGAGTTTTGCATGACTGTACCATGGGAATCATAGGTGGCCAAAAGTAGCCAGGAGTGGTAGTCCAAAACACTCTTCTGTTTTCCATTAACAACAGAAACTGGCACATTTCCATCCTGGTCACCCATTGGGCTACATAGAGATTTTCTTCCCTTTGTTAAAATATACTAATTTTTTTATTAATAAAGTCATATTTGGGCATATTATTAGATGTCACATCATATGACAGTAACTGGTTATTCTTATCTCTACTGAAAAATGTATGCAGTGATTAACACTATTTATAGTAACACAAAAAGATGCACTACAGTGTAGTGGGAAGAGCAGGAGACTAACAGGACATCTGGCATCTAATTTCTTGAAACTGACACACCTTGAAATACTGCTTAAATCCCTTTTTCTTTCTTTCTCCTTTTCTGAAAAGTGATGTTTATTCCATCAATAGAGCAATTCCCTGCATAGTAAGTTTATATTTTCTGATAAAATGTCTCAAAAATGTCAAACATGATATACTTGATTTCCTATTTTTCATGTGCCTATAGAAACCAACATACACTTGTTTTCCAAAGTTCTGATCCAAAGGGTACTTCAAGCAATGAGAAATCTTCCATTCTAGCTTAATAGCCTTTAAACATTCATATCTTGCCCCCTTTGTCATATAAACCCATTAGTGATAGATCCTAAATTTAATTCTAAAACAACTTAATAGCCAAAGTAATCTACTAACCATTAGAATAATAACCTGTCAAATCTAAATATTGGGAACATCCCATAAAAGATGGATTATCTAATAAACAGCTAATTAAACATTAGTGGCTGTGAGACCTGGCTGGATGTGTGTCTATTCTTGTTTCATAATGTTAATGGACTTTATGAACAGAACTGTGTTAAATATGACTATTTTTTATGGAATTTAATTGGTAGAGTGATCTAGCAATAATTCTCACATACAAGAGAGTTGTGAACATATTTCAGGTTTTCTCTCTCCAATACAACACATGCCAGGAAATCTTTATTTCTCTCTCTGGAGCCATGAAAGGAAGAAACACTTTTTTTTTTTTTTTTTCCTACAGACCTTAGTGATATGAAATTGGTCCCCAACACAACTTCCTATAGCTGGGAAGACCTGTGGGAACATCTACGTGATCTGAGATATGGTGGGACTTCACTCTAGGCTACTAGCATCACCTGCGAGTGTGTCATTGTGCAGAACTCTTCACCATCTAACTTAGTTTATTATTATTTCAAATTTAAACCACCTTCAATAAATGATTTTGTGCTGGATTAACTTCTCTCTGTTTAATTCAATATCTTGTCTCCTTCAAGGGGTAATAGAAAATATTCTGAAAAACATCCTCCCCCATCACCACCCAAACCCAGTAGGGTACTATGGCAAAATATGTCCCCATGAATTTTTGTCCTAATTCAACTTAGCTTTAATTTAAAGTCTGAAACAGGTATGATATTATGTGTTATAGCTCTGGAAAGTCTTGGTAGCATTATAAGCTTTTAATAACTCTTTTCTCTTTTCATGTCTGTCTCATCTCATGTCTCCCAACACCACCCTGCACAATGAACTCCACAGCCTTAATATATTCACTGGAAAAAAATTGTATCTTCTTCCTTTTATGCTCTTAGGTATACAGAGACTCCTACTTTACTATTTTTAATGTGATTGAGGACTGACTTTTGCAGAGAAGGAACATTTCAAAGATGGTAAATAACCAGTAAGATTATACAAATAGATTTTTTATGGAACTACAATGAAGATATTTTTGTCATCAGACAGCTTTATGTCTGCAGTATAGACCTATAATCGATGGTTTTTACACTATAAATACTTCTACTTCAGGATCGCAAATATTGCTTCCTTTGTTATCTTTCAAATAAGTCTGTTTTGTTCTGTATCACTTAACTAGTACTTGTGTTTAAACAACAACAAAAAGTTTCTATTCCTCAATTTTTTTCAAAACTGTAGAATATAAGAAAATTAATTTCATAGTATGTGTTTAAAGGCCATGTGGTCTGTTTTTGTAGTTTTGGGTATCAAACTATTATGACAATTTTTACTGTGCTGCACTCTTCAAATGAATCGCTGAAGAAGAGTAAATCTTGTTGATCAAAGTAAAAAGAGGGGATAGGGCAAAAACTTCAACAGAGGTAAAACCAGAACAGTTTCTGTCATGGTTATTTGCCCACTGCTAAAAACCCCACATATCTCCATTGAGAAGGACTTCTCTTTCCTTGGATTTGGGTACTTACTTTTACAGCCTCACTCTTCATTTTTATGATTTATGAGACTTCCAGCTGTAATAACCCAAAGAGGCTTTTAAGGCAAGACATTCCATCTTTAAGATGTATCTGCCTTAAATTATTCATCTTTCCTTTCATATCTCTGTGTTTTATTCCAAAAGGTGAAGAAATTTTATTCAGAAATGCCTTACAAATCTTATCCTGCTTCACATGAGCTGCTAAGGAAAGTGCAGCCTCGATTCTTGGTTTTCGCAACAGGACTTCAGGGAATGGACAAGCTGGTAATACCCTTAGGAGTATTTCCATCATAAAGACCACAGGCAACTGCTATTTTCTGCACAGTTTCTGGTAAATGTTGGTAGGTCAGGTCAGATTGAGAAGTGGTTAGACTTATGGAACTGTATAACTAAAATGAGAAGAGACCTTAACCTCTAATAAAGTAATTTTGAGCCATTAGAGTAAACGACAGATGGCCGTGCAGCATTGATCTCCTTGACCCAGCTAGGTCCTCAACTTGTTTGTGTGTCATGGACACCACTCTTTCAGGAAGTTGTTCTGCACTTCCAAGTTGCAGAATTCAGATACTCTTGGTTTTCCTTTTTTAAGCCTATACAATTACAGACACTCTCATGTTTTAAATCCCTATCGACTTCCAGAATACTACCACTTCTTTGATATATGCACTGAATTTGGAAAAGCAAAAATCATTTGTAAGGGAGCCTGGAAGCATAAATGAAGCTTAAAAAACAAACTAAATGAATATAAAGGGTGACAACTTAGAATTCAGTAAGAGCAAGGTTCTTTTAGCGCCCAAGACTTTGACAAAGTTTTTGAGGAGGAAGGGACAAAAACAGTTAGGAGGGGATTTATCAAAGGTAGGCCAAAGGGGTACAGGTGAGCTAATTAAGTATTTCAGTTGAACCTGAATTGATTTTCTCATTTACTCTACTGCAATTACTATAAGCTATCACCTAGAACTCTCAGAGAAGACAGCCTGAAAAGAGGTGAATTTTTTATTATACCACTGTCTTCACCATTCCCATTCATAAAATAAAGACCAAATATTGTAGGCTTTATTTGTAAAAGCATTAGTAATCATTAATATTTCAGGTTTTTATCAGTTAAGCCTCAGGCAGAAAAGAATTATAGAAAATATCTTGTTTGGGGACAATTTTCAATTTAAAGTTCTACAGGAAATTAAAAACATAGGTAGAGATTTTCAAAAGCTGAGAAGTGAAATCAGCTATTATCCCTCCATTCACACAATGCCAATGGTGGTGATCTGGGCAAATCTCTCGACTGATTCTGTGAAGTTTAACAAGAAGTCTTTGCTTCTTTAAGAAGTGAAACATACATTGCACAAAACGTATCTATATCAGGAACCCTAAAGCAAATATAGTGGAGCCTGGAAGAGTATTAGGGGAAGTATCATATAGCCTGACCCCATTCACATTTTTTCCTTAACAATTGCTTCCAGCACAGACAAAATATCAAGCAGACAGACCTTTGCTCTCATATTGTTGTTGATGTTCTTATGTTCCTATCATGAGATAAGCTTTTTTTTGTCTTTACTTTTTGATCTGTACTGAAGTTCCATACCCTTAAACTGTATTTCTGCAAGGTTCTTTGGAAACAATTGTTATTGTAACATGCAATACACTAAAGTTTATGCTGATGTGGAGATTGTGACTCAAATCAGGTTAAAATGGAAAGAATAATGAAGATTTAACTGATCTTCATAAGCTTCTGTTTAAACAGTGGTGGTTTCCATGTTATGTGGTTTTACTTTTGAATCTGTGGAATGTAAAAATTATTTCGTCCCATCAACTTTCAACATGACTTAGACTCAGTTCAAAATGGGACATAAGGAGAGATTCAGAGTACCAGTGTTCATAAATAAACCACGTCATGGCTAGTTTAGTTATCTAATGCTGAAATAAATGAAGTGGAATGGCTATATACTACTAGTGAACTAACTTCAAAGAAGCCAGGTTGCTTCAGTAAGTTACAGTTCATGACCACAGACTCTTGCATCAACCGAAAAAGCAGTACAAGGACAGAAACAAACACCCAGAGATGGTCAAGGTTTTCGATATGAAATGCATATAGAAAGTGCATATAGTGAAGAAATATATAATATATAGAAATGCATATAGTGAACATTATACTGTAGTATCTAGCTATGCAATATATTTTCAGCAGGTGTCTTAAATCAAGGCATTCACAAAGATATTCTGTAGCTCTATAGTAGTTAGGAGCTTCAGTAAAAAAAATTATCATCAAAACTTTCTCTTTGCATGTCAGCAAAAATGATGCAAGGCAGATCCTGGTGTGGGGAGAAAGAAACCATCAATGCATCATCCTCATTCCCATGAAGGACCTGGGATGCCAAAACCTTGCCATATCCCTCCTTCCCTCCCAGGCTGAAACCATTGATCTTAAGTGCCAGAGGGGCAGTGGAAGGGTGACCATAATAGCAGGATGAATTCTAGAAATCTTGAGCAGATACATCACCTTACCTGTTTAAAATATAATTCTTAGCATAATGATAACTGGTCTAACAACAATTATTTGATTAGATTATTAAGACTTTATTTAGACTAACAATAAACTCTTCCTCTGCATGAACGATGTGCTCCTGTTGGTCGTAATAAGAGCCTGACTGTAAAAGACTGGTTGGAATTGAGGTAACCCATTCTGTTACTTCAATTCAGCAAATTCATAATGTATTATTACAACACTTTGAACTAGAAAAAGCACACAATAATAGTTATTTTGTGTGTGTCCACAAAATAATAGTTATTTTGTGTGTGAGCCACAGAGCACCACATGGGAGCTAGAGAAGACCTGGGACTGGTGCCATGTATTACTAATGCACCACTCCACTGGAGGCAGAGGTAGCTCCAAGCACTGTGGACCCAGGTCACACTATGTTACTTGGCCTGTGGGCTAGGACTCATTCCCTGGATGAGTGTAGGGGAATATACTACATTTATAGATGTTCATGTCATCCGAGATGCCTATATTTTCCTGGTAAGAAAACCTAGGTTTTAACTTCAAGATTCGGATCTTTGTGAATGAATCCACTCTCTCTTTATCCTGTCTTTTGACTATTTCAATTTTAAGTTCTTGTGAGAATAGTCTGTACAGCAGTATCCTTGACACTGCTGGCTTTTGATATGGATTAAGAGCTCTAAATGAGGCTCATGACTAAAATACCACATCATTCCTATCATTAGCTCCTTTTCGTTACTTCCTTGTTTTTGTTTTTCAAAGGATGCTTCTGAGAGTTTAGCAAATTCTGCAAATGGAAAATGACACTCAGGAAATCAAATCAAGCAGGTAACAATACAAATACCATGGCCACATATGAAAATACAGAAACTGTGGCTCAAATATATTTTTGATCACAGTCTTATTATTGTAAATCAGTAAAGTGATAAGGATACTTGTATGGAATCTGGAAAAAAAAACCCAGATACAAGAATCAGACTTCCATGTTCTGATTCTGCTTGCTAACATCTATGAGGTTTTTCTCATAGGAGTGGGATGGATTCAATTTTTTTTCAAACCCTGACTTTTAAAAGTCTTTAAAGTGTAATTTCTACAAAATCCAGAGACTTTTTCAGTCTTACTGAGTATTTTTTCACATTATTTTCATACCTTTTTTTTTTTTTTTTAATTTCCTGTTTAAAAAGTCTTGTAAACCTAAACCTATTGCTTCCCTTCTTGTGCATTCTGCATCCTGTGCATTTTCATTTTATGGTATATTCACTACTGACCAGTTCTTGCTATTTTACGTATCTGAATAATTTCTTATACATACAGAGAATTATAGTGCATGTATTACATAGAATAATTCTCTTTCCATTGAAATGACATCCACCTAATGGCACTTTCTATTAAGTTATGTTATGCCCATTAATTTATAGATAAAAGTATAAATTCGTTGTAAGTACCAGTTACAGGGAATATTTTCTCAAAAACAACTGCTGTCTATTTAGTTATCACACAGGACAAGTAATAATTTTCATCCTCTTTCAACTTTCTAAGCCTTTTTTGTTTTGTCAATTGCTTGAAACACAAAGAATTACATTATTATTATTACACTATTGTAATTGGTCCAGCTCATTCTCACTCATAGTCAGACCCTGAAGGGAGGAAATAATTACAATTTTTTCAGCGAATTTCTCCATCATCATTCTTTAGCAGGGAGCTGGATTTACTTCTGCAGGCATGAGCCACGGGGTTTCAAGCATACATAGAGGTCTCCTCCACATACTTAATGGAGCTGCACTGCAAAAATAGCTTGTTTTTACACATTTTCTATAAGCATCCCAGGGGAAAAAGAAAGGGCAAAGAAAAAAATAATACAGTTGATTGGAGTAGTTCGTGTTTTCTAAAATATCTAGAGATATTTGTAAAGATTTCTCAAGGAGGAGGTCCACTATATACCTTCCTAATTATCTGTTAAAAAGTTAGGAAGAGAACCAGGAAAATATCATTTCATGGAAATTAAGGCAAGATCTCAGGAGGAAGAGAATAATCATTTATGCTTAAGGTAGAATGGGAACCCAGAATAGAAAGACATAATAGAAGCAGGGAAGATTATGAGGTGAAAAGGAGTAATGTTGCTAAAGTATACAAAGGAGCATCTTATTGCATACTGTAGGAATGAAGGGATGAGAAACTTCAGAAATGGTAAAATGAAATATCCAAGAATCTATGAAGGGGTCAAAATAACAAAAATGTCCAGGAATTGTATACAAACTATTAAACACATAATTAGTTTTTAAAGATAGAGAATCATGATATCTTTTGCTGCTGGAAAGCAAAAAATAGAATAACTTTAAGCATACTTTGACACAACATTAGTGTTTAATGATGAGGGCTGCTTCCTCTAGCAGCTCTGGGGCTAGGGGCTTCTCCTGCCTGGCTGCTGAAGCTCAGCCTGGGGCACCTGGGGTCTCCATACCAGGACGAGGGATGCAGCAGCTGCTTTCCTGTTTAAAAGTACAACTGGTAGTGAGTTTAACAGTTTATCTCAGACACATGCACACAGAGGACACTGACAGTGCCACAGCCAGCCACAGAGAGAGCACCGCCTTCAGCAACACCCACATACAGGGCTGACATAAAACATAAGCCCAGACAGCCCTCCTCGTCTTCAGCTGGTCTGAAGGTCACTGGTGAAGGCACACACACAACACTCTCTAGATTCACAAACACATTCATGGAGCCTCCATTCATGGCCCTTCTGCCTGTCCAACGTACTTGCCCAAATCCTGGGTCTCTTACTTGCCCCATGAGTCCCCTACTCATGGTCTGGTCCAGCTTGGTGCTTGCTAACAAACATGCACAGACTCACACATTCATCTCATAGGCAGCCCATAATCACAGGTCTCCCTCTAATATCTTCATGGACTTCTGCCTGCCCAATACCCCTACTAGACCCAGGGCATCCTACTTGTCCCTGGTCCAGCTTGAGGTTTTTGAGTGAACTACACCACCACCACCACCCCCGCAATGCACACCAGTTTTGGGGAAGATACGGACACTTGGACCCCTGCCACCATCTGGCATATGGGCTGTGGCCCATCTTCCCTGTCCAGCCACCAGCATAGACCCCTCACTTGTCTCATGCTCCCCAGTTCCTCCCAGAACTTGGGACATACCCCATTCCCACCCCAGTGGCTGGGCCAAGACCCCCACCTCCTCCAGTGTCTAGCATTGAGCCCCCTATCCCTCAAACAGGCCCAGGGGAGCCCACACCTGAAATATCCCTAATCCTCATCTTCAGTTTATCAAAATTACAAATAAAGCACTATGTATATACAGGTTTCCTTATATATGGTAGTTGAAAAAATCACATGTAAAAGAACATGACAACTCTTAATAAGTTCTTCCCATGTATTGGAGTTTTGGGACCCTCTGAGCTACCCTTAGAAGGGGGAAGAAAATCTGCAACTTTCATATCATTTAACTATTGATGGCTTTTAAGACCTGTTCAGCTATCACAAATTATCTTCACAAAAGAAAACATTGTGCACAATTTCCTTTTTCTTTGTGCTGTAAGGTAGGCAGCAAGAAAGGAGTTAACAATCCTAATAGTGATGCTACTTACAAAGTATCTGGGCCTCTTGCTTCCACAAATGTCATCTGAAATGGAATGAAAATGACACACACAGCTTCAGCAACATGCTAAGGGTGAAATACCTTTTATTAAGCTGTCTACAGAATGAGGCATCAGTGAAATGTTTGACAAGGAAGAATATGTGTGAGCAATGTTGTCTGACTGATTTTTAAGGCAAAATGGAAATTATATTTCCACAGACAGCTGATGGGAAAATGTTCTTATAAACAAAGATCAGGACATGTCATTTTATTTGTCCTCATTTTCCTCCTCCACTTCTTTCCATACAGCACAATTATCTTTCTAGAGAGGAATTCTTCAGATTCAGCTTTGTTCTAATTTAAAAGAAATGCTTACAAAGTAATATATACTGGCAGGACATCTACAGTAAGAATAGTACAAAGATAACTACTTAAGAGAAAACAGAACATAACAAGATGTAACTAGCTTATGAAGATGCAAATCATATGCCTAAAATTGCACCCCACGTGAAAAAAAATCTCATTCTTCTGATGATGCATCTACTTTTAGCCTCTTTTCTAACAAGCAGATTGTTCAATGTTCAGAAAAAATGATGATGCTTTAATTAACTTGTAGTAAAGTTTTAGACTTTGTCATGGTGTAGGGACTTCACTAACACCTTCTTTTAATAATTTGTCACTCACTGTATTCTGGTGCATTTTCTATTATTAATCTTTTTTGGTTTTTTGGCTGCAGCCTTCCTGTCAATCATGGAGTGAAGCAGGCTAGCAAATGTTCTGGAAAACTGTCAAGGAATGCTGCATCCTAGCTTGGATATTTCTTTACAACATTGTGGTGTGACTATTGGAAATGTGACTTCTGAGTATAGCACATCTGTTAGGATGTGCTTTGATGTTTGCTCCACAATAACATTCATGCGGGTGGATGGGCAATGAGCAAATGGATTTAAGGGGGTCAGAGGATATAAAAGAGCTGAAACAATGCAGTGGATACTGTGCCTTAGATAAAATATGATATAGTTGCAGCTGCGTTGATCCTCTTTTTCTGCACTCTGATTTATGATGCAGCCATACCCACAACTAATATATGAAGGTTTTCTTTTTTCCTACTTTAGTCTCCCACCTTGATGTTATATCAAATTGTGTTCATTTTCCTTGAGTTTTTGAAGGTAGTTGTCTCTAAAATCAATATCAGCCATAGTGAATGATTGTGTGAAGGTCAGTAGCTGTAAACACTAAGCTCTGATACAGTCAAAGCAATTTTAACGGGATTCCATTTAACAATGGAGTCCATTTAACTATTTCAGTCTATTGTTATCTAGTCCATAGGCAATTTTATTCATGCTTTGCCATAGGGTTGTTATCCCAAAGACACTGTGTGGTAATACAAGCTATGTGAAAACAAATGCCCTGATGAAAATCAAGAGAAATTACCCATGACCCCTAGATGGAAAAGCTCAGTGTATTTCTGTTTGTCATTAGATATAACACTCCAAATGCAGGAAGGGCATTAGTTAGAGTTTTTACTTTAATAGAAATAATCTATTTGCAAGTTGCAAAGCCATAAGAAACACATCTTCATTTATTTTGCTGTTCACAGGAGTATGTTTGACTCTTTCAGCAATTTTAAAATGTGCCTGTTTTTAATTCATTTAATATTTTGAATACCAAGTAAAAGTTTCACATGTTTTCTTTAGTGTTTAAAACTACTTTCAGTGTCAATAAAGGTGTTACAGAAATAGTGGTAGAAAGATGGAGATAAATGAATAGTAGCTAGGAGAAATAAGTCATTCATGCTTTTGAGATTCCTCATTAGTCTGTTCTACAAGTCTCACATATTTCTCTGTTCTCACCAGGATACCAAAGTGGTTCAGATGTTAGTAGGAGCTGCGAGTTCTGTGCCAAACAAATTGTTAATAATATAAGTACAAAGATGATGTCATTCTCTTGGCTTCCACTGCTACTTTTTTTTTTCACCTTGTTTTTTATATAGCAAAATCATTAAACATGTAATTAGATATAAAAGTAGGAGATTTATTGAATGAGACTTTCAATGGTTAGTATTTGTCTCAATCTATTCTTCTAAAAAGCAAGCACCTAATCTAAATTCTATATTCCAAAGTTACTGGAAGGATTTTGCATGATATCTGCCTTATGATGGTATGGACAATTGCCTGAAGATTCACATCTCTTTTTGATGACTGTGTGTGTAGCTTAAAATTAAGTGTCAGGATTTTATCTGGCTGATGTAAACTCAAATGAATCTAGATGAGAGCTTTCATTAGCTAATGTAAATTATCCTCCCCATTTTAATTTGGGAAGAGAAGCATACACCTTATGATTGTTCTTTGTGTCAAGGTGAGACCTACACAACTTAAGCACAGTCTGGGCATGCATTTTCTT
>NW_009259107.1:117056-145011 GCF_000687185.1 Egretta garzetta | reverse complement strand
GTAGGGAAAACCACAAAAAGTACAAAATCTTAGCAGAGTACAATCATACACAATGGCTTTATTGATACCCCCTGTTTTGTCTAGGCTTTAAATGGGAAAGACAGTCATAGATGTCCAGTAATAGCAATCAAAATATTTGTTATCCCTTATACAAAAACTCAGGGAAATTTTTGTATTTTTCTGTTGGTATTTGTTGGGGTTTTTTGTTGTTGCCTCCTTTTCATTTGTACCAGCTAACCACCTTTCAATATCCATAGAAACTTTATATGGTTGGTGTCATTTTAACATGTGCAAAGATATACAAAATGCAGAAAAAAAAATTTAAGCACAAATTATATTGGATTATTTTAGGAAAGAACACAGTATTCAAACAGTTTTCAAGCATTTTTGTACTTTGATAAAATGTAGGTGTACATGTGACCTTTAAAGCTCTGTTCCATCTTCAAAAACATAATATCTTGCTATCAAACAATAAAGAAAAATAGAGAAAAACAATAATAGTAACAGTCATGTTTGTATATGTGTGCCAAAAATCAATACAATATTGATGTTACAGATAAGGTCTTTTGTTCAAATTTACTATAAGCTTGTTCTACCAATACTTTCTCTGATTAAAATGAAGAATAAGGAAGCCAAAACTGAGCCTTTCCTGGTTTCTAGTATTTATCAAGTTAGAAGATGTAAAGACAAGTGAGCAGTTCATAACAGACTGCAATATTATTAGAAATTAAATAGTCTGTCAGTATTATAGCATGAAAAGAATGCCAAGATTCATGCATGGTATCTGAAATTTTTTGTCAAATTTGAGGCTATATGTACTAAACTCTACATCCCATATTTGTTAGTAGCTCATCCAATACTACATGTTTTCTTTTTTTCTAAATTTCTTTGCAAACTTGTAAGATATTTTCACAGTCGGTGTGCCTATTTGTTTGTTCTCTCAAATTACTTACTCTCTTATCTATTCACAAAGCCAGACAGGGCAGAAGAAGAAAACAAATTATTACAAAGTTCTAGAAAAAGACCTGAGAAGGAAAGACTTGTAACCAAATATATCTGAAACTCTACACGTTCTGTTTGCATCTATTTTATGCTATGAAATTTTAATGTGGAAGTTCAAGGTGAACGCTACTTTTAATTCTTATGCTTAACGCTGAGAACAGAAGTAGAATTCTAAGCTGAATTTTATTGAGCTGGGAAATAAATATTGGACCTGCAGATTATGTTAACCTTTTGTATTGCAGAGATCCCTTTCATCTTGTCTACCTACCTGATTTACAAGTTCCACAGTTGCTGTTCATATTCTGTGAGCCTTGGTGCAGCAATGTTTGGAGCGAAGAAAAGTTGTAGTTTTAGATTATGTCAGGGCACAACTGAGTTAGAGGTCTGTGATCCTTCTGACTCCAAATATCATCTTTCCAGGTGTCATCCAGTTTATTGCAAAAAAAAACTTTTAAGAAATTCTGCTAATGATCTTTCAGAATAGTATTACTAATAGAACATTAGCATGCACAATAAGAAATGGGGTTTAGGGCTTTGTTTGCGTCTTTTAGTTCATTTTTTTGGAGGTAGAAGGGGACATGTTTTTGCTTTTAATATATCTATATTCCATATCAGTCTTAAATCTTTATTCTTTTAGACATCTTTTTGAAGTCAGTCTGTTGGGGATTCTTTAGTTGGGTGGTTTGTTTCAATATTATTGGCCAGTAAATGACACGAAGACCAAAATAAAGTCAATATTTCTCCAAGAGCAAGGAAACAGGACCAGTTATATTCTATCCACATTCACAATAAAGAAGAAAAACATTATTTTTACCAGGACAATATAGAGGAAGGGAAAGGTGACTTCTTTGATATAGCTGCAGTAACTGATAGAAAGTAGGTCAGAAGAGGACAGAAATATATGTTGCTTGATTAAAAATAAAATTAAGGGAAACCCAGCTAATATGTCAATACACTGTGGGCTATATGCTGGCGTTTAGCCAAAACTTTGAGTGAAGGGTATTATCACAGAAGGAGAAAAACATAGCTAAGAATCACAATTCTTTTTCTGTTCCTAAATTGTGAGGGTAGAAAAATACCAATGAAGGTAAAAGAAAAGCAATTTTCTCATGGCAGCTCTACATGCAGTGCACCTGATCCCAAAAAGCAACACTGGTGTCCAATATAAGGAAGATGGAAAGGGAGAACATTGACTCTGATCTGCTTACCTTGCTGACAACATGAAAAGTAATTACAGTAACACTGGAGATACCATGTGCAAAGGGCTATGTAGCAACATTTCAAAGGAGAATAAGAAAGAGGATGGAGAAATTGAACTTACATAGCATATACATCATTATGCAATATAACATCATTCTATTGGGGATTATAACTGAAAAACTTTTGAAAAAGACACCAGTGTAAACATATTTATGAGTATAGTAGTAAATGTCCTCTCCCCAGCCATAAATACATTACTACTTCATCCCCTGATTATGGAAAAGAAAGTCACCAAAAGCACATCATCTTGTTATCTTGTTACAAGACTTTATTCCTAATTCACAGCAGTACCACGGTTTAGAAAAATCACAGCAGTCTAACATTCCTAAGCACTAACCTTCCTAGTGAAGAAAGTCAATTGAGGCTTGAGACTATGTATTTTAACTTCCCTCAAGTATTTTACTTGTTTCATTCACAAATAACTTTCATGGGCAAGTGCATTTGCAAGCCTTTGGGGGTTGATATGATGCAAGACTGCATTGCTAGACTCAAACTAGCTTTGAACACACTTGCTTCAAAATGGGTGAGTCATGTTCCTGACTGAACTTTTAAACCAGTAGGATAAATAAGACACAGCAGAAAACTGCAGAAAGTATTTTTGCTATTTCATTCAACTAGCAGTGTTACTTCATTCTAATCTATCTCTCCACAAACCTATATTTTGCTTTTTAGAAATATCTTGTGTCCTCTCATATTGTTTGGAAAACCTTTTATTCATTTTTCCTGCTGTTGGGTAAGCTTCTAGACTTCTGCAAAGTCTATATAAACAAAACATGAGTGAGAGCATGGTACACAAAAGCCAATGTCGACATATTGTCATGGTTTAACCCCAGCTGGCTACTAAGCCCCATGTAGCTGCTCATTCACTCCCTGCCAAGGGGGGTGGGGGAGAGAATCAGAAGGGTAAAAGTGAGAAAACTTGTGGTTTGAGATAAAGACAGCTTAATAGGTAAAGCAAAAGCCGTGTGTGTGCAAGCAAAGGAAAATAAGGAATTCATTCACTGCTTCCCATGGGCAGGCAGGTGCTCAGTCATCTCCAGGAAAGCAGGGATCCATCATGTGTAACGGTTACTTGGGAAGACAAACGCCATCACTCTGAACATCCCGCCTTCTTCTTTCTTCCCCACAGCTTTTGTTGTTGAGCTTGATGTCATAAAGTGTGGGATATCCCTCTGGTCAGGTGGGGTCAGCTGTCCCAGCTGTGTCCCCTCCCAGCTTCTTGTGCACCCCAAGCCTACTCGCTGGTGGGTGGGGTGGAAAGCAGAAAAGGCCTTGATGCTGTGTAAGCTCTGTTTAGAAGTAACTAAAGTATCCCTGTGTTACCAACACTGTTTTCATCACAGATCCGAAATATAGCACCATGCAAGCTACTACAAAGAAAATTAACTGTATCCCAGCCCAAACCATTACACACATATAAGTGATTTTATACGACCACATGGAGATTGGTGTATTTCTGGAATCGCTGTCCAGAGGCTTTCACAGCCATGCTAGGATCAGTATTTTGGCTCACAGCTTAATTACTGTCAACAAGTATATGGTAAAAAAGGGGCCAGATCCTCAGCCCATGGTATAGGGCCATAGAAATCCATTACAGTTATACTGTTATAAGCAGATAGTGTAAGCATTTACTATCACCTTTTATACTAGACAAAAAAACCCCAAATAAACAATAAACTTCATTTTAGGTAATTATAATACACTAGGAAATAAAAGTAACAGACAGGGTTTTTTAGTGAAAACAAAATATGCAAATCAGACACACTACAAAGTGAACAATTCAAATATGAATTCATATTAATACCAGAAAATACATGTCCAGATTCCTGATTTATCATTTTTAGACTGTATTTGTGAAGTTAGGTCCAAGTTAATAAAAGGAATACCACAGCTCTGAGGAAACCCCTCAGGGCTTACACTTTCTCACTGGATCTGAACCAAAGAGCTACCTGCTACTGGGAGCATTCCCCTTCTAGTCATGTTACTGGCCCCACAGAAGCCTCTCCAGCTCTGTGGGCAGGTGCCCCCACTGAGGACCCTCACTTTCTGTTGAGTGCTTAGCTCAGAGAGAGACATACTCCCTTTAGGAATTCATCATTGCCTGAGAAATTGTATCCTTAAGGAAATGTGGAGAACCTGAGATAATTTTTAAGTCCTAGAAAACCTCCAGGATAAAAGTAAAACGACCTTTTTATGTTCAAAATAGAAGTTTAGGAAAGGAAAGGAGATTTAAGAAGAAAAAAATATATACACCTTATAGCTACACCTACTCTCACTTTTATTGAAAGTAATCAGTTTCATTCTGATGGCAAACTTTCAAAATCAGCCAATTCTCAGGATGATTGGCATAACCCACAGTCTCAATTCCAAGCCTTCAGACAAGAGCCATTCTTTAACTGGTCTTTCCATAAACAGAATCATAACTTACCTGCCCTTCTCTCAATTTCTGTCATGGAAAAATACCCCCTTAGGAGCTTTCTGCTGCTTTCCAACCTGAGAAGTTATTCTGCTCATTCAATGCAAGTTGGAACTTCTGTGCTGTTTGCCACAGCTTCAATGTCTGTTATATATAGCTGTGTCTGAAACAGCCCTAGCTGTTGTGTGGACTCTTCTAGGACTAATAGCTACTTGACTACAAAAGAATCACTCACTGAATAGGACTGAACCATGCTAACAGACTCAGTATTTGACTGGGGCTGGAAATAAAGCATTAACCTCCAATGAATAAAGTTCTCTTTGCTGACTAGGAAGACAGTATCTGTTTTGTGGTGTGACATAAGTGATATGTTATACACTGAAATTCATGTCTTATGTAATCACAGAAAAATATTTTTCTTTATGCAAACATGACAGCGATGCAAGTGGGGCAGAGCTAACCTTCAGCAGAAACTAGGTGTTACAACAGTTTGGAGTAAGAGGTGTTCAGAGTACATGAATAAAAGCTAGCCAAAATTTGAGACTACTGTGTCAAGGAGTCTGAAGCATAAACTTCTTAGCAGGTGAGACACAGGTACCCAGTTCTTAACAAAGGAGTTCAGAAAGCCGCTCCCTGCCTCGTTTAGTGCATCTGTAATGATAACATCTAAATTTTTTACCATGTTTAGTGCCTTCACCCTTGCTACTGCGAATTCCCAGGAGGGCTGCTTTCAGATATCCAGAGAAAAACAAAACAAAACAAAACTCCCAAAACCAGTGTAGTGAGATAGCTGGAAGAGGAGGAGTCAAAGGCTCCAGAGGCTACTGTTACTTGCTGCCTTACAGTGATATGAACTTAGATGGCATAAATGATCTCTTGACCAGGACCTACCTCCTGGGCCAGGTCTACAAACACCAGGTTATTATTCAAAAGATGTTTACTACCCTTCACTGATGTCCTCATCCACAGGAGTTAGTTTGGTGTCAAAGTCTGAGGAGAAACTCTGGGCTACGAAGCAGTTTCACATCGTTTTTAGTTAAGAAATGAAGTGACTACATCATTGAGAAAGGCAAGATTTCAGATAATCCCCATTTAGTAGTTTGGCTCAGACATCCTCTTTTCCCTCATTCCTTAAAGACATGCATGTGATCTCCTTCTTCACTACATACAGAATTCACATGCCTACTTCCATTCAGAGACTCTGGGTTAAATGCTTTTGTTTTGCTGATTTTAGTCAATTGTCTTAAAAGATAGATGTCAGATTAATCTGAAATAACCTTGGGGTAAATGGACATTGCAGATTATTCCGTTGCCATCCTGACTATGTGGTGAAACAAATTCTTTAAGTATGAAACTTGCATCCATTTCTGGGGGAGAACCCCAGCAAGTCTCACTGAGTTGCCAAAGAGACAGTAACCCTCACAATGAACGAATTGTGCAGCCGTTCACCATTCAGGTCAGAGACATCAATAAGCAGCCTTCAGTCCCTCCCTCATGTTGTGCAAAATGTGTCATTGGTGACACTCACAATTAACTGTCTCCAGTGTATCTTTCAAAGCAGGAAAATATTAATCATAAAAATGACATAAGCATGTCCATATATCATTATACCAAAAAGCTGTGGAGAAAGGACAGTCCTGTTCTAACATAGACAGTAACGGTAATTATCAAGTCAACTCCTTTATTAGCTATACAGAGCTTCTTCAATGTAATTATTGTTTCTTCTTTTTTGAAGAACACTATAATGCAACTCTCTGGCAGTCAGCTCATTAGACTGTAGCTATTATTTCTCAGAGTTACACTGCACTAATGTAATTATTTATACAAAAAAATGTATATAGATGACAATGTAGAACAAAAAGTGCAAGTAAAGAAATCCTGAGTCCCTCACTTCTTATTCCAAAAGCAACACTTTCCAGAATGCATCATATATTTCCCCAGTAGTACTTAGAAAATGTGCTGTGGTTTTTTGTCTTTGTGTCAGAGGCAAAAGGACCCAAGAGGGGCAGCTGTGCATATTTTTGTCAGAGTTAACATACTGCCTGTTGCAGCAGCAGAGTTCACATCTCTCCCTGCTCCATATATGAGGCTTTTTACTTATTGTGTGGCTAAAGAGATGCCACAGGACTGTATATGCTGTAACTTGAAAGACCTTTCTTGTATTGGTCTCCAAATAAAAAAAATAGAAAAAATATTAAAAAAAAAAAACAAACTCCAAAAGGAGCATTGCACTTCTGTGGTTTTGTATGTTCCATGTGAGGTTGCCACTGCAAGGTAGAGAATTTTCAGGAAAGTTAATCCTACAGCAACTTATCAAAAAGAACAGAGTCCCAAATATGTTTAAAGATCTTTATCTGCTTAGCAAGAGGCAGACAGCAGTCTGAAAGTGCAATGCAGCTCTCTGAAGTAAGGATCATGACAGGAGGATTGCTGCTGAATTAGATTCACAGTGAAAATTTTCTGTAAACTGCAGTGTACTGCTTACATCCCCTTCCCACCCACAGAAGAAGGAAATCTTGACAGAAACAAGTGCGATTTCCAGGGCTAAACCCAGTTCTGCCTAACCTATTAATTTCTGCGAGGAAAGGGTTATAACAAATGCCATTCTGTCTTCTATCAGGCCTGAAACAAGTAAGATTTCTGATCAGTGTAACTTAAAGGCTTTCTATGACAGCTTCTGCTATGCAGTGAGATAATTCCTAATATCTAAAATGGGGAGGACCATAAGAAATGTGTGACATCCTTTAAGCTTACACAGGCTTTAGAAGGAAATCAGTAGATGGCATTGTGCTCTGGTCCCAGGCCCAGCAGTGGCTATTGTTGGGCCATAATGGAAAATCTCACTTTTCTCCTTTATTTGACCCAGTGTATCACTAGTTTCCTTCAGATCTCAATGAATCAGTCCAGGTAACGGTGTAAGAATGGAAGGGTGAATGTTCAAGAAGAATATTATTAAGAAACTTTGTGGAGATGAATGGTGTCCCAAAGAATAACCCTTATGAGTCTGCTTGTCAGGAGGCAGAGAGCAAAGGGTAAGGAGTGATCCCATTGTGAGAATTTCTTGTATTCAGTCATAGTTACAGACTCATGGTGCCAAATTGCAGTTGTAACTATTTTAATAGCAGATCCAAATCCCTAAATAGATAATTGAAAGACAGCTTTTCCTTACGCAGAAACATACTGAAAAATCATGCTTGCCATAGAAGAATAGTAATATTAAAGTGAGTTCAGCCAAATTTGTATAGATATTTCCTCCCCAAGGATCGAGGGAATTTTATCACTAACTGAGCACATAGGCTTTTCAGAAACAAGATTAATAATGTAGTGAAAATTAGCATCAAAAATGATCACAACTTTATTATGTGAATCATTTGTAGAGCTACAAAGCTAAAACTGCAAGAAATCCTATGTGTGATGTTGGTCTTAGTTTTTTAGCATTTTAACGACGCCGTTCAGTCAACTTCTACAACTGCTTAAGGTTAAAATGATTTCTCATTGATTTCTCAGATAAATGCATGCAAATTTCATAGCTTATCCTAGAATGTTAATCAATACATATTCTAAATATTCAAATTTATGATTTCCAGAACACAGGAATAAACATTATTCTTTAATTTCCTCCATGTTAGAGTCCTTAGGTAATAGTTCAATGCTGAGAAATTGTTGGGTTTTCCCTTTTTTCCCTTCTTGCATAACAGCTGTGATTTTGCCTCACAAAACCTTTGGGATTTGATTATACCATGAAAACAACATACCTCCTAATGTGCCATGTTGTTTTGATATACTAACTACAACAGAAATTGAATAATATGCATTCATTTTAAAAATGCACATCAAGATAATCTATTCAAATCATTATTTTATATGTTCATCTAAAGCTGGAGGAAAATAGAGGATGAGGGAAAAATGTGAAATTTTAAAGATGTGTTGTCTATCTAAGATTAACATTCAGAGGGTGAAATAATTGAAAGGTTCAGGTTGGGCACTGAGGCAAAGGATTTATAGATAAGGACAATACAGTGTTTTGCGATTTCACAAAAGCTCAAGTCAGAAAGAAATTAATATTTTTTCTCAAATTTACATATTCATTGAATAAATGTTTCAATACACTGAATAAGTATTTCAAGTAATGTGAATTTAGCACTAAGATGTCTATAAATGGTTTTTCATTTGCATTATAAAAGCTCATTTCTCTATTTTTCTGAATCTCTTGAAAAAATTATTAATGTCATTGTGGTTAAAAACATGTTAAAAACTGTAGCATGGTGTGAAGTATACCTTTAGTCCAATATCAATTTTAATAGAAACCCTCTGTAATTTATAACCTTGAAAAACATTTAACAGCTATTACTTGGTTTTCATCTCATTTATTTAGTAGTGCTATAATTGAATGTTTTCTCGGTCTACAATGAAATTAACATTATTTCAAGATACCAAATGTCTTGGCAGAAAAAAATATAGTATCCTTTTACTACCATTTAGATGGGAGTTCCTTTCTCCAAGGATTCAATAACAAGGTGCTTTAAAAAGTGATTGTTTTACTGAAATTGCATTACAGGAAAGGTCACATTGCCATTTTGAAATGCTTAGGATGTAAAAATCAGATACTATTTTTCATTAAAGCACAGGTGTGAAATTGTCTGTGTTCTAACATACATATAGGAGAGAGATTTAGATTGGTATAATAGTGTCATATTGAAATAAATACAATCATTAAAATATGCCAACCTTATTTCTACTATATATAAACTCTTGCTCATGATGGAAATGTCCATTAAATAGAAACACAGACTTACTAACAGAAGTTCATATTTTAGATAACAAAAACCTACTTGAAATATTTCTAGTTGCCCTTCCACAGTCTTCTTTAGGTGAAAATTTCTTAGAAGAAACAACACTCTGAATGACTAAGGGAATAAAGCTACTTATCTTCCAAAAAAGCAAAGCTTTACATAAGAGGGCTTCTAAAAGAAATCTTTTGGATGAAGGAATTCACACCTGTTTTGTGGACATCTAACAACCATTACTGACCCTGCCACAGCCTATGAACTGCTATAGGATTCTATTTGTCCCCTATATTACCTTACGTACAGTATGTTAACTAGCGCTGCAGACTTCCTTTGCAGAAGAGGTGGGTATTACAAAGGAAACAGTGCATGGGCAATGATCAGCTGTGATGAAAAACTGAAATGGTGAAAAATATTTGCTTATGGACTTCGTGCTGGTTATTGCAGTGGGCAGAGTTATCCAGCTGCATGGGCAGCCTTGTGATTTGTATGGCGGCATTTTTATTCAGTTCCATTTTAAAGTTTAGAAAGATCTTTATTAAATGATTAAACCAAGCCTATGGATGTTTTAAACTTATTCATAAAGCAGCTGCAAAAATTCAGTATGCTGTATTATCCAGAGGAGAAAGAGGGAAGAGAAGCAAGGAGACCTCATTGAAGAAAATGCCAGAGAGCTGAGAAACATGCACAGAGAAAGTTAGTCAGATAGGCTGAGCAAGCTTACATACAACCTCCAGCAGTAGATGTTGCACAAATGATGCAGATCTTCCCCATTCTGCCCCAAAATCTCAGTCCAGTCTCACTTTCCTCTGATGCAATAAAAAGGTAATTGTGAAGCCTGAATGACAGCAAAGGGATTTCCATTTAAAAAAGGTGTTTTTTCTTTGAACCTTCCTTATATCAGAATCAAAATTAGAAGTAACTGTGTGATTTTTCATTTTCATTAAACTCCTTTTAAAACTTCCCACTCCTCCTTTAAAAATCTTTCATTATGAATTATTTCTCTAAGAAATTGGCAGTCCCTTGATTTTCAAAAAAAGGTTTAGTTTAATGTGTGTAATGTGTGATTGTTAATAGTGAGAGCCTGGTAACAAAGACGGGCACTGTTAGTACCTTTTGCCCTCGCTCTACTTTCCCTTACTGCTTTCAAGATTATGAGACTCAGCAAGACCTGCTGCTAAAACAGCATCAGTCTTTTTTTTCCTACCTGCCCAACAGCAGGTCCGATTCTGCTACTCAGAATCACCCTGACTAGAGCTTTGCAATGCTCAGACTCCAATTCACTTCTGTGGATTACTCATAGAGGTGCATTTTATTGTGGTCCTGGGATCACAGCCTGTGTATGAAGAATACAGAGCTCATACACAATTCATCTTCAGTTGTTCCCAAACAACTTTTTAGTACTCAAGTAATTAAATAATTCATTGATTGGTAGAGATTCCCTCATGCTTACAAATATAGCAATCCACATATCAAGAGTGAAAACAAGAGCAATGATAATAATGGCTTACTGTGGCTTTCTATATTATTAGCTGTTTGTGCAACATCAGAAATTAAGCATATTGGTGGTTTCAATTTGAGTGGTGTGTTTTCAGTTAAACAAAAAGTCTGGTTGGTATCTGAAGATAAATATCAAAACACACGAAGAGTAAAAACAATCTTGCTGAAAGCTGTGTGCTGGACCTTAATGACCTTTTGTTCTGGGTCTGTTTCTGATATTGATAACTCTTCATGTATGAAGTCTGGCTATATTTTGGTTGGTGACTTCAAAATAAAAAAAAATATCTAAGAGAATACAAGATTTCTAGAGAAAGCATCTGCAGATTACAGATAAGAAAGAAGCATGCAACCAGTTGTCTGCATTGTCAGGATTTTAACTTGTACCTTTGCTAAAATATTATCTGTGTTTACATACATTGAGATTTTTAAGTTACTTAGCCTTTTCTGACTCCTTTTTCACTACGGGTTTGTTACAACTATTTTCACAGTTAACGTTATTCTTCACGGTTTCCCTATTTTTTACAAATAATTTTCTGTCATCTTAGCGTATGTCAATAAAAATAGAAAACTGAGGCATGAGTCTGGATTTTAGGGTGTCAAATGTCATGTGTGTGTGGTTAATTCCAGCTACTGGGAAACTTTTCAGGAACATTATAACAAGGCAGAAATTAAAGAAATTATTCGAACATTAAAATCAGCTACAGGTGAAACAAGGTTTGGTAAGGTAAAGTGTATTTTGCAGAGGATTTCATGATTAAAGACAGGAGCTGTATCTATATAAGTAAGTTAAAAAGGGCTAGGGCTCAGGCTCAGGACCTACAGCTCAACTGTCTTGTTATATTGTGGATTAAGTACTATGTCCTGATTTGTGCCTGGGACAAGGAGTATTTGCCTAAAAAATGTTGAGGCATGATCTGGGGCTTTGCATGAACTAGTGACTATTCCTCAATAGACCAGCCTCTTTCAGGGAATAATGAAGTTTAATAGGATAGACTTGACAAGACTATGCCAGTTGGCTTCAGGATAAAAGGATGGACTCTGGCATGCCTTAGTTTACAGGCATAAATGTAGCCACAGAGTTACAGCTGCCTCTGGACTGCATTTGCTTCTCTTCTGGTTTCACAAACCTCCCCTAGACTTGGGAGGAGAAAGACATTTGACTTAAAAATAATCAAATGAAAAAATGAAACCTCTGTATATATCTTGACATTTTGCATCTACTATTTCCTGTCTTTTGCTAATGTAACTTCTTTATATTTATTTATCCAAAGTAATCTCTTATCACTTCTTCATCTTCTGCTATTTTAACTTTTTAATCTATTTTCCTATTTTTCTTCTTTCTTATTTTCCTTCTTTAATTTCTCAGTATACTTTGTAATATTACTGGAGGATACATAGCGGATCATTGAAGCATATAAAAAACCTAATTCTAAAAAGACAGGCTAACTTACTGGTAAATTGAAATTTTTACAGTGCCAAAACCATAATGTGCTTTACATACCTGGTGTTCCTTATATATTCTGTGAAATTAGCCAATTTTGGAGACTGAATGGTCAACTGATTTTTTTTATCAAGGTCTCAAGAACGTTTTCCATTCCTCCCACATACACACGTTGCTTACTTTGATAAGTACCTGCGTACACCATCTTCATCAAGTACCCATCATTCAGAATTCCTGTAGTCATATAATTACTAGTTTTATATCAGTGGAATTTGGATTAAAATATACACCATTTATACTGAGTCCAGAAGTTCACATTCTATACCAAGTTTTTAATATATATGTAATCTATGGTTTCTAGAATAAAAAATTAGATTTTTCAATTGGATATATTTTGTTAAAAAATAATTTAAGAGTCAGAGTAGAATGCTTTTAAGTACTGCATTTACACTTTGATATTTAATTCATAGAAAAGCTAGAATTATAGGTTTGCCTAGGAAAACAATTAACACATTGTTGGATATCTTTGAAGGAATATTTCAGAAGGCATATAACTCCTAATACTCTCTGACTTTTCCACCATACATTCTAGCTTTTTGAGCATTTTAATTTTACAAAGTCTGGGGCATAGAATAGGGATCCAGATTTCTTTCCCAGTCACAACGACTGTTATTCTGCTGTCCTTGGAGGAGAAGCGTCAAATTTACATGACTGAAATTAAGAAGAGAAGATAGGCATATAATTTCTTGTAACATCACAGTTTCCCTGATTTGTTCTGGTATTTTGAGATTGATCTATTCCATCAGGAAGAATATTTTTCTCCACATTACTAAAAGCCAAGGTGGTAAATACCCTACCTTGTCAGTGCTCACTTTGTCATTGCTTACTCCAATACTAGGCACAGCCTAGACAGACAATTTCCATTATCTGCTTGCACAGCTCCTGGCTCCATATGCTTCTACGGCTGAAGAAGGAGCAGAGGGAGGTGACATCTATGGCAGCTATTGCTACTCTTAACCATTAATGTTATAACCATAATTTCTCTAGATTTCTTGTTTGACTTATTTAAAAAAGAAGGTACTTGGAAGCTTAGTCTTTTGACTTTAGTTACTCTTCCACTTTCTTGACAATTTCCTTCCACTTGGACTTGGTTTTGTATACATTGGACAATATTTCAAAAACTAAACAGGTTGGTGATTTCACAGCACCACAACATTGTATACTGGAACTGATTTCACCCACTATAAGCAAACTTAATGACATTTTTGTGTTGGTGTCACTCAAATGTGTGTATTTGGTGGGCTGGTTCAAAGCTGCTAAAACTTGTAGAGGACAGTGAATGTTGCAAAGTTGTGACTTGAGCAGAGCATCCTGTTTACAAGGTATGGAAGGGATCAAGAAAATGGCTGTAGAGAGAATAAACCAAGAGATCAGAAGTGATTTACAAGAAGGACAAAATAAAATTAAATAACAAGATTATGAAGAAAATTCAGTGGTCTGTAGTCCCGTAACAAAATTCTATGCTGTAAATATTTTCATTTCAGATTTATGATTGAATATAAACTCAAACTATCCCTTTTAAGATGCTGAATGATTTCTAATTAATGTTCTCCAGGTTCATTTGTACCACTAATTTCAGTAAGAAGTTCTCTGACAATGAACTGCAGCACGGAGCCTCTGACCTTACTAGAATTATAATTAAATCAGCTCTTATTACTCATAACATTCATTCTATTTACAGTAAATCTATAGCAAGAATTTGGCTCTTGTCCTGTAACATATAAACAGTAAGTAAAATCAGTGTAACTTTTTTTTTTTTTAAGCTGGTCTGAGATAAAGATCAGATTGCACCTGGATATTGGGAGCCTTGCAGAAGACCTTGTATTCATGGAGTTAGTGACCTTGAACAGACCACGTGTGATCTATTCAATCTTGTACATAGAGCTTGAGAAAACCTGTATTCCATACCATTTACATCACGCTTAGGTCCCACACTATCCAATACATCCACATCAACCACCACCCCCCTTTCCATCCTTTGATAAAATACACAGATATCATTCCCTCACTCTATGGAGTACTTCTGTGAAATGTCCATAAAAAGTCCACAAATGTCCACAAAATTTCCACTGAGTCCAAGTAGTCCATGACTTTGGACGCTATCTCTTATGGTGGTCACTCAGGACAGGAGAGGTGGTGTATTGCATGGAGTTATTGGGTACCAAAGCCAGCTCAGGTTGGATCACTGCTGCATTTGCGCTACTTCTTGTAAGGTGTTTCCTCCACAGGTTCAGGTGGTTCCTGCTGTAGTAATTCCTCTAACATTCAACACAAATCATGGGTTACAACAATTTAAAGGTATTTCCATTACAGTCTCCACCACTGGTCCCTTTGGGCTTTGGGTTTAATATTGCAATGAACTCTTCCCCTTGCCCCTGCTCTGGCTTGGACTTATCCACAGATTGCAGTCCCTTAGGGGTGTACCTGCTCCAAGTGGAGCCTTATATATGAGCCACAGTCTCGCCAGGGGTATACCTGTTGTGGCACAGACTCATCCTCAGCCACAGTGGCTTTGAGGTGCATCTGTTCCAGCATGGCCTTATCCATGGTCCGCAATGCCTTCAGAGATAGACCTGCTCCAGCATTGCCTTACCCACAACCACAGACCCTTTGGAAGTAAACCTGCACCAACATGGCCTTACCCATTGCTGCAGTCCCACCAGGGGAGTACCTGTTGTGGGCTTATCGATAGCCACACACCTTGAGGTGTCCCAGCAAGACCTCATGCACAGCCATTGATGTTTCAAGGTGTACTTGCTGCAACATGGACTTACCCACAGCCACAGATGCTTCGAGGCATACCTTCTCCAGCATGCACTTATCCTTGGACCACAATCCCTTCAGAGGTGTACCTGCTTGCAGCACAGACATAACCACGGCCACAGATGCTTCCAGGTGTACCTGCTCTGGTGTGGACCTATTCACAGCCACAGATGCTTCATGCTTCGGCATGTCCTGCCCCCCCGTGGACTCTTCCACAGGTCACTGTCCCTTCAGCTTGAGCCCACACTGGAGTTCCAGCCTGTCCAGTACAGCAGTACAGAAACAGCAGTGATGCCTTGGCCATCTGCCAGCCCAGGCACATCGCCATGGCTGCTGTCAAAATGTTCTCAAGCACAGCAGAGTCAGATGATCAGCAGTACAACAAGCAATGAAAGCAAAAGCAGCCACTGACAAGCACTAGACTCTACTGTACAGTAGGGCAAAAAGCCCCATGGCAAGCACAGGAGCCTGCCACTTAATAGCTAAACAATAATAACAGCTATAAATTTGATCTAGCACATTCCAATCAAATCTGTTGTTATCTCAAACCCTTTGAGCCCCACATTGGGTGCTAAAAAGGACTGTTGTGGTTTAACCCCAGCCAGAAACTAAGCCCCACATAGCCACTCTCTCACTCCCTCCCAGGTGGGATGGGAGAAAGAATTGGAAGAGTAAAAGTGAGAAAACTGATGGCTGAGATAAAAACAGTTTAATAGGTAAAGCAAAAGCTGTGCATGCAAGCAAAGGAAAATAAGGAATTCATTCACTGCTTCCCATGGGCAGGCAGGTGTTCAGCCATCTCCAGGAAAGCAGGGTTCCAGCATGTACAAGGGTTATTTGTGAAGACAAACACCATAGCTCTGAATGTCCTCCCCTTCCTTCTTCTTCCCCACAGCTTTTATTGCTGAGCATGATGCCATGTTGTGTGGGATATCGCTTTGGTCAGTTGGGGTCAGCTGTCCCAGCTGTGTCCCCTCCCAGCTTCTTGTGTACCCCCACCCTGCTCGCTGATGGGGTGGGGTGAGAAGTGGAAAAGGCCTTGGCTCAGTGTAAGCCCTGCTCAGCAGTAACAAAAACATCCGCTTACTATCAACACTGTTTCTAACACAAATCGAAAGCATAGCTTCATACTGTGAAGAAAATTAACTCTATCCCAACCCAAACCAGCACACTGTTATTTACGTAATCTGCAATTGGAATATCTTTGGAAAGGTAAACTGTATGTGGATGAAGGGGTGAGTTGCAGTGACTCTGACCAGAAGACAACTGTACATTGTGCTGTGTGGCCTTCAGGCTGGCTTGTGCTTCACAAATCTTTGCCTACAGGATGGACTCACCCAGCTCACTGTAATGGAGAAGCCTGAAAGCATCTCCCACTTGGTACCAGCATTTATGCCTCCTGCGTTGCCTTGCCTTGGTAACAGTGCAGCAAGAAGTTCTTGGGTGAGCATTGTTTTTGTATGACAGTAGAATTTATTAATAGAGTTGTTTTCTTGTAAGAAAATCTTGTAATAACTCAAATAATCAAAAAAGAGGAGCTTTCCTCCATGGATAGGTTTGCCATGGGAAGGTCCATCTGGGGTCAGTCCAATGCTGCATGGAAAGCAGGGTTCCTGGTATCTGAAGAGATGTAAGATTTACTTGTTAACTATATTAGTCTTTTTATTCTACCTTATTACAACAATTATTTCATTAAGCTATTTTTTTTGTCTTTTCTTATTCAGATCCAGGATGAACCCTGCACCATATCTCTCTCTCCCCACCCCAGTGCAGAACAACCTTCAGATAAATAAAATCATGCATGAAAAGAGTTTGACACACTGGAAGTAATCTAAACATTATATAGTATAAATGTTACTGTTACTGGGTTTTTGATAACAAGGAAAGAGAGGAGTAAAGATGTATTTAAATCAAGTACTTATGAACTTCATGGCATGTTTTTTTTTTTTATTTTCACTCAGTTACTTTGATACAGAATAAAATATTTGTCTGTCAAATATTCCCAGTCAAATATTTTCAGTAAGTGAGTTTTCCCTTACCTGCACTGATAGCTCTGGTACTCCTAAAATGAATTTTTTAATACATGTTTTACAACTTTAATTTCTTTATATTTATATACTTTAATGTTTGTAATTTACAGGCATTAATAAAAATATATATATTAAATAAAACAACAGCTCATTACATTAGAGGAGTAGACAACAGGTAGAACTTGAAGTGACAGGTAGTGAAAAAAGGAATGCAATGCATAATAGAAATAAGTTTCTGAACTCACCCCCCAAAATTGGTGGAAATCAGCAGCTTCCTCTTCAAAATCATGAAAAATATCTCCTAGTTCTTTCATGCAATTACATTGTAGAAACTGTAATACCATAATACATACATGACAGGATCAATTAGTGGTAAGAGTCATGGGAAATAGGTTAAAACCCTGAAGAAAACAGTCTGTTTTCTCTCAGACTTACTAAATATTTTCTCAGTTTGACAGTCAGCAAAGCTGGAGATAACACAACTCAGTAAGAGTCAAATTTATACAAAGATTTGCAGTTTGGAAGGTCTGTCTCCAGTAAGATAAATTACTAACATTCAGAAAAAGCCCCTCAAGCCTTGATAATTGGATAAGAACTCAGCTGACAAGGTTTAGGCCTGAGCACTTTAATAGTGGAAATAAACTGGGACAGTGATAGCCTTGCCAATGACACAAAATATCAGACGAGAAAATGGAGATCAAGTAAAACCACATGTCATACTCCCTGAAGGATATTTGTGGTATTATGGGAGATCTGTCTAGAAACAGAAAGCTCTTGATGTAACAAGATAATAACAAAAAAAGAAAAGGAAAAAGAAAAAGAAAAAGAAAAAGAAAAAGAAAAAGAAAAAGAAAAAGAAAAAGAAAAAGAAAAAGAAAAAGAAAAAGAAAAAGAAAAAGAAAAAGAAAAAGAAAAAGAAAGAGAAAAAGAAAAAGAAAGAGAAAAAGAAAAAGAAAAAAAAAAGGCTGTCCCAACCTCCACCTAATGCATGGAACATATAATAGAAAAGTATGTTGTCATTTTTATTCCTGTGACACGCTGACAGACTTGACAACAATGTTTCCTGAAAAAAATATCAGTCAGATCTACATGGTTGCATAGTAAGGTTTAGACCTGGAACTAAGTTTTTTCTGACCTTCAGTGTGTCTCATTTACCATGGTATTTAAACCACGATAGAGAAATATCCGAGTCCTTGAAAAAATGAGGGACAAAGGAGCTCCTGTGGGCATTTCAGAGTTCTGAAATGTTGACAGTGTGGAAAGCATTTGTTTTACTTGTCAATGCTTGTCTTTGTGTTACTGAATCTTCTAACTTGTTACCAAGCTTTAAGTAACTACCAGTACAGCATGTCAAGGTATCAAAACAATAAAAATAAAAATTTTTCTGTGTTATTTTAATTGATCATACTGAGTTATGGGTTTCTAAACAAGAATTCTTTTTATATGATGGCTAGAGAAGGAAAAAACCCAAGTTTGCACTGTCTAAAAAATTATGCATTTATTGAAAATGTTGTATCACTACAGGCTCAATATTGTACCTGTCAAAACATTCATAGGAAAACCCAGAGAACTGGTTACAGGCTAGAAGTTTGTAAGTACTTTCTTTGTTATATCTCAAGGAAAACATTTTATCATTGCAAAATTCAATTTATGGGTCAACATGCTTTGTCAATAAATTACAGTTCTTGAATAGTAGCTATAAAGTCTCTAAATAGACGAAGGGTATGTTGTTCCAGATGAAGTATATCTAAGCACACAGTTGAACCTGCCTGAGGAAAGAGTTCTTAAATCCTACCCTATTCTTAATTTTAGTAAGTTCAAAACTGTGACCATACTGGCTGCTTTGCATGACTTGACAAAATAGAGGGCCATTAATACCAGTGTAACCAGCAGCCTGAATGTGCTTGCTACTCAGAGATACTGCATTGCCATTGCTTTTACTGCAGCTTCTGAATCATTTCTGCACCTGTGGGAGGCGTTCCCAGGCAGAGGAACTCCTCCGCTTAGTGACAGAGCTCCAGGAGGAGGTGAGTACGTTAAGGAGTACCAGGGAGTCCAAGAGAGATATGGACTACTGGAATCACACCCGACTTCCCCTGAGACAAGCCCAGCAGGCAGACAGGACACATGATACGGAGGATTCCCTATCCTCTCTCCTCATGGCTGAATGCAGTGAGATAACGGATAGGGAGCAATGGCGACAAGTTCCTGCCCAGTGCAGCAGGTGCCTCTCCTCCATGACTACCCCACCTTCCCAGGAGCCCTTGCATAATAGGTATTAGGCTCTGCAAGAGGAACTGAATGTTGAGGATGATAGTTCGTCTAGGATGGAGGTGTCGCCAAGGTTAAGTCGCCCTACACCCTGAACCAAATGCTTCCATAAAGAAAAAAATGACAGGTTATTGTCATAGGAGACTCCCTTCTGAAGGGAATAGAAGACCCAATATGCAGACTACACCCACTTGTTAGGGATGTCTGCTGTCTCTCTGGGTCCCGGGTTAAAGATGTGACAAGACAGCTTCCTACCCAGGTACAGCCCACAGATTACTATCCACTATTGATGTTTCAGATAGGCAGTGATGAAGTTGCAACAATGAAGGTGAAAAGGGATAAATCCAGGCTCGCTAGAGATAAGCCTGGGGGTAGACCACCAGTGTTTGAGGGATGGTGTGCTAGCAAGCTCCTTTGGTCTGCTGTCTCACTGGAGGTAGGGGTGGAGATCCATATGGCAGCAAAGACAGAAGGCAGGCTCAATATTGTACCTGTCAAAACATTCATAGGAAAACCCAGAGAACTGGTTACAGGCTAGAAGTTTGTAAGTACTTTCTTTGTTATATCTCAAGGAAAACATTTTATCATTGCAAAATTCAATTTATGGGTCAACATGCTTTGTCAATAAATTACAGTTCTTGAATAGTAGCTATAAAGTCTCTAAATAGACGAAGGGTATGTTGTTCCAGATGAAGTATATCTAAGCACACAGTTGAACCTGCCTGAGGAAAGAGTTCTTAAATCCTACCCTATTCTTAATTTTAGTAAGTTCAAAACTGTGACCATACTGGCTGCTTTGCATGACTTGACAAAATAGAGGGCCATTAATACCAGTGTAACCAGCAGCCTGAATGTGCTTGCTACTCAGAGATACTGCATTGCCATTGCTTTTACTGCAGCTTCTGAATCATTTCTGCACCTGTGGGAGGCGTTCCCAGGCAGAGGAACTCCTCCGCTTAGTGACAGAGCTCCAGGAGGAGGTGAGTACGTTAAGGAGTACCAGGGAGTCCAAGAGAGATATGGACTACTGGAATCACACCCGACTTCCCCTGAGACAAGCCCAGCAGGCAGACAGGACACATGATACGGAGGATTCCCTATCCTCTCTCCTCATGGCTGAATGCAGTGAGATAACGGATAGGGAGCAATGGCGACAAGTTCCTGCCCAGTGCAGCAGGTGCCTCTCCTCCATGACTACCCCACCTTCCCAGGAGCCCTTGCATAATAGGTATTAGGCTCTGCAAGAGGAACTGAATGTTGAGGATGATAGTTCGTCTAGGATGGAGGTGTCGCCAAGGTTAAGTCGCCCTACACCCTGAACCAAATGCTTCCATAAAGAAAAAAAGGACAGGTTATTGTCATAGGAGACTCCCTTCTGAAGGGAATAGAAGACCCAATATGCAGACTACACCCACTTGTTAGGGATGTCTGCTGTCTCTCTGGGTCCCGGGTTAAAGATGTGACAAGACAGCTTCCTACCCAGGTACAGCCCACAGATTACTATCCACTATTGATGTTTCAGATAGGCAGTGATGAAGTTGCAACAATGAAGGTGAAAAGGGATAAATCCAGGCTCGCTAGAGATAAGCCTGGGGGTAGACCACCAGTGTTTGAGGGATGGTGTGCTAGCAAGCTCCTTTGGTCTGCTGTCTCACTGGAGGTAGGGGTGGAGATCCATATGGCAGCAAAGACAGAAGGGTTATGGATGTGTTAGAAACCATGGAAACACCTGAGAACGGTCACATAGGAATTAGGGCTTCTCCCCCCCAAAACATGATGGGACCAATAGACCAACTGAAATGCATTTACAGCAATGCACACATCTTGGACAACAAACAGGAGGAGCTGGAAGCCACTGTGTATCAGGAAAACTATGATAGAGTTGCCATCACAGAAACATGGTGAGATGACTCACACAACTGGAGTGCTGCAATGGATGGCTATAAACCCTTCAGAAGTGATAGGTAAGGAAGGAGAGGTGGTGGGGTAGCCCTGTCTGTTAGGGAGAGTTTTGATTGACTAGAGCTTAATGATGGTGATGATAGGGTTGAGTGTTTATGGGTAAGAACCAGGGGAAAGGCCAACAAGGCAGATATCATGGTGGGAATCTGTTACAGACCACTCAACCAAGATGAAGAGGCAGATGAATTATTCTATAAGGAGCTGGGAGAAGTCTCACAGTCACTAGCCCTTGTTCTCATGGGGGCCTTCAACTTACCAGATGTCTGCTGGAAATACAATACAGCAGAGATTAAATGGTCTAGGGTTTTTTTTGGAGTGTGTGGAAGATAACTTCCTGATACAGCTGGTAGGTAAGCCAACTAGGGGAGGCACCCTGCTGGACACGTTGTTCATGAACAGAGAAGAACTTGTGTGTGATGTGATGGTTGGAGGACGTCTTGGGCATAGTGATCTTGAAATGACAGAGTTTTAAATTCTTGGAGAAGGATGGGGGTCAGCAGAACTGCTACCTTGGACTTCTGGAGGGCAGACTTTGGCCTGTTTAGGAGCCTGGCTGACAGAGTCCCTTGGAAAGCAATCCTGAAGGGCAAGGGAATCCAGGAAGGCTGGACATTGTTCAAGAAGCAAATCTTAAAGGCACAGGAGCAGGCCATCCCCATCTGCTGAAAGATGAGCCAGTGGGGAAGAAGACTGTCTTGCCTGAACAGAGAGCTTTGGCTGGAACTCAGGGAAAAAAAGAGAGCATATGACCTTTGGAAGAAGGGGCAGGCAACTCAGGAGGAATATAAAGATGTCGTGAGGTTACACAAGGAGAAAATTAGAAGGGCCAAAGCCCATTTAGAACTTAATCTGGCTACTGCTGTAAAAGACAATAAAAAATGTTTCTATAAATGCATTAGCAACAAAAGGAGGGCTAAGGGGAATCTCCATCCTTTATTGGATGTGGGTGGAAATAGAGTGACAAAGGGTGAGGAAGAGGCTGGTGCCTTCTTTGCCTCAGTCTTTAACAGTAAGACCAGTTATTCTATGGGTACCCAGCCCTCTGAGCTGGAAGATAGGGACAGGGAGCAGAACAAAGTCCCCATAGTCCAAGGGGAAATGGTTAAGGACCTGCTGCACCACTTAGACACACACAGGTCTATGGGGCTGCATGGGATCCACCCAAGGACACTGAGGGAGCTGGCAGAAGTACTCACCAAGCCACTTTCAATCATTTATCAGCAATCCTGGCTAACCAGGGATGTTCCCATTGACTGAAAGTTAGCAAATGTGACGCCCATCTACAAGAAGGGCCAGAAGGAGGATTGTGGGAACTATAGGCCTGTAAGTCTGACCTTGATGCTGGGGAAAGTTATGGAGCAGATCATACTGAGTGCAACCACATGGCATGTTCAGGATATCCAGGTGATCAGGCCCAGTCAGAAGGGGTTTACAAAGGGCAGGTCCTGCTTGACTAACCTGATCTCCTTCTATGACAAGGTGACCCTCTTAGAAGATGAGGGAAAGGTTGTGGATGTTATCTACCTGGACTTCAGTAAAGCCTTTGACACCGTTTCCCACAGCATTCCCCTGGAGAAACTGGCTGCTCATGGCTTGGATGGGCATACTCTTCACTAGGTAAAAAACTGGCTGGGCAGCAGGGCCCAAAGAGTTGTGGTGAATGGAGTTAAATGCAGTTGGTGGCCAGGCACAAGTGGTGTTCCCCAGGGCTCAGTATTGGGGCCAGTTCTGTTGGGGCCACATCTTTATCAGTGTTCTGGATGAGGGGATCAAGTGCACCCTTCATAAGTTTGCAGACAAAACCAAGTTGGGTGGGAGTGTTGATCTGCTTGAGGGAAGGAAAGCTCTACAGAGGGATCTGGACAGGGTGGATTGATGGGTGAGGTCAATTGTATGAGATTCAACAAGGCCAGGTGCCAGGTCCTGCACTTTGGTCACAACAACCCCATGCAACGCTTCAGGCTTGGAGAAGAGTGGCTGGAAAGCTGCCTGGCAGGAAAGGACCTGGGGGTGTTGGTCAACAGCTGGCTGAATATGAGCCAGCAGTGTGATCAGGGGGCCAAGACAGCCAACAGCATCCTGGCTTGTATCAGGAATGGTGTGGCCAACAGGAGTAGGGAAGTGATTGTGCCCCTGTACTCCACACTGGTGAGTCCACACCTCCAATACTGTGTTCAGTTTTGGTCTCCTCACTGCAGGAAAGACATTGAGGCACTGGAGCATGTCCAAAGAAGGGCAACGAAGCTGGTGAGGGGTCTGGAGCACAAGTCTTCTGAGGAGTGGCTGAGTGAACCGGGGTTGTTGTAAGCTCAGAGGAGACTTTATCAGTCCCTCCAACTACCTGAAAGGAGGTTGTAGTGAGGCGGGTGTTGGTCTCTTCTCCCAAGTAACAAGCAATAGGACAAGACAAAATGGCCTCAAGTTGCACCAGGGGAGGTTTAGATTAGATTTTAGGAAAAATTTCTTGACTGAAAGGGTTGTCAAGCACTGGAACTTGGCTGCCCAGGGAAGTGGTTGAGTCCCCATCCCTGGAGGTATTTGAAACACGTGTAGATGTGGTGCTTAGGGACATGGCTGCATCAAAAGAAGCATGGCTAGCAGGTTGAGGGTGACCATTCTGTCCCTCTAGTCCAGTGGGACCCCACCTGGAGTACTGCATCTAGCTCTGGCCTCCTAGTACAGGAAAGACAGGGACCTGTTGGAGCAGATCTGGAGGAGGGCCACAAAAATGATCAGAGGGCTGGAATACCTGTCTTATGAGGAAAGGCTGAGAGAGTTGGGGTTGTTCAGCCTGGAGAAGAGAAGGGTCCATGCAGACCTTATTGCAGCCTTTTGATACTGAAAGGGGGTTTATATGAAAGACGGGGGCAAGCTTTTTAGCGGGGCTTGTTGTGACAGGACAAGGGGTAATGGTTTTAAACTGAAAGTGGGTAGATTCAGAAGAGATAGAAGGAAGATATTTTTTATCATGAGAGTGGTGAAACACAGGAACAGGTTGCCCAAAGAGGTGGTAGATGTCCCATCCCTGGAAACATTCAAGCTCAAGTTGGAGCGAGCTCTGATCAATCTGGTCTAGCTGAAGATGTCCCTGCTTAGTACAGGTGGGTTGGACTAGGTGACATTTAAAAGTCCCTTCCAACCCAAACTATTCTATGATTCTATAGTTTAGTGGTGAACTTGGCAGAGCTAGGTTAACGGTTGGACTTGATGATCTTAAAGGTCTTTTCCAACATAAACAATTCTATGATTCTGTGCTGCCTGCCAAAACACATCAGTTAACTCTTCTATGTTAGACGAGTCCACTTGGGTTTCTTCCCAGAGGGATCAAATGAAGTATGCAGAAAGGTTTCATGAGATTTGCAGGCTCCTAAGCTTTTAATTGCCAGGGGGTAGTGTTGGAAGAGTCTAGATGAGGAGGCACATCTTGTGCCCTAACCCAGAAGCAGGGCTGTGCTCTGCTGTGCTGTCTACCTGCAGCCTAAGCACACCAACATCTTCAATTGCTGATGTTCACAACAGGGAAAGCTGGTCTCTCTTATCTAAAGTCAGGCTGTTATAGGTGGTGCAGCAATTTGGCCCCAGGAAAAAAAGTCCTGATAAAGAACAAACCAGAGTGACTGGAAAACGATTTTATATTTTCTCCCCTGGTACTCTGGATACCACAGAGGAGACTTTAAACTGTATTTAAATATAGGCATTTTTTCCTAAAAAGACTTTGAGATTTCCTTCATTCACACAGATGTCTGATAGAAACAGAAGTTTCATGGGCTGGGGAAATGCCTGTGGTTACCTGCAAATATCACTTTTTAAAATAAGACAATGGCAATGTAAGTAAATAAGTACTGTAAGCAGTCAAGAGATGGAATTTCTTTGTTAACACAATGATTACTGACTAGAACATTTATCTATTTAGCACAGTCTTCTTTAACCAAAAGCTGCCAATTAACTCGTGAGTTTCTTATAAACTGCTAAAGGTAAAAATTAGTTTATACATATTCATAATTTCTGTCAAATGTCAAAATCCTGAAAAATGGAGAACTGAGACATTGTTTTAGAAATCTTCAATTTTTACATCTCACACATTCTTCCTGTAAGTACATATCATTATTTATTAAAATATAAATGCATTCTTTTCAAAACATACATACATAAATACAAATTCATGTCACTTCTATCTTCTCAGCTTTTTGAAGATCATGTTTTCATCTGTTTTAAAATAATTATATATGTATTTTGTACAAACTAATAACCAAGTTATAAATGACACAGCATTTTGTACAGTGTCCATCTATAAATTTGGTCTGTGGGCCATACAAATCCAATTTAAAGGGTATTTGCCAGCTAATGAGGACTATGAGTTACTATTTGAGTTTCAGAACTACTTAAAACATGGATAAAAAAGTTCATCAGTAAACTGTGGTATAGAGGTCTTCTGGCTACAGAGATAAGACATGGGTGAATACAGAATTTATTTTAAGATGAAGTCACATTCTTAATCTTTGAATTTCACAGGTTCTACAGATTAATATTTCTTTTAAAGGTTTGCTAGTCTATTGAAGAATTTCTTTAGAAAAGCAAATCATGGAACTTTCTTTGGAGCCTATAGCAAACTTCATGTATTTAAGAATACATCTATAATCACTGAAAACCAGAGCTCAGATTTCTAGTTCCTGCATGGCTATTTTGTGAAGTTGATTGTAGACTTATACGATGGCAATTCCAAACATAAATGCTACCTGCTCTGAGACCTGTCAACCTCAAAATAGAAAACGTAGCATTTCTGAAGCAAGAAGTGTGCTTTATTTTGAAGGTCATGTAAATTAAATGCTTGCAAACATGAAATGTATATTACAGTCATTTGATATCTAGGAGATTAATAAAAGGATGATTTGCTTTCCTGTTTGATTCCATTTCTGAATACAGATACTTGGTATCTTTGTAGTGCTAGCTAGGCCTGTATTTTAGCACTTTCCATGCTGGAGCCAAAGTCAGCAATTACAGAAAGCTTCTAGTGTGAAAATTGTCACATGCAAAGGAAATTATTTTTACCTTTCCAGAAGCAAAGCAATGCAGAAATGTGATCCATATGCAAAAAAGTTGTTTGGTATATGAAAATATCCAATGTTTCCTTTTTTTTTTTTTTTAAGTATCCCATATTTATTCTAGAGGGATCTACACATATTTGGAAATATTGCTAATTACACTTTAAAGTTGAAAACATGGAAATTACAGGACTAGCTGGTGGTATATGTTTGCTAGTCTTACAAGGGCATTCCATACATATAAAAGGATTTCTTTATGTTCTCTGTTCTACACAGTTTGATTCTTGTGTCTCATAATGTTTCTTTTTCAGTATTGGCCAGTTTGCTAATCCATGGCCTTATTGTTTGTAGGAACAAGACTCTATGGAGTAAATAAACAAGAGGGTATGTTCTGTATGTGGTTGTGGAAAGAACTCAAGCCATATATGGTAATCCAATATGGTTTAGTTCCCATAAATCAGTTGTTCATCATACTATCTCTCAATCATTCCACTTAAAGGCTTTGAAATCCGGTCCTCAAGTATCAGACTCCCATAGGAGTTTGCTGTGTACATATGAAACAGTCTTGCTATTACATTGTTATCAGACTTTCTTTTCTTCTCGGCACTTGTTCAGCCTTGACAAACCTCTTTGTCTGTTTCTCCTACAAGTGTTGAATGTTCTTTTTTTGCCTTTTTTACTGAAAATGGATTGCCCAAATTAAAACAGAAAGTAAATATTTTCTCTTTCAGTGCCCTGGAATTCCCCAGTCTTCTATCACACCTATATATTTTTTAATGGTTAGGCTGGGAGGTAAGTTGAGAAAATGTCATTTACAGGATTGTAGAAGAGAAATCCCAACTGAAATAAAAGATGTCACTCATAAGCTTAAGGTTACTTACCTGCTTAAGTACCTTCCCCAGCTATGTTTGTATGTCTAAAGAAAATCACAAGGAAACAAAACTTATATTTCATTGTATATAAAACTCCTCACAATCTTAATTTCCTTCAGAGATTTATTTACCTAAATTGAGAGCACGGTGTATACTTGTACATTTGCTCAATGACTCGTTCAGTGGCATGCTAACTCTAAGGAGAGCATCATATACACATATCTGATATTTAAACAAAACACTCAATCGAACCCAAGTATATGACAGTCCATAGGCACTCCCCTCAGTACTTACTGGAAAACCTCAACTCAAGAATATTTAAGATGAGATTAAATAAAAAGGAAGGCCATTTACTGCAAAAGCATTTTTTTATCCTTGCAGAAGTTTATTGATTATTTATTACACCTCAACCAAATTAGAGATATCAAAGCAAAAATTTGTGTTCCCTAGATCCTACCTTTCTGATTATATGCTTCATGACTCTCTCGTCGCTTCTGGTTGAGTCAACTTGTGGTTCACTTCAATATAACTACTTCAGGGATGACTTCA
>NW_009259107.1:101528-117008 GCF_000687185.1 Egretta garzetta | reverse complement strand
ATGATTACATTAAATATAGATTAAAAATAATCTGTGAGCAGTTTGCTCATTGTTGTTGGGTTTTTTTTTTCTGTTTTGTTTCTCAGTTCCTTAAAATAGCTTTTACAGAGGAACTGAAAACACAGAACTTATCCCTTTTCCATGAATTTTTTTGCCCTGGTGATTCTTCTTCACTTGCTTCCATGGTTACATCAGATAGACAATCAAGATCGTAGGTTTTAGTAAGTTGCAGTACACCAGCAGTTTGTCTAAACATGAAAGTTGCATCTTTAAAGAGACGGTTCTATCAATTGCGAAGTCTAGTTCTGCAAAGGCTCAGAATAATGGCTAGAAAGAAAATGGGTATATTCAACGTTACGTAGGCCATGTACTTTCCCAAGGAGTTATAGAAAATTTGATGGGTACATTTCCTCTTTGTAGTCTTCCTTGTATACTCAGCCTAATCAATATTGTCCTTTTCTCTCTGTTTACTGCAGTGGTATCACGAAGGAACAGCAATGCAGAGTAGCTTTATAACGTCAAGATATTAAAGGGAAACAGCTTAGGCAATGTTTTCCCTTGTACATCTAACAGCATAGATATATTGCTATTCTACTTCTCAGTACTCAGCAACAGTCCCTGAGAAGTCATAAATGCAATTTTCCCTGCAAGACCTTTACAGATCCCTCAAATAATTGAGTAACAAAATTCAATGTAATCCAGTTTTATAGTAAAATGACAGAAATTGCTTTCCTAACCCTTTAACTTTATTTTTATTAGTAACCAAATAGAAAATTTTGAAAATTTGAGGAGTATACTAGCAAAATGCAACTATCTTTCCAAAGGTTAAAGGTAGGATTTAAACAGAGGAACTGCAACATCATGATATACCTCCAGAATTAGAGGAACATATCACTTTTCTTAGTAGACAAGCAGACCTCTTGCAGATCACCTACTAAAAGGATTCAAAACCTAAACTTCCAATAGGTCAGGAAAAGAGTGAGCCAAATGTCCATCTGTAACACCCTCCAGAAACGGTGCACAGCCTTAACACTTAAATGGTCAGCCTTGGCTGTGGAAAAAGTACACATAGTTGGATATAACAAAAAGTCTAGAAAACAAAAGAAGGCAAAATGCCAGAATCACAGATAATTCAAGGAGTATCCTGACACTGCTTGTATTGATTATTTCTGTATACTATATCAACGTTCAGAAAATCACAAATATACTAAAACTATATTAACAAGGCACAACTAATAAAAACTAGTCTCTCGACTAACTTTTCAAAAGATGGCCTAAATGAGTTTTTTAGCTCCATGAGCTATGTACTTCTCTTTAGAGTTCAAAGTTCACTGATATCACTCAATCTTCTGTATGTTAAAATAGAAAAGTTGTAAGTGTTAAGGCCCCATCTATCAGTTCAGTTAAAGCTTATGAGTTTGGATTTAGGCAACATTAAGGTAAGCATCAGGCAGTACGGATGTTTACACTTCTTTATATTGCCGTGTAACCATTCTGTCCAGTGTGTTTAGCAGCATATTTTTTTTTTACCAATTTAATGATATACAACTTACAACATAGTTTAACCCCTCTATAAATATGGGACCTGTAGCTTTCTCTGTATAGTGAATACAACCAAGTGAAAATAACAACATCTGTCTATAACCCAGAGTTTGCACTATAAGATGCAAATCGAATTAACTTGTACAGAATTAATCAGTGTTCCCTGCTGTGTAGACCCACTAAAGTCAAAAGAAAATAGACATGCATGTATGTATGTGTCCTAGATGTGGGCTATGTAACTGTTTTGAAAAATATTTCTTTTGCAATTTTCTGAAATATTTCAGAAATTATGAAAATGTTTGTATTTATGAAGCACTGCTCCAAGCCTGCCAGATATATTATCAGCCCCAATTTTATTTCCCATACTCATTATAATTTGAAATAAATATACTTATTAATTTTTCATAAATTCCATCTTCTGCCTGTTGTTTTCCTGATCCTTGCTTTTTTATCCCAGCAGCTTTGAAAGCTGTATTTGATTTCTTCTTCAGAAGGTGGAGATTTTCAAGTATTTTCATAGCATATTCCCTGATCAGAGACTAGCTCCAGCTGAAATGTATGTCTTTATTTATCCAGTCAGGTTCTTATTATACCTGTCTGAAAATTGACAGAGCCACTCAACACGGAGGCTGCAGCTGCCACAATATCAAATGTGAAGAATGAACAAAAGATGTATATTTAGTTTCTTTTGCCAATGAACAAGAATACAGAGGTGATCCAAGACATTCACAGCAATCATTATGGCATAAGATAACAACTAGGTAACAAGCTGTGGAACAATGAACAATTAAAGTGTGTATATCAGCTCTGTGTACAGACAAAGTTATACTGATAAGCACAAGAATAATGTAGACTCAGTATAAAATCTACCACTCAGTAAAAATCTCAGATATATGCATGGTACAGTAGCGGGTTCTAGAAAACCTCATTAATTTTACTAATTTTCAACTAATTTAGGCACCCCTTAGTACATGTATCACACTTTGCTAATCACCTTTATGTTTAAAATGTTATTCACAACAGGATGTTTAGTATTTCGTGGGCACAGCAGGGTTAAGAACAAAGTGCTCCACAGAACAGATAGAACCATTTACTAGTTTATACAAAGAGGGACATGACTATGGACTTTCTTTTGGACATAATTTAATCATGCAAAGTCAATTCATCAATTCACTAATACATGGTGACTTAACAGTAAATCAGTAAAAAATGCATATTTTTCTTGGAATCTTTGACCTTTCTTTTATTTTAGCAGTTAGCTGAACCAGTACAAACAAGTGTTGAAATTTGTGGCGACACTACTTCTTTGCCCTTAGGAGAAACAGACAAAAGCTGCTGTAAAACCATCTAGGGGTTTTCTTGTATATGGTTCTATTATTTTGCTTTGGACTCTGGTAATATATCTGATATACCCCTGATAATAACACTACAAAGATTTTTGAACAGGGTGGTATTTCCACCTCTTGTGATAATTTTATTTTATTCAATTTAAAGGAGGTGGCTAATAAAATTACTTGGTATTACTCTGGCCTATTCTGCCAAAAAAACAGAGGCCACAGGGAGATGGACACTAAACAGGTTCAAAGCCATTTCCATGCTGCCCCATTAGTGGTCCTCACTTACGATCTTTATGTTAGGAAAGAGATAGAAACTGCAACTAAACCAGAAAAATAATAGCTATTGAACAACAGATTTCATAGTCTCTGGAAGAAGCGCAGTAATATTGTAAAAATGCTGTTTGTATCTAATTGCCTTGCTGCCTGAGGTTGTCTCATTTCTGCACAGGGTTTTATATGGATCTTCAAAGGCTTGGTTTGAAATAAGTTTTGCTTTTTCTTCCTGACTTAGGAAATAGCTTGGTTTGAATATTGGCTGACAATACAACTGAAGATTTCACATCAACTGGATCCCCTACAACATTTAAAGAAAATCTGAGAAGTTTCAAGGCAAACTAAAACCAAAACTTTTTAAAAATATAAGGGATATTTTGGAGGAATTTTTGGAAACTTCCACATTGGCTCTTGATGAACAGCACTAAACAGTGGCATAATCTTGTACAAACCTTTAAGCAGTAGAAATTTTTCTCCAGATAAGTCTGAATGTGATTATAGGGGAAAGGGAATTCTCTCCGAAGCTGCAATATATCTGTCAGACTTTGTAAATGGGCAAGGGTCAGACCTGGACAGTATTTGAATGAGAATCTTTGAAAGAGCATGCAGATGTTTCAGGTAAGTGCTGTTTATAATTTAGTAGGTGACTTTCTTTTTCTGACATAGGATTAAATCAAACTATTTGTTCTCTGGGGTTTGCATTGTACCTGGGATGCAATTAAACAGTAAGGGTGACATTCATCTCACCTGCTTTAACATCTTGTGATACAGATATATCAGGCTCAGTAAATCACCAGAGGCTCCGTTAATAGACAAGAGGGAAAAATAAATACTTTTAACATGGGGTTCATCTAGTGTATTTTAGATACATTAGGACCAGCTTATAACATTCTCTTATATTTTGCCTAAGTGTATTGATTTTAAGTTCTAAAAAAACTTTTGATAACATCAGGAATGCTGAGTTTCAGTGTCCTGGTCAACTTCTAAAATGCAGTTTTATATGGTAGAGATATTCTTTGCTTCTTTATCGTGTTCAATGATGCCATTCAATAGCTGTTACCAGTTTTCATGGAAACTCCCATTCAAAATCATTTTATCAAAATGAACATCAGTTTATCAAAATAAACTTTTCCTTTTGTATCTTCATTCATCAGATATTTGTAAATGAAAACTCATATGTAATTATTACAGAGCAAGAGTTATTACAGAGCATTCATCTCTTGCTCATTGGTTTGTTCTACTTTCATTTCTTCAGCTTGCGGGCAGGAGGGATAGTCACTCATATCAACTTAAGGTTACCTCTGACCTCTCATTTGAGAGCACTTTAATGAGACCTGAAATCAGAATCTTCTAAGCTGAGGAACGCCTAACTTTGCCTATGTTACTGTGTTTTGATGGAGGAATTGAATTTTTGCCCTCTCTTCTTTTGGAAGTCCTATCTTCATTTCAGCTATATCTATCACATCTTTCTGTATGCACTTTTAATTTTAATGTAGGGTTTTGTTTTATTTTTCCTTTTGGTTTGTTTTTCATTTTCTTTCAGAAAAGGGAGAGGATAACTGGGAATCTTGGACCTGCTTGTTTGTGTTTTTCTTTAGAAATTAAAAAAAAAAAATGTAGTTCTCTACTTCTCAATCCAAAGAATTTTTGAGAACCATTTGGAACTGCAGAAATTGTTATGAGAAAACTTAATGACCTTAATATCTTTATTATTGAGAACCTGAGATATGGCTCATTTTCTGAACTACAGTACATATCTTCAGCTAACTTTATATACATAAATGTATAAAATTTATGGGCTTAGTATTCTTTTTATTTATGCCTGCTGTAATTTGGCACTTCCTTTCTTTCACAGAGCTACTTCTGACTTCCATCAAAACTTGTTTTTGCAAAAGAGGAAGGGAAATAATATATGAGAAAACTTCTAAGGCATTCAGTTAGTCAGATAAATACTCCCTCTCTACAATTATCCTGTATGACATTGAACAGAGGGTCACAGTTCTGCATTCAAGTGTTTTCACAAAATTCTTAAACATTTTAATCTTTTCCAAGTAGAAATAAATAGCTTTTTCTTTTCTTTTTTTTTTTCTTTTTTAACATTGCTGATTTAGGGATACAGATAGTTGTTTCCTAATCAAAAAGGAAAAGGGAAAGACTGCTCATCATTTCTTCTAAGCTAATTAATGTTATGCTGGCCACTGTTACCTACTTAAATCATTCATACTACAAAGAATGGAGGAGGGATCAAAAGCATTAAAAAATAAGAAGGCTGTTCACTTTCCACTTCAGTTTTGATGATATAAATTCACATACTGATTATGGATTACTCTCAGGCAGATATGGCTGTTTAGATAGATAGCGTGGCCAAAGCCTAAATCTTCAGGCCTTATGTTCCTCTTCAGAAGAAGCATGACCAACTTCAACATAAGGCAGATATAGAAAATTCCTTAATTCTGCCTACAAAGAAATACTTTACCTTCCTGGGTAACTAATTTGTGAAAAGACAAAATTAATCACAGTTAAACCACTGTTCATAAATTTGTGGGAGACACACAGAAGAGTCAATCAAGCATTATTTCCATCACTTCTCTGAAAGTCTGAAGAAATCTTGCATGTAAACACTATGTTATAGGAAGCTCTGAACAGACTTGAGAGCAGTTGCCGACTGAATAGATGTAGCCCTACACACAACCTCCCCTGGCAGACTGAAGGAATTTCCTGATGATGGTGATGTTACTCCCTTGTCCTTACCTATGGCAGATGCAGTGGTAAATAGCACTATCCAGAATAGTGGTTAACCAGTTCTGTCTGTGAGAGGCTTGTGACTTGCCTGGTCAGATAGTCCTCACTGTGTCTTACAGCTGTTCCTTGCACAGAATTATAAAGTCATAGAATCATAGAATGGTTTGTGTTGGAAGGGACCTTTAAAGGTCACCTAGTCCAACCCCCTGCCCTACTACAGAAGAACGATGCATGCAGTACACCCCTGTTCTTATCACTGTGAACCTGTGGATGTGCATAGGCATGTACCTGTATGACTGTGAATCAGCATCTGCAATGTGCTCAGGTTTCTCCTGAGCTCTCTGTCCCATCCATTCTCCCACCATTTCCTAAGAAGAGTATTGCATAAGCTTCCTTGCCAACAGCAGGCCGAAAGCTAACACCAGCAGTTGGAGAAAGGACAGGAAATGGTTGTGTCTGAACCAGCCATTTATTTGTAAACATTCTCTAAGTGTGGCTTTCCTGAAGGAGGAGTTGACTTAGCTTTCTGTAATTAGTTGGGAAATGACAAAGTCACTGGTGCAATTATTTATACATGTGGGATCCAATAGTACATTGTAAGAATATACAGCTATTCAAAGGATTTCTTCCTGTGTGTGGGCTAGGTGGTATTCAGTTCTTGATTACAAAATTAAAACATTATGCCCAGAGATTCAGTAAATAACTTGATATTAGCCAATGTACATACTACTTTTTTCAAAAGAATTTAGAATTAGTATTAGCTAAACATGTTAGGCAGAAGGAAAATATCACCCAGATAGCAGGTAATTATATTCCCACTCCTCTAGGAAACTCCTCATGTAAGTCTCGGTCTGGGAATATTAGTATTAATCCAAGAATTTCTTACTTTGCTAGAACTGACAAAGAAAAAAAGGGAAAGCACTGGAACCATTATTAAGATTCAATTTTCTATATACACTGAAAGAACAGTAATTATGATTTTTCTTAATTGTTGATCCTTTGAAATTATTCTTCCTAGAAACACTTTCTCCCTATCTAAGCTTGTACAGTTTGATGTAAATTGGGACAACCTTCTTACTAGTAAATACTGGCTGTCAAGGTCAGAACCATTCTTAAGGGTGGTACCACTGGCTAATAAGTACAAATAGCCTGTTCCTGTGCTGGTGCTGCAGGAAAATGTCTCCTGTTCCTACTACTCCTCTTACCTGGGTATAAGAGTGGGTCTTCCGGAGCAAGTGCAGTAGGCTACAACAAATCGTTCTGTGATTACAAGCTGGCTTGCAAAATGTCATCAGGTGTATACAGTTTAATTTCTTGCTTTTATTTCCGTTTCTCAGCTCTTTGCTTGGACCATTCTGGATCATTCTTCATATTACACATTCCTTTCTTCTAATTTCAGAAATAGGCTTTGATATAAGGGGATCGTTCATGAATTCTAGTTATGAAGATGTTTGAAGGACATTCTCCTTACATAACTATTTTCTTAATAAGAAACATTTAATATTTCACATTTGCATATAGTTCTCCTGGTACACCAGTCTATCATTCCAGAGCTGAAAAACAACTGCTGCTACTTTCTTTAATATGTACTATAAAAATCAGGCAATTTGTGCCAACATATATTCTAGGTTAACTTCAATCACTTGCCTTCATCAGTTTCAGGTCACAACATAATTCAGTTTAGCAAATTTGTTGCTTTTCTAGGTATCACATTTGATTTCCACTGCCAACAGTTAAACACGCAGCTCTGATAACCATCCTTACCCCATTTTTCTATCCTTCACCCTTAGATGATTTGATTGGCCTTGATTTATCTGAGGAAGATGATGACAGTGCAGAGACAGGCTCTAAGAATGCGTAAGTAAAAAGATTTACATGGAGTGTTCAGTTTTTATAGACAAAGCAGCTGATATACTTCTAACAGTGGTCTATGTCTGTCGTGATTTAACCCTAGCCAGCAACTAAGGGCTACACAGCTGCTCGCTCACTCCCCCACCCCGGGACGGGGGAAAGAATCAGAAGAGTAAAAGTGAGAAAACTTGTGGGTTGAGATAGGAACAGTTTAATAATTGAAATAAAATGAAGTAAAATAGTAGTAGTAGTAGTAGTAGTAGTAATAATAATAATAATAATAATTATATAAAAAGCAAGTGATGCATGATGTAATTGCTCAGCACCCTCTGAACAATGCCCAGCCCGCCCCGAGCAGCGATCGCTGCCCCTCAGCCAACTCCCCCCAGCTTATGTGCTGAGCATGACACCATATGTTCTGGAATAGCCCTGTGGCCAGTTGGGGTCAGCTGTCCTGGCTGTGCCCCCTCCCAGGTTCTTGTGCACCTGGCAGAGCAGGGGAAGCTGAAAAGTCCTTGACTTAGTGTAAGTACAACTTAGCAACACCTAAACCATCGGTCTGTTATCAACATTCTTCTCATCCTAAATCCAAACCACAGCACTATACCAGCTACTAGGAAGAAAATTAACTCTATCCCAGCTGAAACCAGGACAGTGTTGAAAAGCCAGATGCCAAAAGGCCAACATCTCCTCTGTTGGATGATCCTGATAGCCCTGTTCCTTCCTCTCTGTTCTTTAAACCATAGAAACTGTTCTTGTGGGTTTAGATTGGGTGTATTTCTCAGCGCCCTGCAACCTCCCCCCTCCCTCCATCTTCCCCCTCCCCCTGCCCTGTTATGTTGATTGCTACAGGAAAAATTGCTTTGCTGCTATTGAATTGCTAACTGTCACACTTGTCATGAATGTGATGGATAGCTGAGTATGGCTGTACTAAAAATTACTGTGTTTTTATATACTGAAAGAGGTAAAGAAAACATATTGCCCATTGGGTCATTGAGGGCATGAACAGACACTTTTTTATTTTACATCTCTCTAGGTGCATTTTGTACTGTGATACTTTTATGGATGAATATATGAAAGCTCCAGCTTCCATAAAGTGCCCAGTCTAGTTCTGTTCAGCTGCTTTCCACTGCAGCAATCCAGTTGCAGCCCATTCATTTTCTTTGCTGATGCTGCTGTGGCACCAGGATGACTAAGGACTTGCTTTTCCTTTAGCTAACTTTCAGCATGCATAAATATACTTAGAAGCAGAATAAAACCCTCTGCCATGAAACACAGGGGAAGCTTTTTCCGTGCTGAAATAATAATAAAGAACAACTATATAGAATGAGCACCAAATGCATGCTGGATGATTATTGATTGAATATTTTGTATGAGAGATGTGTCAGGTGCTGAGAAATCAAGCCAAACATACTGGTCTTTTAAAACACTTATTTTCTGTGGAAATATTCTGAAAAATACTGTAGAATATTTGCTTTTTTATGTATTTTTTGTGAAAAAAAATCTGTTGGCTGCTCTTTTGTGATACACCTGCAGAAACAAATTACAGGCTAGTCTTTTAAACAGAACAGAAGGAAACCATCTTCACTCTGGTAATTGATTAAGATTATCTGTCCATCTCTCTGCTCCATATTTTTCTTTTTCAACTGAAAATAGGTACCAATAAGCAAGGAAAATAGGTAGAAAGGAGGGGGAAAAAAAAACCTCTTCACTTCATAACTTTGCACTCTCATCACCCTGTTTCGCACCCATTTCCCATAGCATATACCAACCACATCATACAGTCAATCACACCTAAGTTTTTCCTTTACCAGAATCTTCTGCAAACTATGGTGGATTGCACAGTACTGGAAACTGATTGTAACAGAGGAGTAATAGTGTCCAGGGTGCTAAAGTTGTGCTGGTGATCTCATTAGGAAGGCTCAGAGATTACTTATCTTGTTGCTATCTAAGGCAATTTTTTATGTCAGAAAAACAAAAAAGACAGCTTATTTAGAAGTAAATGAGCTCAGTGCAAACTACACACCAGCAATCTGATAACTATACTGGATTTCTTAAAAAATCTTGTATGCCTAGGAGGCACTAAAGTCTGTATAGCACCAGTGTAAGTCACTGTTTTTCAGAAGGTACTTGGTACACTGAATTGTTGAAACACCAAATAAGAGCTATTTTGGTCCATACAGACATCATTTATCACCTGCAAATGAATACAAAATGACCTACCAACACTGTTGTTAAATACAGTTATATAATAAGATCCTTCTTGCATCTTCAATTATTTGTTTCAGATCCTACTGCGATTTCCTTTTCTCTTGACAGGCAAGAAAAAAATTACAGGCTGGAAAAGAATCAAATACAAACTGAATAATATTCATCAAAGAGAAATTTGACAAATGTTGGTTTTTCATTAATTTGAGAAACATTTATGAGGCATGCAGATTGGTGGTGAACGTATTTAGAATTCATAAGCATTTCCTGAATGCTCTGGATGTGTTATACAGAGATGACAGATTGTTTACATTGGCTGTTCTGTTCAACTGATCTTATGGTATTTCTGTTCCTTTACTGCCTGACAAATTTATTAGCAGAATAGTGAGTGAAAAAACAGCAAATAAGACACTAATGAAATATGTGGATTCACAAAATACCTACTGAAAGCATAATGAGCCTTGGCTGTTCAGTTACCCAGTATTAACAAGTACAATACTTAGCCCTTTGAATTAAAAAAACCCCAGAAATCAAACAGTATCCTCTCATCACTGAATCACCTTGCCATTTAAGCAGATCCTATGACTCAGCAAAACACAGAGTTTAATGCCCTGTACAGAAAATCTAGATGTGCATTCACATTATTAATGCAATTGCATATGTCCTAACCCATTTTTGCATTAACCATGCAATCTTAGGTTTTTTCAAAGAGGCATGCTTTGGATAAATATTTTCCTCGACAACATTCTGTATTGTGTAAAACAAATAGGTGCAAACACTAAATTACCTTGGAGGGGTTTTTTCTCAGAACTGAATAAAAAGACTGCTCTGAGAGAAAGTAACAGCATTATGGGAACAAAGTGGATGTTTTAGGCACTTCAGTACTAGGCATGCTATTTATCCTCAATTCTCTTCTGTAGCACGTCGTCAATGACTGAAAATAAAGGCAAGCATAGTTACTGAACCTCTACATGAATCCTGAAATCTGGTAGTACTGCAAATGAATTAGAAATTCTCTTGGAAGAATAATAGAAGCAAGTCACACACAAAAGTTTTCACACAGTTAAGAGAGATACAGAAAGTACAAAATATCAGAGGCTCTGCACAAGAGAGTGATTTAATCAACGTCAGCCTAACCAAGAATCTACATTGCCAGCTGGCATAAGTACAAGGAAATATTGTCTGCGTGGCAATTTTCTTTTTCTTTGTTTCTTCTTACTTTGGAAACACCCGCTGTGCTGTTTGTGGTTTATACATCTGAATGACAGTTAAAAATAGGAGTAGACATGCTGGGACATTGTCTTTAAAGCTTTCTGTAATGAAGTGTAGGTTAAGTGTATATCAGACTGTACAGATTTCCTAATTGGCAAACCTTCTCTGGCAGCTCAGTTTGCATGAGAACATGCCAAATGATATCTTCTTCCTTAAAGAATTCTTCTGGCAATACAGATGCACCAAATACCTTGTATGAAATTTCAGGGACTCGGTGAAATTGCATAAGGCTACAAAGAAACAGCCAGAGTTATGTTGCCCAAAGTTGCTTCCACAGAATTATCAACCTCTTTGCTTCAAGGAATAATTTTTGTTAGAATACTTTCTTACCTACTTGTACCAATCACTTTTCTCATGTCTTGATATAAATACTACAATTGCAAACCACAGCCTTTGGTGTTGTCATAATTGTTATTTTGTCTGCTCCAAGAATGTGGGCAGGCTTGCTGCGCTTCTCTCCCAGTTCCAGAGGTTACCATTTCTACAGCCAGTAACACCTTCCCTTGACTGCTTTAGTGCTCTGTTCCTGCAGGAAATTGCTGAACTGCTAATCTGTTGGCTAAGACTCCACCGACTGCTCCCTAACCCTAACAGCAAAATGGGCCTAAGTCAAATACAAAAGAAGACCAACTAAAATTGGAGCCACTAGGGTCCTTTTCTATCTCTTGCCCTATGGCCACATAGGTGGTTTCAGTCCTTTGTGTTGGTGCTCACCATTTTCCTATATTTTTAAGTTTAGTCAAACCATATGGGTTCTAAATGAGCACAGAGTTAGCACCAGTGCTGACACCAGGGTGGAGAGAACTGCATGGTGGGATCCAGATTAGGGGAGTAAGTGAGGCTGATTCGGGATGACTCAGGTTGTCATGGCCCATCAGTGATACACCCGATTTTGACTGAAATGAAGGAGGGACTCACCACAGAAGAAATTCCTCCAACAGATCTGTAGCAATCAGCTGCACCTGGGTTGGGTGTAATAAACTTCTAAAGCTGTAGACAGAAAAGAGTATTATTTACACTATTATATTGGCACTGGAATGGGCTGCCCAGGAAAGTGGTCGAGTCCCCAACGCTGGAGGTATTTAAAAGGCAGACAGATGAGGTGCTTAGAGACATGGTTTAGTAGTGGACAGGCATGGTTGGACTCGATGATCTTAAAGGTCTTTTCCAACCAAATGATCCTATAATTCTATGATTCTATTTAAACTCACCTAAAACAGGAGTATGAAAAACAGTTGTAAGAGTTAAGCTCTTCTAGAAAAGCACATCTGCTGACAGACTTAGGCTTCAGTATTTATTTCCTGGCTCATTCTCTCTTTCATTTCTTCTCTGCTTTGGATGCAATAAGCCAAAGCTTCTGATATGCTGTAGAAAACAGAGAAAGTTGGGAAGTTCTGTCATTTTCTAAGCAGCCATGAATGCCACAAACTTTTGTTGGTTAATGCATGCCATGAATTTGATGAAGCCTGTCTGAATGTATGAGATGGTAACTTGGCTACACTCTGAGAACCAAAAGTGTGAGGTTCACTCTGTGTGCCTACAGTGCAGTTGTTTTATGGCTGTGTAATATATTTTAAAATACTAAATCATAAGGCCTCTGCAGAAAATTCTCTTTTAGAGAAACAAAACACTTCTTTTCAATTTTTTGTTAAGGTTTTACTTTGTATCTTTAGGGCCAAACCTGTTTTTCATCCTGCTCTTCTAAACAAATGGACTTGATAACAGTTAGGAATATGCTCAGAAATGTCACAAACACAACACAGAGAATTGCTCACAAAGGCAGTTGTCTGTGAAACAGAAAGAATTGAGGCTCTTGAAATGAGCAAATCCATCCAAACCAAATCTCTACCAACAGTTAGACAGATCTCTTTGGCAGATCTAAATCTGAAAGTGTAAAAAAGAAAAAAAAAAAAAAGAAAAAAAAAGAGTAAGGAAATGCAAATTAAAAAAGCCCAAGGAAAAACCAACAAAAAAATCTTTGGCAGATCTAAATCTGAAAGTGTAAAAAATAAAAAAAAATTAAAAAAAAAAGAAAAAAAAAAGAGTAAGGAAATGCAAATAAAAAAAGCCCAAGGAAAAACCAACAAAAAACCCTCACAACTTTGCTTTACAACCACTGTAACTGATTGTATCCTTTATCCAAAAGTCCCAGTACCACTTATCCAATAATAAGGATGTGGCTTGAATATTGGGAATTCTAACTATTGTAAGGACCAGTAAAAAGTCCTGAACTTTCTCAAGAAAGCAGCAGTCAGATTAGTATGAAGCTTTAGTTCCTTTACAATGGGGTTTAACACTTGTATAAGCAGACTCTCCCATGCTAACTCCCCTCAGCAAGTGGCACTTCATGCCCACATCTAAGGTAATAAATGCTCCATTTGAAGAGGATTATCTCCTCCCTCTCCTCTTCTGCTTTGCCTGAACAAAGCAGGAGGTGGAGAGAAGGAGGGGGAGATAATCCGTTTAGCATGCAATGCTTCATACCTGCCAGGTAAGTAATAAATGCTGCATTCCAGGGGGATTAGCACAGTAGTTCTTGTTTGGAGTGGAATAAAATATTTTCAGGACCAAGCTCTTGGGACTGAAGTCCAGCTAGGGTTCTTCTATTTCATTATTTCTTATATACCTTCTGCATTTGTATGTTTTCTGATTAAGTCAATACAAATGTAGAACAGAAATAACAAAAGCTGAGTTTCTGGATTTGTGTATGACATGAGAAATACTAAGCATATTGATAGGAACCAGTGATAATGAAATAACATTTTATGATTTAAAGCTATATATTCCACAAGAGGAAAGTGAGAGGCAGAGGATTCTTCATGAAGCCCACATCTTACATCATGACTTGACTGGTCCCTGAACTCAAGATATTTTAATCTATTACCTTTTTTCTGCCCAGGATGAATAGAGTTTCCCCCTCCTTAATCAGAGATGTAGTGTGAAAGCCTATAACATCCTCATGTTTGGCAGCAGTCTCAGACACAGGACAGCTCAGAAATTCCCCTTGCTGGAAAAGTCTCAGGTAGCCTCTGTATGACTCACTTCAGTACAAAGCTACCTCAGAAACTCATAAATTTGAAGTAACTAAGTTTTAGTCTTAGAATCATTGAATCATAGAATGTTTTATATTGGAAAAGACCTTTAAAACTCGTCTAGTCCAATCCCCCTGTATTAAGCAGGGGCATCTTCAACTAGACCAGGTTGTTCAGAGCCCCATCCGACCTGACCTTGAATGTTTCCAGGGATGGCATCTACCACCTCCCTGGGCAACCTGTTCCAGTGTTTCTCCATCCTCATCATAAAAAAAAATCTTCTTTATATCTACTTTTAATCTACCCTCTTTTAGTTTAAAACCAATTCCCCTTGTCTTATCAGTACAGTTCCTATTAAAAAAGTCTGTTCCCATATTTCTTATAAATCCCCTTTAAGTACTGAAAGGCCGCAATCAGGTCTCCCCAGAGCCTTCTCTTCTCCAGGCTGAACAACCCCAGCTCTCACAAAGCAACCCCAACTCTCTGAACTCTCTCCCTTTCTCTTTGGAGATAGCCAAACAGTTGCTTCTGTCCAGACATGGTAAAGTCCCGTGTGTCTGTTAAGCTCTGATACAGTTCAGTAAAGCTGAAATCTTAATAGGTAAGCTATGTCAAGGATACTTCGTAAAGTGGGAGGAGGGAACATGAATGAGAACTTTTTTTCATTAAACTCTAGGCACAGTACACAGATGCCTGACTTCAAAATAATTTTTTTTCCTTTTCATTTTAGTGTCTCCTTCCACAAGATTAGAAAACAGAGATGTACAACAAAGACAAAAGAGTTAATAGCAAAAGCTTTTGTTGCTGTCCTTAACTCCCACTCTTTAATTAGCTACACAGGGAAGTTACATCCTGTTAGCAAGCATTTCAGCAGAGAATATCACTATGTAAAGTACAACTACCCTTAACTTTGCTGAATGTTAGATGCTGGGTCACTTAACTTGAGCCACAATGAACAGGTAACAATTTTACAATGTCATCATGCCTGCAGGAATATATGGAGGACCATACATCCCTTCAAGTTTCTAATAGCCTTGCCATACTGACTGTGCAGTCTTTTACCTAACTAGTGAGAAGAGGAATTATTGTACTTGATATGTACGTATTTTTAATTCCATAATTCTAGATGGATAGGGACATAAATCTACCTGCTATGGCAGAATTAGTGGAGACAAGAGTACCATAAAATAATATATTGTTGCTGTATTTCCCTAACCACTATC
>NW_009259107.1:98694-101510 GCF_000687185.1 Egretta garzetta | reverse complement strand
AAGCATCCCAGCAGCCATTTCAAAACCTGTTGTGGGTTATTAATATTTTTCTTTCTTTTAGAAAAAAAAAAACCAAGGAAACCCAAACAGCAGATAACCTAGTATATAAATATAGAATAATCAGTACCTTAAGAAAAAATGTAATGCTATTTGTCCTGTCTCTTCCCTTCCAAAAAAAACTCCTGGAAGTCTAGCTAGAAGAACATCATGTTTCCAAAGTCCATAGTATAGGTAAGCATGCCCAGAATTCATGGTTAATTGGTGGTACTGTTCTCACTGTACAGGAAATGAATAGAAAGACAATCAAGAAACAAACTCAGAAAATATAGAAGGTTCTGTGGGAGCCAGAGGGGAGTGGCAACACACAAAGTTTCTTTTGCTTTTGTTGGTCTCATTTTGTTCTCTAAATTCAATGTTAGGAAGGAGATAGGCAATATGGGTTGCTTTTTCTAATAATCACTGTAAATGAAAGTGAATGAAAAAGAAAACTGGCTATTACACCATCAAGTTTGTGAAACTACTCTTTCTGAAAAGTGGGGATGGGTGAAAGTACATCTACGCAGTATAATAAAAATTGCAGATGAAGACATGTCTCTGCTGGCTCCTCTGGCTAAAATGGAGTTTGTAAGGAAGCAAGACTGCGTAGGGGGATTTGATCACAAAAATAATGTGGGCAGATGATTTAAGATAATATTTTAAACTGCATGTTAGAAGATCTAGACAAGTATGATGGAAACTTAAGTAATGCCAGTAAATACAAGGTTACACTACATAAGATGTATGAGCACAGCACAGCTGGATGGTTAGACATCAGAATGTTATGAAGTAGTAGTGTGAAGAAAGAAGAGATGGTTTATGATAGCGTGTATGTATTCTAAGTGTCTTTCAAAGAAGAGAAGAACCACTAATGATGGATCTATAATAAAGATCTTCAAGCACTACATGATATCTTAAAGAGGTCCCCAAAACTGAAAACTTTTAAAATTTATCTGTTTCTTAATAAAATTGATGCAGTAGCTGTCCTACATGCTGCCAGTTGTGATAAAAGTATCAATTCCACTATTTGTACTCATAAAGTATAAATTGAGTTGATTATTAGTGAGAGATGATAGAATAAAAGTCTAGTCAAGGTGTCATGCAGAAAGCTGGAAGGCATTTTGTGATCCAACTCCTCCAAGTCAAAGGATCTGACAGAAGTTCCCCTTAAGTACAAGGCTCACCTAATTGATTTTTTTTTTTAATGAAACTAAACATTTCCCAGTGGCAGAATCATCAGACTCATGTACTTAGAAATGCAAGAGCATGTGGCTGGAATTTAAAATGTAAAAAGCGCCTAATGCACAAGCCACTGTTGCAGACAGTGATACACAATAATTAAAAAAACCCCAACACCACCAAAACAAACACCTCCCCCACCCCCAAAAAAAAAAAACCAGCAAAGGAATAAAATATGATTTAAGATCCAGATGATAAAAAAATGTTTAAAAATGACAAAGAGTAATAAATTTGGGATAATAATTGCTTTCATTTCTTTGCAGAACTTTTAATTAGTTCATTTTCTTTAGTGTCTCTCAGGCTATTGTCAATCTTTATTTCTCCTGTTATTCTGAAAGATTCTATAATAAAAATCCCTACTGTGACTAAATGACAGAAGTCACAAAGTTTTCATAATTTTCTGTCTGCCAGCAGGGCTATGTTAAACTGTATTACATCTTACCATATCACCAAAAAAAAAAAATAAATCTGGCACATTATCTGTTTTGAACAGCTTTAGAAATAGCATGGACATTATACATGGGAAATATATATATATATATGAATGGAAATACTTAAAATAGGAAATATAAACCCACATTCATGCATGAATGGGTGCATACATACACACACATATAGTAATTTCTCTTGCTATTTTTTCCTGACAGTGTTTACCATGATATTGCCTAATATAATTTTAAACAACTCAAGTCAGGTGTCTCCTGCTTTTTACCTAGGGAGACTAGTGTCCACATAAATAAGTGAATTTTTTTAAAAAACCTTGTCCATAGTTTAATTCAGTCATACCATATGTAAGGAGGATGTTGTATTTGGAAATGCTACCCTTAGTTTATATTTGTGTAGTTGTTGTTATGTTACTGGGGTACTTTTGTAGAGCTGGATTATTAACTTCTATGGTGGAAGGTAGTAGAGATTTCTGAAGTTCATATCAATCACTCATTGCTGTGTTAATTAAGTAATCTCCTGTTTCAGTGCAAAGCAAGCCGTAATTGTTGAATGAAAGCTTGCAAAGCTTGCTTGTGAAGAGCACAATGAAATGTGTACTTATTGGCCACGTTGGCTTATTTTTATCCCATTACTTCCTAGTTTTATCCTCACCACCATCAGAAATACATTCTTTCACATAATTATCTTTTCTTCCTCTTTATTTATAAGGGTTGTCAGGCTCTGGAATGGGCTGCCCAGAGAGGTGGTTGAGTCCCCATCCCTGGAGGTATTTAAAAGAAGGATAGATGAGGTGCTTAGGGACATGGTTTAGTGGTGGGATGGCAGGGTTAGGTTAAAGGTTGGACTCAATGATCTCAAAGGTCTTTTCCAACCAAAGTGATTCTATGATTCTATGATTTAATCAAAGTCTTAAAGTGATAAAATTGTACATTATATCTCCTTGCATTCCCTTACTGTTAATTGTCCATGACAAAAAAAATACTAACAGAGATTTTTGATGTATTGTCTCAGCACAAAGTTAATTTTATTATTATTACACATTAACTTCAGTGAATATAATACACCTGTGTAGAGAAGTATTGAGTTATACACTG
>NW_009259107.1:91788-98625 GCF_000687185.1 Egretta garzetta | reverse complement strand
GATCTAGTAGTCCAGCATACCCAGTAAGATAACTAACAGAGTTGTTTACCAAAACCTCTGTGGTCTCAAAGCATTTTTGGAATCAGGTTAAAGTCTGAGTGTAAGATAGATAAGAATGTCTGAAGGGAATTTAATCCATTTTTTTGAGGCTGTTAATACAGACCAGGGAAATGAAAACCCAGCTATGAAAAATACAGTGGAATTTGGAACATACTACCTGGGGAGGAGGGGAAAAGCTGCCAAGAAAAGATTTCTCTGAAAGTGGAGAATACATTGAATTAAAAGGAAATCAACCCAGTTACTAGAAAAAATGTAAACTCTTATGGAGTAAAAAAGCAGAATTAGACTGAGAGATAAAATAAGAAAAGAAAGAGATTAGAGATCGAGGTGTTGAGAATACCGAAAAAAATATGAGCTCAAGGCGGGGGGAAAAGTGTTCCAGTGGTGGAAGGAACAAGGTATTGAGAAGGTGAGATGGGCAAGGAAGCAAAGCAAGGAAGGGAGAGGAGGGGGCACAGGAGAAATGCTGGCTGCTGCCTGGTGGGCTGGGGAGAAATCTAACGGTGATCTCAGCAGAGACAACCAAGAGCATGACACTGTAGGTGAATGTGGGTAGTAAACAGTTGCTCCAAATAGAGTGAAAGATGGAAATAAAAGGGAAGTGGTATGTTTAGGAAGGTCATCAGCAAAGAGCATAAATCGTCAGGGATGGGAGTGGAAGGTGGTAGTCCAGTGAGTAGGTCACTTGAAAGATGAGAAGGGAGAATTACAGCATGTTTTAGTGTCAGTGCTCAATATTTGCCTGTGTTCGGTCTTTATCTTTTACCCCACAAAATTATTTTGTTGTCCTTCATACTCAAAAAGCAATATTTCCCAGGCTCTTCTACCACTTGGAAATCCTGAAGAAGCTAGTGACCCTCAGAGACAGAAATCCTGTGATTTTCTATGACTAGGAAAGATGATTAACCAGATCTTTTACTACACTAGAAGCTTAGAACTAGCACCGTTCAAATGTATGTGATTTGTGTATGAACTACTCTATATCTCTTTGTTCTACTTTGTTTTCTAGTAGGCACATCCTTGTCATGTGATCTTGTTATTAAATACTGATATAAATGTGCAGCACTGCTTCTTGGAATATTTATATGATGACACAGACCACTGTAATTATGCTCTTCACCTTTTCAAATGATTTATTATCTTAGCAGGAGGGAATGGCATTTAAACAGAAAAGATAAACATAAATTTCCACTTCACATGTAAGACAAAGTAGTCATTCAAAGCATAAAATCTGAAATCAAAATTAAAGCCAAAGGGAGTCTAGATACACTCATAGATTGCTTCTGTTTGCATTAAAATTCAAACGACTTTCTCTGGTTCTTGAAATAGAGTAATATTAAAAAAAAGTTTAGACTGAATCGAAACATTCTATGTAAACATTTGACTATTTCTTATATTGTGGCAATGTTTTCAAGCAATTTCTTTTTCATTGTTATGACAGTGAATACAGAGGAAATTAGTGTTATGCAAAAGCTCTGCCTTTCTGAACACTTCCAATATCTTTGATGCGTTTAAGAGTATTTACTATTTATAAAACTTCTGAAGATGCCAGCATTAGAAACTGTTTTGCAATTTCATATAAAACAATGTTGTTTATTATTCTTTAAAGAACATTAATGACTTTGAAAAGAATTCAACCTCAGGTCCCTCAATTTTATCTTATGCTTTTTTTTTTTCAGTTTTTGGCATGAACAAAGATCATAGCTTTACAGTGATGCATTCTGCCTGTAAGTAATCAGGAAGCTTGCAGTTATGCAACTAAATCCTCATTTTCATGTTTCTTTCTTTTTAGATGAAATTAAACACTGTTACTAAAAGTAATAACTTTCTTCTTGTAAGATAAATAAGCCTATTGCATTATATTTTTCTTTACTGTATGCAAGTCTCTATTATTAGGGATATTTTGTGGGGGTCATTAATTTTGTTATATATCAGTGCATTAGATCCTACTTTTGTTGCCCTGTGCAATTCCACTTGCATGAAGTAACAGTCCTGACTGGCATGTTACTGCATGCAAAATACTTGGACCCCTTTTCAGTTTTGCAGAGAATTGCCAGTGTCACCCTTGGAGTTCAGCTGGATTCAGTATTCTTCCGTATATTCAAGAGCTATATGAAATTGTTTTGCAAGCTGTCAGAACAATACAAGCAGAATTATTCAGTTAATCACAAATATTGCATTTTTTTTTCCATTTAACTGAAACAAAATGAATGAATGAATAAATAAAACCCAAGTATCATTCAGCTTTTCCGCTGCCTAGCCAAAATCAGCACCTGTGTGTAGAATAGCTTGAAGCCCTAATGTGATAGCAATAAAAAATGAACCAACAGCTTAAATACTTACTCTGTAACACGAATTTCAGTGAAGGTCACTGACTATTAAAATATGTGAAGCCCAGCTTGGAATCCCTTGGACTTCTGTAGTGTTTTGGAGTACCAAAAAGGCCATGACAATAAAAGATTTCCCTCCATCTGAGAGCGACCAGAAGACTGCAGCTGAAGTACCTGCTATGGCAAAACTCAGTTTTCTGGCATTTTGTTTTAATAGCTACAAATAATTTCATTCTGCATTAAAGCTACAATAGTCTCTTTCTTAATGTGATGAATGTAATTCAGAAAGTGTCAGTGAAAACGTTCTAGCCCTATGCTTCAGGCAGAGCTGTTAGGTATTTGAGTATCGCCATAGGCAGCTATGCTTCCCTTGAGCTGACCCCTGCTTATCTGCATTTTTTTGTCTTGATATTCAAAGTCCGTTATGGGACTAGCCCACCTACCAGATCAGTCACTTTAATTTCATGTTATTATTTTCCATTACAGGATATATCCATGTCATTGGAAAAATGAAAGTGTCACTAATTAGAAGGCTTCTTGCAGACAGAACTTAAATTAATTGGGCCTGAACTACTGGATTTGCTTTTAGTAAGCAATAACCACAGGCTCCAGTGTCCAGAAAAAAAAAAAAAAAAGGTCATAACTCGTCTTCCCAGTTATTTTCCTTTCTGAGTAATGTTTTGTGAAGCAATCAAATATCTCCCTATGTTGAAAGTGCAAATAATGATTTAAAAGCCTCTATTACCGTTGTACAGAATCTGTCTTTGAGTGCCATACACTGCTTGTGGTGGAATGATAAGAGCTTCATCACAGACAGCCCACATTAGTGCTCTGATTAAAAGTCTGCCTTTTGTCTCCATTTTAAGGACTTTTTCTCCACAATAAACTGCTATTCTAAGAAATAACCCTCTGCTGAATCCCCTTTAGAATGCTGAGAGCTGTATAATGCCATCCATCAGCCAATTGTCTGAGTAAAGTAAAATCCCTAACAGTAGTCATTAGAAGATGATGTAGAGTCTCTTTCTCCTCTCACTTTTGAAACTTGAATTCCTTTGAAAGTAATTGTTTATTGTGCTTTATGTTGGGACTAGGGGAATGTGTTCATCTGGATTACTGCAACACACTGTTTTCAAAGCTGAATGTGAAAACAATGCGTACCCTTCTGATGATACAGAGTGTTTGTGTCTGCTCTGCCTTCCCTCCTTTCAGCCCCGCGGCATTCACCCTGTCTCAATTGCTAGTGCAACAAGTTCAGTCTGCGTACTGAATGTAACAGTTTAATAAGAGTTTCCGTGTTAGGTAATGGAGTGGTTCAATGGTATAAATAAAGCTCACTGCAGGGGGGTTGGACTAGATGACCTCTAGGGGTCCCTTCCAACCCAAAACATTCTATGATTCTATGTCCTAGAAGGACTTTGCCAAGGGTATGGTGAGGATGTTTCAGAATTCTCTGTGTCTTACACAATGTAGATATACTTGGGGCAATCTGCAGATGGCAAGGAGCTAGTGCTTGCACTGAAAATTACAGCCTAATATACCTGTATTCTCCATGAGTTGTTGGATCTATATTTTAACAGCCAGTCCACAGGAATGGGGTCCAGAGCAAACATGGCATGCAATTTAGCTGGACTACAGAAACACACCTTATATATGAAGCAAATAATTTATTTTTAGTCCAGTTAAGGTCTTGATAGTCTAATAAATGAATTACTATTAACATAGTTGCACTGATAATAACACTCATAATCCAAATTATTGAATTCTTAAAACTCATTCCTTATAATGATAAAAACTGATACATGCAAATCTCACTCTTTCACTGCTCCCTTGCATGATTTTTGAGCTGAAGAACTTGTCAGAAAGTGTTGAGAACGGTTCTTGAGTGAATTTCCTGGAAGTGGGTGGCTGCAGTATTGTAATGAGCTCATGTGAGCCTATGGCTTGAGAAGATTGAGGATAAGAAGAATCAGCAGAGGAGATTCTTCTTGTGGAGAATAAGAGCAGGCTTGTCTTACCAGGATCAGACCACATAAGCACAATGAATGCATTTTTGCCAAAATTATTGTTCATAGAATTCCACAGTGCGTCTGAATTCAGAGCGTATCTAGATGCTGCTATTGCACCACTTGCTGTAAGTACTGTGGCAGAAGAATGGGGATCATGAGTCATATGTGGAAAGTTATGGATGTCTAGGTCACACGGAAAGTATAGTGCAGTGAGGTTATGGTGGGTGTTACAACCTTATGGTGGTTCCAGTAGTGACCCAATTTTTTCAGTCCCTCATTGCAATGCAGGAAATGCCTGGCTGCATAAATGTTTATTAATAAACAAAGCATATTTGTCATGTTTGGAAGCTTGGCAGCCCCTTCATTCTGCTAAGGATGGGGTGGATGACTACGTCAAAAGGAGGGATAGGATAAGAAGTGTTTCTGGAATATTCTTTTCACTCTTGACACTTGAATGCTGGCAGAGACTGTTCACTGTTCTAGGTAATTTTTAAACAGGCTTATGTGCTTAGAAACCGTATGGCATTTGACCCCTCTGTCTTTCCCTTTACTGCTTCCAGCAACACATCTATTTGATAGTCTGCTAGATAACCATTCCCACAGCCCCCACCCATGTGCTATGGACAGCATCTGGGCAGAAAGTCTCAGTGATGCCTCTAGAGCTTGCAGGGAGACAGAGACTGTGGCTACCTGGTGTATATGGCAAACGAGTGACCATGTGGTCCGGGCTTTAGCAAGCCCTGCTTATCCTCAGCCATGGACTTTTAGAGACTGCCTGGCTGTCAAGATCCCTGCAATACAGGGAAGTGTGGAAAAAGTAATTTCTGATCCAAGGCCTGCAATAAACCACCCTCAGCTTTCTTCATTTGAATCAATACTAGTTCATAGTTAGAATGACACCTGTTATGTATTCCTGTACAGTGGATGCACAGAAAGTATCCTCAATACTAAATAACAATTTGTATATTCTTTGCAAATGTTCAAAAGGACATGAGTTATCTCAGATTGGCTATATAGGTAGCTATGTGGGTATGAGCAGCTAAAAAACCTGATACGACAGATCCGGATTTAACCAGGGAATGAGAAGGCTGTTTCACAGATCACCAGCTATGGCCTTTCATAGTAACCTGGCCAGGACTAAGCATGTCATGACTGCTGAAGAAAGTTCATAGCTTGCTATACAGCTTTGAAAAACTCCAGGCAAATAAAACGGAGTGAGGTCTGGCAGAGTTATATCCATATTACCAACCTTTATACAGGTTATACTACACCTACATATTATCCATGCAGGTGTAGAGCTGGAATGTTATTAGCCTCTTCACTGCATGTGAGTTTCTTCGTTCAAGAAGACAACTGGAAAGCACCAAAGCAAAATCCAAATGTGCCCAAACATGTAGAGGGTGCTGATGGTGGGGTGGAGGCAAAGGGACAAGATGCAAATGCAGAACTGGGAGTAGAATACATGACAATGTACATATACTCTGTGTGAATACAGTCTCCTTCCTACTGACAGTAAAGGAACATGTTCCTTTACTTAAAAAAGTCACCAGGAAAACTGTCATTTCATTACATTGTGATATGTGACAATGGGAATTTTTCAATGGTTTGTGATCCTATTCAGGCTGTCCAGTTTCAGCACCTGGTTGCTGGTGAGATCAGAGGACTGATTCTTGGATGTAGAGAACACTCAGAAAAGGCTGCATAAAGCACTTCTCACTTCTGAGTTTTCCTTTCTCTTCACTCACTCTGTCAGGAGGGCTATGACTATAAATTGCATCAGTTAAAGTTTTGACTAGACTAGGCTGATATTATTCCTTCCTACAGCAACTGTTCCATGAAATTAATCTAAAGGTGAAATCATCTGGTTAGATGTCACCATGTTTGGAGCCACTTTTAGTGTTTATTACTTGACATTTTTTGGGGCCTTTCATATTATTTTATTGCCACAAGAGCCACTGATTGAACAGAGGCTGGATTCACCCCCACCTCCCACAGTTTTTAGTTACAGATAACATGGCAAAGGTCTTTTGCTGTAAGCAACAGTCCAGGGTTAAATTCGTGTTCTAGTCAAGTTGCAGCTTTGTTTCCTTCAGAAAAGCATGCAGAGTCTGAGAAAAGCTGGAAAAGAGCAGAGATCTAAGGAGGTGATAGCCTGGCTGAATAAAACACTAATTAAAGCATTTCTTCTTGGAGATTGTTTCAAGTGCCCATAAAGTCACAGCTAAGAGTTAAACTGTGTTTCCAAGGCAGAGCAGTGATTAAGTTCTGTGTTCTGCGTGTGACCTACATCAGTGGTCCTTGTCCTCATTCAGATGGAAGGCAGCTGATTACAGCGTTAGTCGCTCTGCTCCCTGAGAGGCCAGTCAAACCAGACCCCACTGAGGCTCACCCACTGGTGACAATTCCATATTTCTGTAGGCTGATTTCAGCTCTGTAGGGAA
>NW_009259107.1:85793-91770 GCF_000687185.1 Egretta garzetta | reverse complement strand
GTCCAGAATAATGGAGAACCAGCTGATAGTTTTGTCAGCTTCTAACCTACTGCACCCTCCCTGAACCCTGTAAGATATAATAAAGCAGGAAGCAAACTTGCCTAGGAGGCAGACAACAAAAAATTGGGTTAATATTTGATTTTCCTCAAGGCAAAAAGCTACCAGAAGTATGTTAGTAAGTTCTTCAATAAAAGACTTGTTTTTCTGTATATTTATTAAATATCTTAAAAGGGAAGTGATTAAAGAAACAGAGACACTTGCAGAGCAATGCATGCGACTTGGATTAGTCTGGAACCAGGAACAACTGGGGAGTTTTAAAGATCTGCATAAGAGTTGTGCAAAGATAACAGGATAACAATGAGATTTAGTATCAATGAATTCTAAGTATCTCTCACCGCAGGGGAAAAAATAAAGGGCTTGTATACTTTAGAAAGTGATATTATCTGTCATTTTTCAAAAGGGATCTGGAAAAATGCAGAAATCTCACTTCTGCTCAATGTGCAACTGGTAGGAAAAATGCAAACAAAGTTGTGTTAGGAATGAAGTATTATCATGCTATCAGAAATCAACAGCACTGCCTCATTTGCATTGCAATTATGCCCTGAGTGCTCATCAGAAATGTGTCTGTATGAAATAAATGGTTCTGAGAAGAGTGACAAAGCCACAAAAAAGCTTTCCTATAAGTGTCTGTAGCAAGTCTGGTTTGTTTTTTTTTTTTACCTTTAGAAAAGAGACAAGTAAAAGAATGCATGAAAAGTGTTTTAAACACTATAATAAATGCTATAATAGTATATGAATAGAAATATAGAGTTAGCTCAGGAACATCAGTTCTTGCATTCCTTGAAGAAAGCCTTATCTCTCTTCTCTGGTACACATGCCTATGACCGTTGTCCTGCCACATCCTAGAGGCTATTCCAGGTGAGGCTCCATGATTCACATACCTTAAGAGCAAGGCAAATTCAATTTTTCTCTTCACAGCTTTATTGCACAAGTCAGACACCTCACAGCGTTTGAATGAACAGTGAAATAGTTCTATAGAGTGGCTGAGATCAAGAGTTTAGATTCAGAGGAGATCAGGTAAAATCAGTATTTAAAGTTGCCATTGATAATATGGAAGGGATGTATTAAAATTCATGGCTTAAGGTATAAATCATGATCTGTAGAGTACCTGGATGAAACCTATGGGTAGATGCACATATGATGCAGCCATCTTCTTTCTTATTTGCACACTTATGCTATCGTTGGTCCTGCTGGATACCAGTTTATGCTGTTGTTCGGAGTGCTGACAGGTTACAGGACTAATGCAAATTCAAATCGTATTTCAAGTGACACTGCTATATTTTCATCTTTTGTTTTAACTCCCTTCCTTCATCTCTAACAATGAGATATTTCAGGGAGATGCAAATCCCTGAAATGATGAATAAAAAACATTCAGTACCCCGGAATCAAAGTGATTTTTTCCAACAGAGCAAAGTCAAGGCACTTAGTGAACTCATGGGTGAAAAATATTGTAGATATTGTGTGAAAATTTCATCTAAAATTCCCAACAAACCTGTCATTAAAATTACAATAATTTCTCTTCACAATTCATTTTTGTTACAAGAAAGCTAGAATAAAAATCCTAATTAACAAGTTTCCTTGGGACTTTAACTGATTTTGATTTGTAACCTGGACAGTATCTTCACAGCAATGACTGATACGAATTTTATTTGTTTCTCCACTAAGAAACAGGACAGACTGTGTGTCTCAGGTAACATCACAGGCTAATTCCACATTTGCAAGCCTCAAAGGTAACCTTGCTTACTGTAGCCAGACAGGACTGCACTTCAGGCCACAGCTGAAAGGACAGAAAGAAGGAAGAGGGAGGAGCCCTCTCAGCAAAGACACATTTTGCCTGGAGTGTGACAGCAGCAGAAAGTTTCTGGCACCCTTATCTGCCTTCCCCCAGACTGAAAAATTATTCTGTAAACATACACAGAGATCACGACAGTGTAGCAAAAAGTCCACTGTGGGGTTGAAACAGAGCCATCTACCAATACCTACCAATACCATGGCTATATATTCATAGGCTTCTCACTTAAAACTTCAGAATCTGAAAAGCTAAAATTAAGGTAAAAATACTTATGAAATAGAAAATATTACACTTTTTGTAAAGAAAGGGCAAACCAAGCATAGCTCTGCACTATTGTAAGAAAATCTTGGGTTTAAAAAATGTATATATTGGTTGGTAGTTCTCAGTGACTTTGGTGATATATACGGTAACTGTTTTTTATTTGCTGAAACATTTTAACATTTTGTTTTGTAAACTTGCAAAGGTATGAAATTGGCTGTATTTTCATTTTCCTTATGCAAAAGCCAAGAACTTTTCTCATTAACATTATCTTTTGCTTCAGCTTCTCATTTTATTTTAGCTCCCACAGTAACTAAGCTTGTTAGGGAGTTTCAGCCAAACCAGCCAGATGCTCCTAACTCCCATAACATTTTGTAAAGTCCTCTTGTGGAGCCTTGAACAATGGGCTGTGTTCCAATACAACCAAACTGAACCTGAAACACCAAACAGATGATAAACAAAAGACAGAGAGGGGAAGGGAGGGAGTATTTGGCACTTGAGAGATGAAAATCCACGTGCTTATTGCTCACATTTTTGTTTCTACTACTGGCATCCAAATGTTGGTTTGATTACATGAGAGTTTTTAAGCAATATTTAATTCTGTGATCTCATATGATTAAGGCAGTATTTTTTAGTCTACAGTTAATAGTATTCAAATGTTTTTGGAAAAAAACCCAAACAATCTTCAGCAGGAGTCTGAAACAAGATTTTTTCCTTAGGAAGGTGAAATAGGAATTGCTCTTAATATAGGAGAGCTATCTACACACCAGTGGACCCAGATACGTCCCAGCCCATCTGCAGCAAGTGCAGAGTATCATCTTTACCCGTGAAGTGGAACAGTTTGGAGAGGGTGTGCAGCTGAAAAGCCAGGAAGCACAGATACAGGTCAGGGGGAGTCATCTCTCTGGTGAGCCAAAGTCGGATGGGAATTTTGCAGATGTGTGTTGTACCAGATACAATTTGATGACCACCTATTGATCAGACTGAGGAATGCAGTGGGAAATGTTGAAGGTAATATGCTAAATAGGTAGATACATAAGGTCTGGGTGCCAAATTCATTTTTTCTCTTTCACTTCCATCCACTAAGGTGCATGGGAAGTGCTGCCATCTGTCAATGTGATTAGAATTATTTTTTAACACTTCAGCTGGCTTGTGCCAGCAACCTAGCATTTGCATCTAATATGATTTTATGTTGATCTAAATGGTTTCATAATGAAATGGAAAGGAAAACTACATAGTTCAGTTCAGCTTTCTGAGAATGTTAAAACAAGATGCTAAGTACCATTAATGAATGCCTTACTGAAACGGGATGTAACTGTGTAGCCCAAACACAGTATGGCCATTGCTAGAAACAGGCCATCAGCACTGTACAAATCTGGGAAGGCCTTGGGATTGAGGTTTGTCGGGCTTGCTCTGTCTGAAAATTTCTTGACCTGTAACTTGGTTTAGCTGAGACTAATTTCTCTAATTGGTCAGGTGTCTATGGCTAATTTGTTTTACTATTGTTTACCTCTGTGTGGTCCAGTGCTAGTTTTAGATATCTGACAGAAACTAGCAGTTATCATAGGCAGAATGAGGTATTTATGACTCTTAACATGATGACAGTGTGGAGAAATACAGGGCTGGTAGGACAGCAGAGGCCTTGAGAAGCAGAGACATAGGATGTGGTGCAGAGGACTGCAGGCCTGGGGTGACAAGTTATGGGGTCCCAGCTTTGCACTGCAGACATTTAGAAGCAGCTCACCTCCAGAAAGTTAGAGAAATGCAGGCCTGCAGCTGGGCAAAAGTGATTTTAGGGATAGCAAAGAAGGGAAAGAAATAATATCTCACACAAGTAAAAGGTAACGTATACAGCAAATTAAGATGTTACCTAGAGCTGCAGACCGGTGAAGAAAGAGCAAAGGTGTAAAAGGGTGTTAGCACACATGGAAAAGTGACAGCAAGTGGATCGCAGAGTAAGGAAGAATCAACATCAACATCATATTCCTCCCACTGAGGTATGCCAGGTGCTGACATGCCTGTCACCACAGCAGCTTGCCATGAAGACAGAGACCTTAGGGGCCAGGGCAGCCTGGAAAGGTTGAGCGTAACACCGGGGAAAGGGCTAGTACCTACATGTGTGAGGAAAAGAATTTTAACTGCATTCTTCTTTTTCTGTAACAATTAGATCTGAACTAATAATGATTAGATATTAAGATTTCAGTTACATTAACAATAAATTCTTGGTTTTATTTCTACATAAGATGTGCTTCCTCTTTGCCCATAAACAAGGCTTGAGGGTACCGGTGTTAATATATGACTTTATACCACAAATTCTGGAAAAAAAAAAAAAAAAAAAAAAATCCAAGCATTACATAGATCAGAAAATACATAACTGCTAAATCTAAAACTGAAAAAGCAAACAAGACTTTTAGAAGAACCACAAGAAATACACAGCTGTTCCACACTTATCAGCCTTCCTACAGTATGTATAAAAGATTTACTTGAATGAACTACATAGAAACTGCCTCTTACCCGTTTCAAGTTTGTCTGCTCATACATTTCTTTCCCCCGGTAGGCTGTATCTGTTAAAGATTTCTTCAGGTCCTAAAGGACCAGACCATTTAAGAGGCTGGCAGATGTGGAGATGCTAAAATATTTGTCTACGTATACACTCATTTTTCAGGAAAGTTAATTTTAATACTTAATACTTTGCTCTTTCTGAAAAACTGTGTTTTCCTGCAATGTTTATTATGTTCAAATATTTGAATATAAGTATGTTTGTGTGCAAAATAAACATTGAAAGTAAATATGCAAAAATTCAGATATGTCCCCCAAAGAATTATCTGAACCAAACAGAAAATCAGACTAAATGGAAGGAATAAACTTTCTCAGTCATTTTCAACTAATTCTATATGGCACAATATCTCAACAAGGATATATTTGGTTTTGTACTGTGTGCCTGTTCAGGAAGCATGTGATGATAAGTACAATTCTAAAATGTCAGCACTGTAAAAAAGCATCCGAAACCTGAAAATTAGAAATTAATGAGGGTTAAAAATTTAATGAAATTTAGATTATGCTATTTAAATAGATCATAACTCTATCAAAAGTGTTTTACTAAGTTGGATATGCTTAGACATGATTAATTGATTAAATTAACTTACATGCAACAAAGTAGCCTTTAATAAAAACCAGTAACTTAAGATCTCAGATTGAAAAAAGAGTTCCAAATTGCCTTTTCTACTTCAAACCCTGTAGAAGAAAATGAAAATCAAATCACAATTTTCAATTTAATACATAGTTTTGTCTTAAAATCTGATCTTTAAAAATAAAATAGATTTTATTTGGGGGATCGAGGATGCCACCATTATCATAGCCTGGCAAACTTTTTTTATTATTTGTTCATTTTTTCTTGCAATACACCTAGGAGGCTGGTTTCAGGGGAAAAAAAACCAAAACAAAACAAAACAAAAACCAAAACAAAACAGAAGGTGAATGCCAGATCTTTGAGAAATGCAGATTGGCACTCAGAAGACCTGGATTCATTCCATAGGATTTAAATACTTAAACTGAGACAAGGAAGTGAGGAGTCTTGGTTATTTTTTTTTACACTCCTATTAATTATAGCAGTTTTCATAAATGCAACCTTGTAGCCCTGTAATGCCGTACTGCCATGACAGGTCACAGTCTAAATACTGGGTTTGCAAGGCCTCAGGACCAAGGCTTTTCGGTTTGCTCCCTCTGAATTGCTCCTGACCTGCTTACAGATTTACTTTACTTGGTTTAGCTTTGGCAGCTACTTTTCTAGTTGCCAGGTGGCTAGGGTTGTTGTTTTCTTTTTCTTTTCCTAAGTACAGTGCCACCATGGTTTTAAGATTCCAGTAT
>NW_009259107.1:25444-85450 GCF_000687185.1 Egretta garzetta | reverse complement strand
CTTCCCGATTCTCTCCCCCATCCCACTGAGGGAGGGGGGGAGTAAGCGAGCGGCTGCATGGCACTTAGTTGCCAGCTGGGTTAAACCACAACAGGACCCAGGTGAGCAGGGGAATGGTGCACATAACATCAGAAAAAGGGGTAGAAACTAAGTGTTCATAACAATTTTAATCACACTGTTATTATTGTTATTATTTTTTATTATTGAAACTGTTCTGCTAGACTTTTTCTTTCTTTTTCTCTAATAACAATTCTTCAATTAGACTGTTAAGATTTCAGTAATACTAACAGTAATTCTTGTTTCCTCATTGTTCATAAACAAGATTCCGAACATAATAGTAAATATAGTATAGTATAATAGTTATACAGATTAATTTACTGCATGTACTTTGAAGATGAAATATGATGGATAAAGATGTGCCCCACATACATCTGGTACCTGCAAGATGCAATGCTATTTTCCATGCTATATTTGGTAAATAGTAAGGATTATATAAAATACAGTTGTAGAAAGTCATATTTGCATCCAACCGTCATGGTTTAACTTAGAACTATAAGCAAAAACTCATTCTGAAATTAAGAATTTGTATCTCAAACTTAGAAAAATTAAGGAACATAGTTACTGAAGTCAACTGGACTTAAGACCCCAGGTGGAGACCTATTTTCTGACTTTTTTGTGTGTGAAAGATACATGTATACCAGTAGGGGGAGAAAATACATAGAAGGCTATAGAAAGGAGAAGAGTCTATAAACCACTTAAGAAAAAAAAATGACTTGCAAAAGATGTAGGTGGTAAAGAGTGTTTTAAAGAACTGGTCATTGAAAAAAGAAATCTATATCAGGAAGCATGGAAAAGAGATCAGAATTGTTATCTGTAAATCTGTGGCAGACCATTTGAGAAAATAAAATTTCCATATTTCTCACTAGTACGAGTAATGAGAAGAATGAAAGAAGATAAGGCTGGTATAGTGAATATGGGATCACGACTAAAGATAATCTAAACATGACTAATACTGGACAAATCCTTTGTCTCCTTTTTAGGAAAGGAGGTTGAGTATGGGGCTAAATATGTGACAGCAGTCATTAGACTGCTCAAGCCAAAGTGAAACTAAAACTTCAGGTACTTAATATACTCTAGCTAGATACTAGGTAACCACAGTCTCTGAAGTCATTCAACCAGAAAGTTTGGCATGAATATGTTCTTTTGTATACTGTAATGATATCACACCATTGGACAATATTTAGAAGAGTACCTCTATGAGACAAGAAGAAAAAAGTGATCCAGGCAACTACAAAACTGACCCATTTTTTACCAACAGACTTAAAGATTTAAAAGAATATTTTAAAGGAAAACCTGATGCATGTGGGTAAAAGAAAATATAATCCAACAATATATGAGTGACGGTATGTCATGCTAGACTAATCTTACAGTTTTATTTGTTAAAATGATAGAATTTACAGAAAAAAAAAATACTGTAGATTTGTTGGGATTTCAAAGAACAGGTGACCTGATTTTCTGTGAGAAATTATTTGTTAGGGTGGAGCACATGACATTAGTAAAAGACATGCAGAGAGAAAGAGAAATCACTAAAATAACGCTAAAAGGAAACTATCAGACTAGGGGAAGATTAGTAGCAGAGTTCCTCAAGGACTAGTCCAGCAACGGATCTTTAATGTTTTCATTAATGAATTTGGCATGAAAATAAAGCCTTGATGAAAATTGTTTATGACACAAAGTTAAGAGGCAAGTAAATATACAGGAGAATTGGCATATCATGCAGAAAGTATATGATGATCCTGAGGACTACAGTAATAGAAATGACATGGAATTTAACTGAAGCATGAAGACCTATGAAGAGGGACTAATAATAAGGTTTTCCACTGTTAACCATAAATTTATCAGTTGTCAATGACTTAGAAATAGAAATGTCGGACATAGCAGATTCCTGTGTTATTAAAAACTGACAGTATGATGGGCTTATGAAAAAGTAGATGTGATTTTATGTGGTTTATGTAAGAAAATGAGTTTTACCTACAATATCTTGTAAAGTCTTGGTCACCTATGTTAAAAAAATGAACTCAAACAGAGAGTTGCAAAATAAAACAGAGAGATAATCCAGGTAATAAAGAGGCATTAAGAGAAGACTTTTAAAGGTTTTTTTTCTGTACTAAACAAACCAAAGTCCTAAGGATATAACTAGAAGAAAGAGGAAAGAATCAAAGAGGGGAGGAAAAAGCATTTAAATAAAATGGATATATGCTGGCCAGGATCAGAAATTTTTTCCATGTTGGGAAGTTTTTTAAACATCAGGAAAGCAAGTTCCTGAACTAGATTCCTGTGAGGAGTAATGCTGTTGAAAATCTGGCTAGTTTAAGGTAGAATGTAATATTTTATTAAAGTGATATTCTGAAGTTGCTTCCTGCAATCATATGTTGAATGACCAGCTATATGATTTTTCATTTGTAGTTTCTTACATCTTTCAGGTTTTCTTGTTTGTAGCATTAAAAGGAAACTTGTTCTGTAAGAATTTTGTCTCTTCCCCACCTTCCCCCCCCCCCCCCCCAAATATGGGGTGTATTAGTAGTGTTAGATGCATATTAACATTATTAAGAATTATTTGTGGTTTATCTACCTATTTTCCACATTCATTGCACGTTCAAATCTGTATTCTTTTTACCACAGTTGAAGTCAGACTAGGATAAATTGCTTCTAAGGATTTTATGTGGGAATTTTTCCTTCTTTAAATTATGCCTCCAGAAAGTGTTTGGAACGTCTCTTAGTATTATTGCTCACCTTGCATGCACAATTAGTCAGCTCAGTACTTTCTTATTATAGTGAAGAAGAATAATGTGAAAGTTAATGGATGATTAAGGAATATTCTTAGATTTAATGACCTTCATTTAATGTGTCCTTTGTAGGTACAATTCGCTTTAGCTTGCAAGTTGTCCTTCCTCTGTCAGCCATATCTTCTTTCTCATGCTTATGGGGTCCATAAGACTGCTTCCTTCTATTAGTCTATCAACAGACTTTGAGGGTTAATGTTAATAAAATCCCACTCACTTTTCATATGTATGAAAGAAATTCACTGTCAGATATCATATAAAGCTTGATATAAACATCCTCTTTCTGCACCTCTCAAGCTCTAAAGTCAACATACATACCACCTCATAAGTAAGTTTGCTCATTTTAAATTCTTTGTCTTGGTTTCAAGAGAACTGTTGCTATCAGGAAGACTCATCTTACTCCACCCAGAAATGATCTCTCAGTCCTCTGTCAGAAAACACAGACACTGATATGAATACTAAGACCTGTTAATGCTCCCATTAAAATTGAGGCAAGCTACCAGCAGTATAAAAGTGTGATCAGTCAACGCCTTTGCAGAACAAAAGACCTTGTTTTCAGAGCTATTACAATGTCATGGTCAGTAACCTCTTGAAAATTTTTTGCTTCACTACAATTAATAGATTTTTTTCAATTTATGTCAAAAAAGGACCTGGGTTAGGTTGGTTTATTATTATTATTATTATTATTATTATTATTATTATTATTAATTACTACTTCTACTACTACTATTATTATTATTATTATTGTTTTAGACAGTTGGGATATTGGAAATAAATATTTAACATAATTTTCATTCATAAAAGGCAATATTGTCTAGCTTCACTTCCATTACTTTTCACTGGCAGATTCTAAACATTTAAATAGAGTAGGTCTTTGATGAGGTGTTGCTAGTTTTCTTCTGGAAAAACTTTCTCTTTCTCATAGAATTCTCTTAAGTAGTTCTGCTCTCGAACAAATCCAAAGGTTACTCTAAGGGCAGACAAATCAAAGCATTAGGATATGAGTCAGATTTGTTTCCACTGGTCACCAAAAGAAACTGAAGGCACAAAACATGCACAAACTTAAAGATTCCTTTCCTCTGGCATACCAGGTACTGGCTGCACGAATTAGGATAATTTACTGTTCTCTATCTGTGCTGGTAACCCAGATGAACCTAAGTGTCACCCTTCTCAAATAACTTGAAAAGTCCTTTCCCAGAAATATCCTAAGTTAGAATTTGTACCTAAAACTTGCTGCTGCTTTATCAAGTAGGAATCAATCTTGTTCTGCCTTCCAGGCTCAACTCTAACTATAGGACAGCATAAAAATTGGCTGCAGAAGGGCAGGAAGCCAAAACATTTTGTGACATGTGCTGCTGACTTCTTGTCTTTAAGACCTGTACAATGCATGGGTGAATGATTTCAAGCCTAGCTTGGGAGATGTGAATGTAAACCTACTTGATCCTCATCCATTTTCCATATAGTTTCCCCCTGTTTTCTGTTGCCTTCCAGTTGCTGAGTGAATTCTGTGGTTTGGGAAGTGGCGTTAATGCAATGGAACTCCAAGCCTGAAGTTAAAATGTAGCTTAGAAAAAGTTGGCCCAGTTAGCTTAAAAAAAACCCACCAAAACCCCACTAATTCTATTAATTGTGTGTGTGTGTGTGTGTTTATTGCTATCCTGGTTTTTACTAAAACACAATGTCTATAGTTGAAAAATTATGGTAAAGATTGTTCCTTTCTTTCATTCCTTTCTTAACATGATCATTCTCTAATCCATTTTTTTCTGAACTTTTCAACCTGACTTACGTTTTTGTTTTATTCTGATTGATTTGGTCATGTATTATCTGAGCTGCTGACTTACTGCATTTAGAATGGATTATGGTTTGGCTCTAATTGATTTACTTCATGTAAAATGTGTTGGATAGCAGCTAGATCAATTTTCAATTTGCCGTGTAAGATTCAGATCACGTCTTCAAAATGCTTTCTCTTGCATACATACGAAGATGTACTGCCTCAAAGAAGAGAAAGTTTAAAAAATTAATGAGATCAACAACGAAATTAATGAGATCAACATGGAAATTTTTAAAATTTCTCTTACAGCTTGATGGTAAGTAAGGATGGGTAAACTAGCATGAGTAAGAAGGAAGCTAAGACTATGCAATATACAGCAGTAAAAGTGCATTTCTGAGGGGAAGTTATTTTAAGTATACCCAAGAACTATTCCCCATCTGTTTTTATAGAAAAAACATAAAATTCTGGTAGTCTAGAGAATTTAATGGAAGAAGCCTCAATCTCTTCCAAAGAACAAGATTTCATCCTGAGGGTCGCAGGATCTTCATCCAGATAAGCAGACCCATGTAAACCCATTTAAGTCAACACAGAACACTGAGCTAAGCAGTCTGGGTCTCCATAGGCTTAGATCATAAGCTTATGTACCAGCTAGAGTATAGGTTAAGAGCATAGTCACACTACGCTGCTTCTGTAATCAGGAAAGTGAGAAAGGGAGAGAGAGAGACATGTCTTCAGAGAATAATTCCTTTTTTTTTTTTTTTGCCATGGAATATCTATCTCTTTCCATTGTCTACAGCAGAAATTGAAAATGACTATTTTATTAATATAAGATAGGTACTTCAGTTAGGTACCTAAAGATAAAATAATCTATGCTTTCTGACCACAGATCACATGTTCCCATTTAACTTTGTCTATGTTAGGATACTACAAAGATTTCTCTAATCAGATTTCTAAGCTTAAGTAGACTTAAGTTACTGGGGAAGTGAGACCCCGTGTTAGATGACTAAAAAATCTAAAGATTTCAAAGGACTTTGGCTTGAATTTGGAAAGACATTCAAAAATCTTTATGATCTTAGCGGAGATCTGTATTCAAGGATAATAACATGGAAAGATACTGAACATATTGCTTCATTTTACATCAACTGGCTCAAGTTATAAAAGCAACTGGGTTTTCATTTCTGGGATTTTGGTACAACTGCTGCCTGGAATAAATGTGAAATTAGTCATAGCAGATGGTCTCTGCCTATCTCCTGGTGGGTGGATTTCTCCCTCATATACTTTCCAGAAAAATAACTGTAGAAAAGAAGCAGGTCATAATAACCAACAGCTGTCAAGTGGGAGCAAAATAGCTGCTACGCTCCACTCTGGGGTGGCTGTGCTTCAGTGGTGTCACACTGACGACGTTGTGCCATATTTGTAAAGCACTGTGAGAGTCTGGAACAGAAGGCACTAATAAATTTCCAATTTCTATATACCTAGTCATAGTAGTAAAACATTCATTGTGGGCTGGTAGTTAACATTGTATTTCATTCTGCTTTCCGACTTTAAAAATAATGTTTCTTTACCAGGCAGGCAAACTGTAACACCGGTGTTCTATAATTTTAGAAAGCAGAAATGGATTATGTGATGAACTGGGTCCATAGTAACATACAGACTGTAAAAGAAAAATAAGTGATTTCTCAACAAAATGAGCAGGATTCATCTCTGGCAATCTGTATGCATTCATCATCTCAATTTAATTAAGGATTTTTTTCAGAAAGTCCTTAGTCATACAAATGACTTCTGCTTTTGTGTTCAAATACATGATTGCTCATTCCAAAGTCAAAATGTGTCAATAATAGATGGTATTGTTGGGTCATGTGTTTAGCAAAACATACTCGGACTTTGCGTAGTATGTTGCTGTGGTTCAGTTGTATTTGTCACAAACATTATTTTCCAGTTTGGGTTGGGAAGAACATGCTAATTTGGATAAACTTCTACCACTGAGATTTAAACAAATCCCTAAAACAGATTACTGGTCTGGTATTTATGAATTAGTCATGCAGTTTTGTCGGAAAGGCATCATTGGTCTTTAAATACATAAACAGATGGAAAATAGCCGTAGTGATTTACGAACTTGTCAACTGGCTTATTCAGAGCAAGTGTTTGTATGTGAGCTGACATGTTAGTTGTCTTCCACCAGTTCAGTATTTTCCCTAAATAGGTTTAGGATATAAAATAGTTTATATTCTTTAATTTGGGATAAGATTAATTATAAAAAGCTAATGCAGTTTAAAGAGCGCAAGTGCAAAGTAAGAAGGACTAATCAGCTACAGAGATAAGAGACAGAGAATTATGAGCTCCACAGAAGCACAAGCAAAAAGAATGTGTGGTTCATCACAGAACCCAAATTAAACATGAGGTGGCAATTCCTCCTTTTAGTTTTGATTCAGACATTATCATGGATCTTATCATTGTGAAGATGAGAGAAAAGGATGAATCAAACCCAAACACTATTTATTACTTGATGAAAAAGTGTCTAACAGGGGTCAGCAGCATCAGAGAGGTCTGTCCTCACAGACCAGCCCTAAGCCCTGGAACTCCAGGAGTGCTCTCTGCAGCTGACACCAAGACACCACAGTTGTATAAATATATCATACCAATTCAAGGAGAAATGCCTACGCTTTTCCCCAAAGCTTTGGTCACTCATTTTTTCACAGTGAAATAAAAGGAAACGTTTTGATCAGATATTACTTTCTGACATAATTCTGTGGCACATTGGCTAAAAGGAGTAACAATTTTTGAGATATCATATCTTTGCTATATCAGGATGGCTCACCTGCATAACTGTGGAAGGTGGAAGAATCACTGTGTGCCCAACTATATGCTTACACTTAAGCACAGAAGAAACCTAACTGACTTTAGCTGCCTAAATGCAATCTAAACATGTATCTTAGATATAATTTAAGCAAGTGATCTAAGAGAATCATCGTTAACCTTTCTTATGGTTGATGAGAAAGAGAAAATTTCCATGGGGCCCTTCACTCTGTCTGGTTGTACAAGGTACAAAAATGCTTTCTGGAACAAAGTTGGGTAACACAGATTAAATTCTTATTGGGGATGCCTGTATCTCTTCCTCTTCAGTAAGGAGACCCTAGATGACTAGTTCAGAAACGTGCATTTTAGATAAATAAAGCTAGTTGAGATTAATACCATTCATAACTGTAACATAAGAATAAGACAACAGAGACATAAATACTAAACTGGTCTACAGACAACTGGGTGTCTGTGGACTTATTCTAAGGAGGTCCTGAAAGATAACTGAGTGAATCTACTGTAAGTTTCTTACATTTCTATAAGGTGCTGTAACACAAAGTTTAGTTTTGTATTTATAGGCATCTGCTTAGAAGATGACATACTGCTGTGTGACTATTTCTGTTCTATTGGATCTATTTCATATAAAGTAGATGAAACTTCTTCATTAACAGGACATTATTGTGGTAAACAGAACGGCACTAGAGTAAGCAATGTTGCTACAGATTCATGCTAAATGCATGAGGCTTCATCCACATGAAGAAAAAGAACACACTCTCCCCACACCAAAGGTACGAAGAATAACTATTAGTATTTTTGGAATTCCCTCCTTCCTATACCTATATGCTATGAAATAGTATTCTGTTTGCTTTCAGTCTCTAGGCTCATAGATTATGAGTACATGAGTATCTTTTATGAGTATATATTGTCTATTAATTTTTGTATATTATGTAATCTGGGTATATAATTTAACTCCTCAAGCTTCCAAGTAGGAACTAGCAGTCCTATTTGCATTTTGTTTCATTAGAAAATACTAGATATTAGCTACATTCCAACTGTACCTGACAGAAGTGTGACACATGCCTTGCAGAAAACTGTGAGATGGAAAGTATTGTAAGGACTGCTGAAGACCCGCATGAAACTGGAAATGGCTCTAAGAGCATGCACAGTCCAAAATTCACCAAAATTATATAAAAGAAAAGACAACCCTAGACTTAGGAAACAGAAATCCACTAGCTGACACAAATGTAAGATCACTAGCTGGGTAGCAAGTATGGCTGGTATGACAGGAAAGAATCTGACACTAGAGCAGACCATAAAGTGAATAGGACACAATAAAAAAAAAGACAAGTGTCCTTCTAAAATATAATGCCAGGATGTTGAATGTGAAATACAGATATTACTGCTTGGTAGTGAAACTACTTGAGCTGGCATGCTGGACCCTGACAACTGTCCTTTAAAGAAGATGCAGAACAAATGGAAGGAATCTTGAAGTCAGAAAGAAGAACGATATCTTAAAGGTTGTCCACTTTGCCAATGTAGGGAAGAGTATTGAGAAAATAAGGTTAATTTGCTGCTAGATTTTAAATCAGATGTTAAAAGAAATCTTCTAAGCAAAGGTTCAATAAATGTTGGGAGAAAGATGTTATGCAGTCCTTCCTCTGTCGGTTTTAAGAACAGCTTACTCAGCACAGAGCTTTTAAAATATTCATTTCTAGTGACTGATGATAAATTTCCTTTTACTAGTTTTCCTTCTATCTCTCTGTCAACACACATTGCTAAAACACTTCTTTAGGCAAAGATTAGGCATGAATGATCTAGGCAAAGCTGGGAAGGGATCTGGACTCAGTGATTATCTGCGATCTCATTTTTCTCTTTTTATTCTAGGTCACAACACGATGGTCATTAGAAAGTATGACTGCTCAGTCTTCTATGACGGCTGCAAACAGTTTATGTTCTTTTAAATACTGGAAAAGTTAATATTTATAGTAGGTTCTGGTGAGTCTGAATAAAGATAAATCAGGCTTTTCTTTTCCTAGGTATACATGAGGTTTTCTTTCCCTGCTAATTCTATCATCCTATTCAGCAAAAAAGTCATGAGAACTCATAATAATGATGCTTTAAATAGTCCTGGAAAGTGTAAAGTATGAAAGCTCTCTAAAGACTGATATAATACTGAAGATAAATGTTTTTATTTCATTTAGTGAATATGAAGTAAGCTGCTTTTGCTGGTACTTGCATCAGTTTGTTTCATTAACTGAATATTTTAATAATATTTTCATTAAATATTTATAATAAAAACCACATGTTGAAAATGAAACATATATCCCTTGACAGTCAAGATGGTTTCCAGGCTCGTATCAGTGTTTTCTAATAATCATAGAGCTCGTTTGCTGTAACTTAGAGTTTCTATTATGTGTAGAGATCTTAAATCTGACCTTACATTCAGTTCTATTTTTCCTTTTTACATTATTTTTTTTTCCCTTAATGAATATTTAGACACTGAACTGACTACAGAATAGCAAATGTGATTAAAATTCCCTTTTTTTTTTAAAACATAATCTAATGTGTTTTAGGTAAGACAGCACAAATATGTTAAGATGAGTACTTATGAGTCAGATCATAAACTTAAAAAGATGAAAAAATTTAGCTGGTTACTGGGAAAATCTGTTACATGATAAGAAAACAACTTTAGCTAGATTATGGTTTTTAAAAGTTTGCTGTTTGATAAATGTAAGTTAAAAGATGGTGCTCAGTAGAACAATAAAGCACAATAGGCCGGGTTAAACCACATTAAATGAATATTTTGTATAATCTGGTACTCATCATTTCATAAGAATTGACCAATTATTTATACATTGCCACTCAAAATGTGTGAATCATATTTTTATGATCAAACTTGTCAGTATTTTACAACCATTTCTTGTGGTTTATACTGATGACTTTTTTGTTATCACTGGCAGTCATTTGGGTTTGGGGATGGATTTGGCTTTTTTTAAAAATTAATATTTTTGTGCATATACCATATGTGTATGTACAGATATAGATAGGAGATATATATAGACATCTGCATATATCCATAATAAGCTCAATCCTTTGATCTGTGACTGGCAACCTAAATATCACAAAATATATGGTATTGATTCTCCTCTGTTGATTCTGATATTTTAATAAAATGTGCCTAGTGCCTCCAAAGGCATCTTTAGTTTCACTGTAATTCAAAGACCTCAATTTATGCTATTTTATTATTATCTTACTATAGCAGTTGTATGAATGTTTGCATTCTTTCACAGCTTATGTAAATGTACTTTGAATGTTTAACTTATGCAATGATTTAAAGATAAGTTTATATTGTTCAAAAATATTTTACAAGATCTAAACAAAAATCTTATTTTGTATCGCTTGACTCAGTAAGTGACTGGAGCCATTCACTAATTTCAAACTGTATTCTGGGAAATGTTTAGATTTAATATCCAGCTCATTTTGGTACACATAGCTGGGTGTGTATCAGCTGTTCCATTTGAACTTGCCTGTCAGTTCCTTAGGGCAAGAACAGCCTTTTGTTTCCAAATGCACTGTTGATAATCCACAGAAATCGTCCACATACCACTTGACCTCCTGTCCACATATATTTTAAAATTACTTTTATAGGCTATTTGACTCTTCTACACAGTTGCCCCTCACAAAGATGTAAAATTTATTGAGTTTTGCCTTGTAAATTGTCAGTTTAATTTAACATATTTTTTTAATTATGAATTAGTGATTTCTGCCCACAATACTGAATAATCCTTATGGTAATATTTTATTAGTAGGAAAGGTGAACAAGCACTTAAAGGCTTTAGAGTTTGATATTCATAGTTAACATTTTCTAATGTTCAAGTACAGTTAGATAGGGTAGTGGGTATAAAATGATAGCTTAGTCAAAGGTATAGATGATTCGAAGCCGCTAACCCTGAAGACATTAACAGTAGTTTTGCGGCAGTTTCTGTCTGCTGCACAGATGTGTGAAAATGGCACAGATAATAATAATAGTATGTAGGGAATAAACACAGACAGCACATGACAGGCAGTATAATTCACTGTGTTGCATGAGGGAAAAAACCCACACTGTGAACCATAATAATAATCACAAAACTTGAAATATTTCAAAACAACTGTCAGTCATCGTGCAGGAAGGCTATATGACTCCAGAGGTAGGGTTATGGAGACTAAGGCAAGAGTTCCCTTGCAAATCAAACAATAATAGTAATGTATACAAGATTTTTACTACTTCTTTAACATCTTACAGCTTTCCATATCAGTAAATTCATTTTAAGTTTTTCGGGTTGGGTTTTTTTGTTTGTTTGTTTTTTGAGAACAAAGCAGTTCTCGGGCTTTCTCCTGATATATTATAATGTTCGTCAGGGAATCAAAGCAACACTCAATTTCTGTAATTCCCACATTATTTTGGCTTTTCGTATGAGAGACTACGTTGTCCAGAAATACCAGTTAACACTCTACACTAATATTTTTATCTTCTTTCCTGAAGTCATTTATCTTTTTACTTTTATAAATTATCCTGGCAGAATGCTAAAACTTTTGGTTTTGATAGGGATCAAAGGTGAAGCAAAGACTACTTAATAACACAAATTTTGAGTATTGAGTATCATACCTTATACACAGTTCATAGTAATAATTAATAGTAGTGCAGAAAAATGTCAGAAGTATCATTCAGTTGAATGGGTGTTTAATTCATCTTTTTCTAACCTAATTAAGGCTTACACAGGTATACATAGTTATAAACTCACATTCTGTTGCAAGATACCTCTTTTCTTGTGCTTCCTGGATGAAATATTTTACAACATGATGACCTTTAAGATATACTTTACTAGTTTACTACAAATCCCACTTTCTCCTCAGTTTATTGCAGATCATGGCATTTCTCATCATCTTCGTCCCAAGAAAGTTAGGTGAAAGTAAACACAGCCTTTCTGGCACAGTTGGTTTCTTCAAGCTTTTTACACTGACTCAGTAATAGCCTTTTCCAGATTTCCCTGAACACCAATTACAAAATTTTCAAGGCCTTCAGAATAATCACAGCCTGCTTTTTTCTCTTGTCCCTATTTTACTCTTATGTGGACAAGATACATGGTTTTCAAGCTTCACTAACTAGGCTTTTACCAATCACTGTCCGTGATCTTATCATTCATGAGGTCTTTGATCCAGGAAAGCACTGAAGTGCAACCTCATTATTAACTAAGAACACTGTTTTATTTATGGGATCCACTCCAGCACTTAACTGCTGCTGTCTGTCTGTAGTATTATTTTTCTGAAGTTCTGATTTGTATCCATTGCTTTTAAAAGCCGGGAGAAAAACTCAGATTTCATAACATGCCCTGCTACTAGTCTTAGCCTTAGACCCTACAAGCACTCGGTTGATACGAAGTGCTGTTATTATGACAGAATACAATTCCCTGTTTGTCATTTAGTTATGTGACGTAAAGTGCTACAACTTCTCAGCAGGCCTGAATGAGCAAGAGGAGCAAATCAGGGCTCCTGTCCTTCTGTCGTCACAAAGCCGCACTTTTACTGGTGTAACAGCTGGGTGAGTCCAGGAAGGAAAAAATTCTAAGCGATAGGTTTGTTTTACTTTACTGCATTTCTAGGTATTCCAACAAGTAGCAAAAAATCCAGTATGACATGATTAAAAAAAGCCCAGACCCAAACCCACCAAAACCCACACCTCCAAATAATTTTTAAGGGAAAAATATATAATTAACATCATTGATATTATTCTTTAATTATTACTCAAGTAGCTTTAATTTCAAATGGAAATGTTTTAGTGGCTACCAGAGAGACTTGTGGACACTTTAAGTGGAATCAGACATCCTTTTACGAATGTGCCTGTGAGGCCTTTGAAGACATTGCTTTGATCAACAAAGCTTTTTAGGAAGTATATTTTTGCCTTGTGTATTTGAAAAGGGCTTGCATCCTGGGTAAAAGTTGCTATGGTCTGGAGTCTAAATGATGCTGGTTGATGAGCACCAGATGTTTACACTTTTTTACATTTTGTCGTATACCTGTTTCTTTCTTCAGATTGCTTCCTGCTTATTCTGATCAGCTCAATCACACAAATGTCAGCCTTATGCACTCCAGCTGCCTCAGTCCCCTCAGTGTTCAATACTAAACAAAAAGATCTGTCTTTAAGGAGCTACCAGCTCCTTAAATTCCAAGCAAAACTTGTTTTGTAAATTTGAAGCCACAGATACTTCTTATTCTGGTTGCTGTAGCAGATGAACAACAAAACCACCCTTTTTGCCCTATCTGGGCTTGTTTTGGTTTTCTTCTCTTTCACCTGCAAGAAGTAGAAAAAAATGTAGCATAACAAAATAGACATTTTCCATGTGGTTACATTTTACTGGCATTTGAAAATTTAAAATAATGCAATGTTTAGCTGATTTTTCCATGTGACAGCTTCCATTTGATGTTCCTAACTCCATTGCCAACTCCATTATCTTTTTGCTGTATGCCCTTTAGTAGCAAGAAGGTAGAATTTATTATGGCGTTCTATGATTCAAACAGATAAAAATATCAGTTATCACAACTGTGAGAAGAGCTTCAGCTACCCGCCTTCTTCTGCTTGGTAAACTGCATATGCAATCACTCCCATTTTGATTTCAGTTTTAGGCACCAACCAGACAGTTAAGTACTCAAATAACCAGGTACTTTCCCTCAAACAGGTGCAGAAACAAAACTGCACCCCAAAATATCCATGGCCACATTGTTTTTTGGGCAAAAAACAAAAAGAGAGAAGAAGGTTTTAGAAAATTTGTCTGGTGGCATAAATATTCAGAACCAAGGACAATGCATCCTTTATCCTTTGTCTATGATTACAGTTAATAAGCAGGCACTTCATCTATAGCACAGATATTATGGTAACACCTATCTTTTGAATTTGAAAATAAATGCACATTTTTAAAAATCGTGTTTAGTTTGTGAGCAGTTTGCTATCAGAATAAAATGTTTCATTCATTAAATTGCTTGAAATAAAGAGCCCAGGCACCTGAATTAACGTCACCAATCTTTTAAAATTGTTTCAATTTCCTTTTCTTTTACTTTTATTTACTTTCTTTTACTTATCTGCTTTCATTTGAGAGAGACACTGTATAGATATTTGATTTCACCCTGGAATACTGAAAGTAAGTCTGCTGATTATGAATTATTTTTGCAAGTGGAAGGTTCCATGCAAACAAGTGCAATGTAAAGAGGAATACACATCATAAGCATGCATTGAAATAAACTTGTCAATAGGATACCAATATTTCAAATATCAGAACACAATTTTGACTGGAGCAAGACTTCCAAGGGTGATTATGAGTATATATGGTTTGGTCTTTAACTATTATTTTTACTCCCTTGACACAAAATGGAACTTTAAGGTAAGCCTATCTTGTATGCATTTTGAGCAAAACCCCTGTGTGTTTTGTGTACAAAAAGCAAGGATATAACACAATCATTAAAACTATTTCAGGTGAACTTCAAAGAGCAAGAATATGAAGGACAAACGGTAAGTGGAAACTTCAGGACACTGTAGCTTTTAAAAGTATCTTTTAGAAAACTAGCCTGATGTCTTCAGTGTGTTTGTTTTCCCTCACAGATAGTATAGCATATTAGTCTAGACTCAGTCCTGCTGCAGTACGTTTCAGTCTGGCTATACATATGATACATTTGTTTTGCTGTCTGTTTCTACTCCTACACAGTAATGCAGCACATAAAAACAACAAAGCTTTATTTCTCAAACAGAAAAAAAAAATAAATCTCTTCTATCATTTCTCTCTGAAGTGTACACACATAACAGCCATCTCAGTAGGATGGAAAAACATTGGGAACTGCAATAAAGGAAAACAAAATCAGCAGTCTGCAATAGCTTATGTGACTAGATCAAATTGGTTTGCTTTTGGCTTCTTTTTTTGTTTTGTTTTTGTTTTTGTTTGCACTCAGGGCTTTCCAACAAACTCTGTCTATCAATGTTTATATAAGTTTGGGGGTTTTTTTTAGATTTCAAACTCTGTTATACCTGAATGACTTGCTGCAAAACACGCTAAAGTAATTGTTTGTACTGGCAGAATGACACTTCTTTTTTGCTCCTTGTACAATTCCTTTGCAGCGCAATGAAATGACAATGTTGACCAGAGCTCTCTTCTGGTGTCTTTTGAATATGGAACATCTATGAACAAATGCTTCATCAGGTACATGCAGAGTGCATAATTTTCTAGCAGAACTACATCCCAAGGGAGATACTGCCCATAGACGCTGTCCTAACTACACTGGATCATGCTTGACAGGATTTTTTATTTCATTGTTAAGTGTAATGTGGAGTCATTTCTTTTTAAGATAGGTTGTTCAACAGGCTGCATAGCTCTCCACTGCCAAATATTTTGCCCTGCAGACAGACCATGGGTGTGCAGATCTGAAAGGAACACTGACAAGAAGGCTGCTTTGGCACCCATGAGATGAGCGAAGGCTGAAAGCCCTGCAGAAGTGCCTGACAGCCTCCCACAGACAAGCTCTGCAAGGCAGCACTCCAGGACTACAGCGCAGTCAAGTTTATGGTAATCTGTTTGCCAGACACACTCATGCAGACATCCCTCTCATCCTGTGCTGGTTTTGGCTGGAATACAGTTAATTGTCTTCACAGTAGCTAGTATTGGGCTATGTTTCGGATTTGTGCTGAAAACAGTGCTGATAACACAGAGATATTTTCATTCCTGTTGAGCAGGGCTTACACAGAGTCAAGGCCTTTTCTGCTCCTCACCCCACCCCACCAGCGAGTGGGCTGGGGGTGCACAAGAAGTTGGGAGGGGGCACAGCCAGGACAGCTGACCCCAACTGACCAAAAGGATATCCCACACCATATGACGTCATGCTCAAAATGTAAAGCTGGGGAAAGAAGAAGGAAGGGGGTGATGTTTGGAGTTATGGCCTTTTGTGATTCATGACGGAGCCCTGCTTTCCTGGAGGTGGCTGAACACCTGCCTGCCCATGGGAAGTAGTGAATTAAATCCTTGCTTTGCCTTTCTTGCATGTGCAACTTTTGCTTTACCTATTAACCTGTCTTTATCTCAGCCATGAGTTTTCTCACCCTTACTCTTCTGATTCTCTCCCCCATCCCACCTGGGAGGGAGCGAGCGAGAGGCTGTGTGGGGTTTAGTTGCTGTCTGGGGTTAAACTATGGCATCTGCCTAAGAAGTCCTCGCAAGTTTCTCAACATACCCTCTCAAGCAGATTTTCTACAAATGATATTTTTTTTGTGTCTCCATTTCAGGACAAGTCATCTGACTAGGTACAGCAGCTCTTGAGAGAAAATTAACTCTGCTTCTTATCTTCATTTGGTAAAACATTCACACAAAAGCAAGTGAACCCTTATTCAAACTTGAAAATTTAGAACATTGATGACCAGATCAAGAGAAATCTGTTAATCATAAAGTATGGGTTTTCTACTTTGAAGGTGCTGAATCATGTTTTAAAACTGGAATACTGATTCTAAAAATATAGAATATTGTCTCTACTCGAGGTCTTTTCAAAGACATTTTTCCACACTGCTTCTGGATTACAAATGTAAATCCACATATGCTGTTTTTGCCAGACTGCTTTCCTACCCAATTAAGCTATTTTTCAGTATGTTCAGGTTTTTCTCCATTACAATTGCATCATTTTTATAACTATGTTGTAAAAATGTATATAATTTTTTTTCTAGTTTTCCCTGCCACATATGAATATATACATGTGGATATATATATGTTTACACATGTGCATGTTTAACATATATATATGTATATGTATGTGTATATGTAAATGTGTATGTATACTTTTAATTTCTGTGCATCTACAGCCTAATTCTGTTGTCAACAGAAGTTTTGACATTGATCTCAAATGAATCAGAACATCATCCTTATTTTCAGCTTCTGGTGCTCCTTTTGTGCAATTCTTGCTTTTCTATAATCTCATAATGAGTGGACATCCTCTGCTTTCTGCCTGTAGTTTGCTTAATCTTTGCTCGTCTGCAGTTCTGCTGTGCTATATCTCAATCTACTCTTTTGTTCATGTCCTACATTTCCTTAGCCTTCTATTTTGTCCTTGCCTTTCTCTATTTTTATCTTCTGTCTTTAATCCCATTTCATGTTTCCTTCAGAGATTTTCAAAATATTACACTGACTTACCAGAAAATCCCTGCAGGATTTCATTTTCTCACAACATCTTGGGAAACAGTGTTCATGCTGAATTCATGTCACTTGAGAATTCCTGGCTAAATAGACAAGATGTTGAAGGACTGGATGTTGAAGGACTGAATGTGGAACAATTGAAGGTAATAGCTAATTTTAACCTGATTCTGTCTAATTGTACAGTAATGGATAAGGGAAGAACCCCTGACATGAAATCCCCAATATCTTTCAGGTAAATGGGGAAACTCTGATTGTAGTTAGCTCACATATCTAAATGACTAAAACTGACATGAAGATATCTTCTGGTTTTCTTTGGGGAATTCCTTTGGAAGCTTCAACTCACTATATTATTTTCCACAGAAAATTCAAAAGGCTGACATTGTAACAGCCGACCTCACTGACAGTTTTATGTATTGGTCTATCAGAAATACAAGGAAGATCACCTTGAACTACACACAGAGAGCGGCCAGGTGAAAGTTCCTCAGTCCTGCAATGACAACCTGCTGTGTTTCTTCAGAGCTCTAAGTTTTTGTCTCAGAGTGTTCTTATTCATGGTGTACCAGAAGGTTGCTCCTCAGAAAATATCTAGAAAGGTCTATATGTATGAGAATACAAATCTATATGTATAAGAAATTAAGAGTCTAATCTTTTGAATCCACCCTATGATTGGATTTACAAATACTGCTGAAAATAGGAAACAGTCTGACAGAAAAGACAGGTAATTCACAGATAAAGGACACCATGCTTTTGCACATTATCATGAAAAAAAAGTTATTTTCTTTATTCAGCCTCCCAAAAATGTATGTTTACTTAGTATCTTCAAATGTTTGAGATGTCATATCAATGATTTCATTATGTTAAAGGAGTCTCAGGAATTCTGTTGAGAAACACTTTTCTCACCTGGAAGTGAAATCTATAAACACCTAGAATATGGTCATAAGGTTGAACATTCAGCGTATTCTCTCCTCAGCTGCTAAAGGTAATGGGAATGGGAAATCAAAGGCTGTTGTTAATCAGAAACAATACTGTACACAAGTACTATTCTGTGGCTTGCATGTCAAATGTCAACAGCTTGTATGTTGAATGAAGTCATCCTGGCAATGAGGAAAAAGATGGGACTGCTGTCAAACTACAGAGAAGCACCTGTCTCAGTTCATTTAATAAATCAAAATTCTCATAAATCTGGATAAGAGTTGGAGTACACCTATAATTCGGAATGGAAGACCTTAACAAGAAGCAACCAAGAAGTTAATATGCTTTCTTTTCTCAATTTGTTCTAGGAAGGAAGATAGTTGTGACTTAGATCTCTCTTCATCTCCCTCTGCTCTGTAACAGTCAGGAAAGACTTTATTGACCTGACTCCAAACTATTCTTTTACCTTCCAAATTTTGTGATGCTGTGGAACCATGTGGATGGGTCCTACAGCTGGAAGAAAGAGAGACTGATAATAGTCACTCGCTTGAGCAACACTTACAGGTTTCTTGCTTCAGCATACAATTCAAATATTTCCCTTGATCTCCTGAAATGCAGAGCTAGTATCTAGTTTGGTACCTGAAAGGGGGTTTTATTCTTTAGCAATACTGGTAAACTACCTGGAGGGATTTTAATTTCTACACAACATAGGAGCATTTTAAACTGTATTTGCAGAGTCTGATTGTCTTTTTTACTGGAATCATAATCAAGCAGAACCTCCTGATGCAAAACACAAATCAGTCTCCTTTCTTACATGTAGTTATTAACAAAATTATTATTCTTTAGTTAGTTATTATCATGTCTGAGTGGTAGACTTCTGAAAACTACTTTTTGCCAGATCTGTGCTAGTTCATTTGGAACTCCAGGATGACCTGGCTGTGGATGCACTGATCCCAGTGTGTAAAAGATAGCTGAAGTTACACTGTCTGTCTCATTGCTCTGCACATCTGCTTCAGTGAAAAAAACAAACAGTAGGTCTCTGTGACAGATACCTGCTTGGTCCTCTTCTGTCTTACACCAACTTTTCTGGCCTACATCGTAAGCCTGAAAACCTTGGGTGAATGTTTGAGCTTAATGTGCTCAGTGCCTATTTAAATCAAAAATATTTAAAAATTTAGACTCTTTTTCCTGGCATCATGGAATGAAACTTGGCTCTAAAATGAAATACTTAGAAGCTGAGGCAAGGTCAGACATCTTCAGGCATACTCCCACTAACTGGAAGAAAAGTTGCATCTGAATGCAGTTCATTAGTTGTTTTTGTGGCCAAAACCATCGCTGTTTTATTTAACTTGGTTATGCTGGAGTACCTTGTTGTGCATTTTTATATGACAATAAAGCTATTAAATTAATTGAGTATTTAAACACTTCCCTGACCCTGCACAAGGGAGCCTTGCACTTCTTTATGTAAAGAGTGCTGAGTCTGCCAGGAACTGGTATTCCAGTCTCACAGGGAAAAAATGTGTTATAAATTTCTCTAGTTCCAAGTGAATGAATAACTACTTCCAGAAAAAAGAATTGCTAAGAAAAGTAGAAAACCTATAGGGAATGTGCAAGGTGTCCCTCTAATCTTGTTGAGATAACAGACACACTGTGATATATCAAACACAGTGGGAAGACGGGTATTCAGAACACATACTGTTTGGAAGAGATTAATTTGAAGGTAAAGATGGCAATGTAGCCCTAGGAGAACCCCATGATTACATAGAAAGTACCTTTAAATTGCTAGCATTGGGAAAACATTTGTATGATTTGGTCTATGCTTCTTTTCTAACATGAACAAAAAGATCAAATCCTGCAAGTTTGTCCAACTCTCAATGAAGCCAACAGGAATTTCTTATGTTTATTAAAGAGTAAAATTCTTTCCACTGGAGAAAATTAACCCATGCTTAGTAGCATACAGAGATTTATTTTGAATTATAGCACTTAGAACACTAGATAAACACTAGCAGATCTCTGTAACAGATGGTCAATAAGTGTTATTCATAGGCATATCCCATGATATGGTGCTTCTTGTATACCTTTTTTCTGATGTCTAAGCACTGATTTATTCCACTGATGAGTAAGGTGACAAGTAAATTTATGTGCATGTATTCTTCATTTTTATTATAGTTTTTTCTTAGCACTAACACTATAGTTAAAATTTTCATTGTAACTTCTGGGTTTGTATTCTATTAAGCTTATGAAATCAACTTTGGGTCTGAAAATTCCTAAACTTTGTTTCAGTCTAGGGGTGAATTTTTTGAAAATGTTTCAGAAAATTCATGCAGATTTTTCTGAGTAACAAAAGAATAAAAGTGCATAACGATTAGCATTTTAAAATACTAATGAGCACTATTAACAGAAAACCGAGGTGAAAAAGGCATTACACATTTTGCATACAATAAGTTATTGCTTTTACTGAAGTGACCTGAGCTAAGTTATAAGTTTGCTCTCATATAGGCTATATGTGTGGATTTGAGGAAAATTTGATCTTAAAGCTATTAAAAGGACTGTTAAAAAGATGCTTTGAAATAGATAGTTTCTAAAGACTATTGTCTATGCAAGAGTAACAGCAGTTAAAAGGATGAAAATTGGAAGGGTCTTGCCAGTTCTTTTGACTCTAAGCCAAGTAGATTGAAAACATCATCCTCCTGATGACAGATCTGAGTATGCACTTCATTATAAATACTTTGGTTGCATGCACACTCTGTGGATGCGAGTCAACATTAAGGCTCCATCCTGAGATGACATTCAGAGAAGATCTGGGTATGGGGGACTCTCAGCCAGGAAAAAAACTGCCCTGTTTTACATGGGGGACACATTCTGGCACGGCTATCTTGTGGGATCAGCAGCCTTTGTGGCAATGTTATGTGGTTACCCTATCTGTCCCAATAATTATATTGCTAAGGTGATTTAAATTGTAGGTAACTGAATTTCATCTGGCTTCCTTAATGATGTGGACTGCTGCTACATCCATCCTCCAGCAGGAAATGTAGGTGTGGGGACCAGGGTTAAGAAACAGTCTAGATGTGATCCAGCTCCAATGCCTTACATCTTGACATCTGTGTACTCAGAGACTAAAATATTCTGAGGTGCACTTTCTTTATAGTAAGCTACAGCTGCCTGTAGGTGGTTTTATACTTGGGAAAGCACTGTGTGCTCCCACCTTAGCCAAAGTCTTTCAGCTAATGGATGCATGAGATCCCACACAGTTTTATATGGGATTCATCTGAGAAATGCAGGCACCTATTGCTGTTAATCATCTACACTGAAAGAGTCATCCTACACTCCCTTGATAGCTAGAGAGAAATACTCACTTTCAGGGCACAATGACTCTCACCCTAAGGTGGATGGCTAAAAGAGGTCTGATGAATCACTCTTCAAAAATGCTCCGTCCTCTCCACTGACTGTGAAAGGAGCTCAGCTTGGGTATAAAACCCTGCATTGTAGACCTCTAGAGTTAAGTACAATGTCTCCTACCTCTGATGTCCAATTTACTACAGTCTTTATTTATGGGAAATGGTAATATTACAGAATATTATGGAATATTACCTAAGGGATTTTTTTTTTTATTACTGTACATATTTTATGTATAACTTAGGAGAGAACAGGTCTATCATTACTTTTAACAAAAGAACATGACAGGTCTTTTCCCATCAGCAGCAAAGAGCAAAAGCCTTTAAATATGCCTAGTAGGTGCTAGCAGGTATATTCAAACAGGTGAGAACCTGCTTGTAGATGTAAGCCACAGCCATAACTTGTAGTAAACTTTAGTTCTATAAAGTAGCATAAACCAAAATTTTACATTATCTTTCATATCATCTTTTCCTATGCTAGATGCCTTCCAAGTTTTTGGCTTATACACAGAAGCCAAAAAAGAAACTGAGGATAAGAGCAAAGACACATATTGTGCATGACTTAATTGAAAGGTCACAAAATTATTCTGAGCTTTCTTGTCTACAGAAAACTTACATTCACTAATATTTATACTTTGACTCTTGACATCTGAGAAATTTCCTGGCAGACCGTTCTGCTTGCATAGAGACGGGACTATTGTCACAGGAGTCAGAATAGGTTAGAATTAGTTTTCTGCATAAACTTTCTCTTCAGAAATAAAAGGTTTGGATTTTATTTTAAGTCTATAGCAACAGAGAGGTTAGTGATTCAAATGCCAAAAAGAGAAAGCCTCAAGAGAAGACCTAGGATTTATTTATTTCAACATTTTAATTAATTCTCCTCAGAAAGAACAAATCACAAAGCAAAACAGATGAGAACTCTGGCTTATTCTGAAAGAATAAAATCTCCTTTTATAAAACCAGGAATTTGTTTACTGTATTCAAAGCTCAGCTAAAACAATGACCTGAGTCTGAGACAACTTTCTACTACTACATCAACTGCAATGTTAAACACAGCGACTGCATCCCTATCTTTTCAGACAAAAACAAACACTGTGAAGTTTGGAAAAAGATCCAGACCACTGAGGGGTTTCCATCCCAGCAGACGACTTTTTAGATGGCATGGTTACAGATTAGAGTAGAACATGCAATAGTCAGTTACCATACCTAGCCTACTAGCGTGGCAAATCTTTAATTTTCTATAAAACTGGATTCCATTTTTTAAGAAGGGAATGTTAATAACCAAAATTACATTAAAAAGTTTTTTTAAAAAAAAATCCACCAACTTTTTTTCAAATATTTTTCCTCTGGTTAGCTGTAAAGTAAGATGACTTAGTAGCAGAGAATCAAGTCAAGATTTTCTGACTCCCAGTGACTGTATCAGAGTTTCCACGGCTAAATGATGTCTTTAGAGGTCTCATTGGTTTTATAGCTTAAGAATATGTTTCTGTTTTCTAAATAGTCCTGCTTGTAGAAAAGAAGTAAACCATTTCCTCTTTAGTAAATTGCTGCAGTTACTATACGTATCGGTTACTTTAAGATATCTACACAAACTTATTCAGGGCTGAGTAATGCTTTATTATGATATGCCCTACAAAGGAAAACTGTTCAGAGATTCACACAAATTCAATATATTTTGCTTTTAAATGGTTGGAGTAACATTCATGTCCCTTTTTACAGAAAATACTCTTTCTCCATTTATTCTTTTGCAACTCTATTCCAGATGCACGTATTCCTCAAATGTTAAGAAATACAGTTGGACTCATGGCAGAGCTTTCAGTCATCCTCACTAATATAATTCCATGTACTGTGTGATGTCATGATGCTGATAAAACCTGTTTTAAGGTTGGGCCAGGATCATGACCTGTGGGTCCTTTAACACTGACATCCTTTTGAACATGGCTCTCATAGTGTCTTTGTGGAGACAGTAGGATGTATTGATAGAGCTCTCTGTGAGGTGCAGAGTCTGCGTATTGTGAAAAGGGATGGGCTGGTAACATAAGGATGAGAAAATAGATTCCAGGAAATTCTTACTTTAAAGAGTTGTCAAGAGCAGCTTTTGAAATTGGGAGTGAAAATGAAAGTGCTTTCTAGGAACCTCTATGTTTTGTGGAGGAAGGGGGTTTTTTTGTTTATAAAGTATTGGGGCAATCTGGGGAAAGATATTCTATATCTTCTTCTCTTTCAGCAGTGATCCACAAGACTTTTCCCAGTCTATCTGTTCTTCAGTGCGTTTTCTTATAAAATATTTTAAGGCTTTCCAAAAGAAGACAATTATGAAAAAAACCACAGCTTTATATGGCTGAAATTAATAAATGATAGGGCAGGGAGATAGATAAATCAGTAATCAGCAGAGATTCTGTTGCTGCTTTAGAAACAGGGAAGAAATATGAGGAAAGTTAGAAAAAAAGTCTTTTATTAGATCTTTTATTATTACATAGGTGGAAATACAGGCAAGCTTTGGGTACACAGTTCCTAAACCGGACACTTATCAATTGTTCCTACATTATCTTTAATGGCATAAACAGAAATGTGTTCATTGAAAGACTACTATTTGCATGTTAAAAGAACTGCTGGAATAAAATAAGCTGTTCACTACACTTGATTAATTTCTTACTAAAATAGGAAATACGATCTTTGAATGGTTGTCTGACTTCAAAAGAACGTGCAATTATTTTACATAGTAAGACTCCATAGAGAGAGTGTAGTAGCACAGTCTAACCAAACAGGACAATGTGCTGTTGATTTTTGACCTTCTAATGTTCCAGACTGTCAGAAATTTTTGAAGTGACCTTTTATGCAGCAATATATTTGCCATTTTGTGTCAGCTTTTGATTTTCCTGGCTATGCAAGTCGGCACAACTGCTGCTAATATAAGCTTTTCACCTGAGCAAATGTTTTATGCACGTGCCTGCACACACACAAAGAGTAGCAATGCTTTGCCAACATTCTGAGAATGAGATCTATGCTGTGCTACAGATGATTACATCTCTCTGGTCCTCTTCCTCATTCAAATACTCACTATTTATGTTTAATAAAAAGCTTTTGATATTTGAAAAATATTTTGCAAGGAGGTGAAGAATGTTTTTCAGACAAAAAGAGAAACATATCTCAAAATTCAGAAAGAATAACAACTAATATTTTTATGCTATAGTTTTTTATGTACGTAGAAGAAAGGCATTTCTTTTCCAAAGTAAGATCTAATAGTAATGTACTGTACAGTTGTCTCTAAAAATGTGTATTATTTACCTTGACTTCTTCACTATACACATAAAAAATTCAGCCTTTCAACTTCTGCCCTCTAGAGACTTTTCAATCATTAATGAATTGCTTTCAGAGGCCTATCACATTAATTCTCTGAGGCAAGAGATATTGGAGGGGTATGGGATAAAGAATTTAAGTCAGACCTCTGACAGATTTGCAGAGGCAATTTAAAATTGAATGGTGGGACCTTTTCCACCCCCAGCCCCTCTGATAGAGGCCAGCTTCCCCCGTCCACTCCTGGGAGAGGTATTTAATCCAGTTGTGAACCAGGCTGAATGGGGCTGGCACACAGGAGGATCAGAAGTCCCTGCAACCTCTGTTGGAGGGGCAGGCAGACAGCAGGGGTCAGTAAAGTGGATTTTAATCTTCCTCCAGAAAACTGTCAGATCGTTTGATTGCAAAGCCAAACATGAATCATGAGAAATATTTGCTTTTATGTGGGCAGTTACACAGGAGAACTCTACCACTGTAAGAAACCAGGTTGATTTCCACAATACTAAACAAGAAATCTTATTTTCCTGGAAACCAGTCAATCTCATTTCAGATAAGTGACATTCCAGACAACTTCACTCCTTCATTGTAAAATACATCAAGTAACTAAGAGACTCTTCAGAAGACCAAATGAGTTTATTAGAGCTAATAGGCCAAGACTTTCCCCAGAAGAAGGGAATCTAAAAGAGACAGTTGTATCTTATTCACCATGCTTCCAATTTATTATTTCACAGACCAAGATGGAGCCATCTTTACTGGGATTTGAATCCAAGTTCATAGAAGATGTTATTTTGTTATGTAAGTGGCTACAAGCTTACTGTAACCCCTTCTCCCTGTAGCCTTTCCCCCTCTACAGAGGTTTCTGCCTGGAACCAAGGGTTCAAAGCCCAAATTTTTATGGCCCAGTTATATCTTTGACTTGGACTGCCAATATTGCAAAGTTGTCAGAAGATGCTGCAGAAAGATCACTAGAGCCACACAAGATCAGAACAATACAATCATAAAAAATTCACATCAGAGAGAAGTTTATTTTCATTACCTGTTTCATCATAAGTGTTGTCACAGGCATTATTCAGGAAGAAATCAGACCTTTGCAGAGGTGGATGCAAAGTTAGAAATCAGGTAAAAGCTGTATTAATTCCAAAGAAATACTTCAAAGTTGTGATGAACTGCTAGTTGTGAATGTGTTAGCTTCTTACCTGCTGGGCTGCAATGCATGCACCGGGATCCCCATCCTTTTCTTATGTAAATATGGTCCTTTTTGGAAAAAATCATCTGTCCCTCATGCCAGATTTAATCTCCATGGAAACATGTTCACTGAGGAAGAAGTTTGCTGGGAAAAGGAGGAGTTGCCCTGGTGCATTGCTCAGTCTCGCTCCAAGACTGAAGCTAGAACACGGTTGGGACATACAGAAGTGGAAGCACAAAGGGCTCCCAGATTCCCAAGCCCATAATGATAGCAGTCAGGGACAGAAGAGCTATTACTGAGGAAAAAAAAACTGGCCCAGTTCTCAATGGCACAAATGAGAGAACACATCTCTTCAGACAGCTTGTTGTGGCAGAAATCAGAGCGGGCAGCAGACACATATCAAGAAAAATGAACCTGGGCTGGGGGAACTTTGCATGCCACAGCCTGCATAGGTACAACTGAAAGGACTGGAAAAAAAAATAGCAAAAGGTCAGAATACGTCAAGGAAGTACTGACATCTGGTTGAAGAAATTCTGAATTGTCTATTAGAAACATCATGGATGTGCTAACATACCACACTGGGCTTCCATACACCAGTCAAATCAGATATGACCCCTTAATCCTTTAAAAAGCTTTCTTTACATCTCTCAGGTGTAATGGGAAGGTGTATCCAAATAACATTTGGTCATGATATGAGTAAGGGTCTACAGTGTTGTAGGCTGAGAGCCTGAGAGAACTTCTGTCTCACACAAGCACAAGCATTTGCCAAACACAACACTAACAGCTAATCAGAAAAATTACAAAAGAAACAAGCAGTATAAATTAGCTACATTCCACCAAAAAAATTATTTTCAAAGTGTCACCAAAAAAAATCCATTTGTCAATCAGGAATTCTATGAAAACAGAATAGCAACATAAAGAGTTCATTAGATCAAGACTTCTATTTCCTGAAGAGGGTTCATAGGTCAAGGGTAGTGTTGGGAGAGTGTGTATATTTTATAACACTGAAACAGAAGAGAAAAAAAGGTATGAATAGAGGAGTTATATACAAAGCCTGGAGGATTTTATTTTAATTATGTATTATTACTAGCTGTGCTGACAGAAGTGTTTGTGTGTATGTCACTGTACAAAGTGAAAACAAGAAAATTCGAAGGATGGTTTTAATATATGACAACTACCACAGGAAAGTCATAGGAAGACCTAAATTGTTTGTTTATTTATTTATTTTGTCCATGCTTGCAGTACAGATATTTTGGTCTAGTAGGCAGTGTCCTTATCTACCACTGATATGAGACCACTTAAATTGTAAATTTGTATTTAATATCTCCAGTTGTTTAATTCAAAACTTATTTTTCTTTAAAGATGCATTGGATGAGATACCTGTGGTCAGTTTCCAAAATAGCAACATAGCTCAAAATTTATATATATTTTTTTTTATTGAATAAATGTGCAGCACACCCATCAGTGTTAAGAATGTTGCCAGTTTGCTGCAAGGAATGCCCACAATCTGTAAGGGAACTTTTAAATCTACAGTTGTAAAAAAAAGGAAGGAAACATCCCCATTTTGCACATACATATCAATACATACTAACCAGGAAGAGCTGCATAATACCTCCTCACAGACACTAGTTGCTGGTTTTGGAGGCAGAAGAAAGAAAATTTTCCACAAAATTACCTAAACCTCTCCAAAGGATCAACATTTCTTTCACTATTCTTTCCAGTTTTGTTAAACACTTTTTGTCTTGAAAAAATTTGCAAACACTCAGTCCTCTATATCACTGGCAATTTGGATTCAAACAAAACCTTTCATTATAGACTCTGAAATTAATTTACGCCTCATGAATTCAAGTTGGTCCTCATGCATTAATTTACCTACAAATCATTTGGACTCTGCTGCTAGAATCCTGGCATATTTCACTGCAGTAAATTTAATTATTTAAAGAGGTCTGTAGTTTTCACAAGTGTTGCTCCTCCATTTTGAATGACTAACAGACTCGTTACTCACAGTGCAAGAAAACTTGTCTTGCTGTGCACCTGAAAGAGCTGGAGCTGTGACACCACCTTGTTCACCAGTTCCAGCTACCCGGTTGGAGAGGTTCCTGATCCATCTGCACTCTTGTCTCTCTCTGCAATAAAAATAAATCAGGTGATATTAAAAGATGGAAATACAATATCTCACCTAATGTCAGGATCTCTTGAATGCAAACAGCATTCTGGAACCAGTAAGCACTGAGCAGTTGCATCCAGGAAGCCCATCAGCTAATGCAGTCGCTTTTAAGGGAGTGTGTGTCCTCCAGCTTGGGATAAAGCCACATTTTAATCACAATATAGAAATAAAATCTATGTGTCCTGTGATGTTGTGGCTAGGTTGATTCCTGAAATGATTTTCTTAAGCATATATACATCTTTAAAAAAATGTTGCTTGGATATATTTTCCATGTTTAAATGATTAGGGCCAAAAGTCAGAACAAAAAGTTAAACTGTCTGCCCACTAAACTGCTTTAGCATCATCACAAGCTGAATAAACAAAGCCCAGATAATTAATTTGTGCACTGGGAGGCAACCATATATAGTCTATTGCCTCCTGTGGTGTGTACAACACTAGGCTGAAGAACTCAGACAGCAAAAGTATATTTGTTTCCAGGATAAAAGGGTGATCTAAGTGCCAGAAAGCATCCTTCTCTTTGAATACCAAGTACAAAATGTGCTGGGATCAATGTTTGCCCTCCCATCAGCTGCAAATCCATGTTATAACACTTGATCAAAACAAACTGTTAAAGAGTTCTTCACAGAACTAGAAGTAGGCACAGGAAACATCCCTACCATTTTTTTCAGCAACTAGGTGGTTAGCTACACTGTGCTTTATGTGGTTTAACATCATGCTTATTCTATAAGCTTATCACCTGGCAGCTCTCTACTCTATGGCTCTTCAAGTCTCCACAAGAATCTGGCCCAGCTGACTCTAACATAAGTTCTGACTGAAGTGTGTCCACTGTTTAGTCTTTCTAAACAAGTAGAGACTTCTCAAGAATGGCTGATTTGGAAAGACTTCTAAAGGACATAGCTTTGTCTTTTCTAAAGCCATTCTTATAGCTGGAAATTCCTAGAAACCGAAATGTTTGACTTGTCATATTTTTGTACTGCAGCAGAATGTCCTTAGATGTTGAATTCTTAAATGCTGGGGAAGGGGTGAGAGGGAACAAAATCTCTTGGAAATTGTCAATAACAATGTAGGCTTAATTTTCATACCTGGATTTTTTTCTGTATTTATGCCATTTACTAAACAAGTAAGCTAAACTGGCCAATGAGAACATGTAAGAAAAAATTACAGTAGTCTCCAATGTCTTGTTACAACATCAGAGTTAACTTGCCTGGTTTATCTCTAACTTGCAAAAGAATTATCCCATAGTATGGGGACACTTCAACTCCATATTAAGGACTAACTGATGTGAAGAGGGAGAGGAAGGTATGAAGAACTGGCATGGAAAGAAGGTGTCGACTTTACCTTTTCCAGGAACTACTAAGCATTTGCTAAAATAATTTGTAGGGTGGGTATATAGAGAATCAAGCATCAGCGTGCAGTGGAACATGGTACTCAAGGGAGCAGTGAAGCCAGGAGTTGGTTCATAACAGAATCCTCAATAAGGCAACAGAGAAAAACACCAATGAGCAAATGGAAAAGTGAAAGCAAGAGGATAGAACAAATTTCTGAGTCAGAAAAATTTCTTCTCTAGTGAGCATTACAGGAGTTATACAGTGAACTTCATTTGAACCAAAATTTCACGCCATGATAGGAAGAGTGACCACAAAGAACAAGGAAGTGCATGAGTCAAAATGAAAGCAACAGAGCAGATATGAGTCCCTTGGCTACTCAGGTCTTTGTAACACTGTTGCACTGTTTGAAGAACCTCTAACATTTGTTCTGCACTGAGCAAATGCAATTACTGGATTAAATTGAAAATGAGGAGTGTCTTTTGCAGTTCTTAATATTTTCCTGAAAAATTCCTCACAATATTGTCAAAGAAAATGGTAATAATTGATAGTGGGTTTGCATGAAATAATTCCCCCCATCAAAAAGGAGTAAAAAATGGTTGTCTCAAAAGCCTAAAGAAAAATATCATTTCTGAAATCAAAGTCATCCCAATCAGAATTGACAAAATTTTCACATAAACCTTAATGAATCAGAAATGTTGTTCTTTTTTTTTTACATTCTAACAGTATGTATGCTTGAAGAGAATTCATCTTTTTTTAGAAAAAAAGAGAAGAATTTCTAATTTAAACCTCTCTATGTAATAATGTACGTTTAATGAATACAAATCTTTGAAGTAGGGAGCTAAGCCTAGCTGTTTATTAAAAACTCTACTATAGCTTTTGTCCATCACTTATTGTCCTCTGGGTGGATGACTAAGATCTCCCATTCTATGAAATGTGACTTTTTAACTGTAATATTAATGCTATGGTAGTTTAATATATATTAGTTAAAATAATGTTCTAATTGTTAGTTATAATCTGAAGGCTCTTTTGGCACTGGATGTCGTTTACTGCCAGAGATGTATTTTATAACTGCTTTCATGAACTTTTGTTGATGCTATACTTTATATGCAACATAGTTCTTAAACTTATTTTTATGCAGCATTTTTAATATTTGTGATTTTGTCTTTACTTTCTTTCCCATGTAATACTTTCTTCCTTTTTATTTATAGATATATTGCTTATACACATAATACTCTGTATCAGTTAACCACACATTTATCTTAATTATGTATAGAATTCCAATTAATGTTTAATGCATTACCTGGGAATCAAATCAAGCATTCTGCCTGTCACAACAAAAAGAACGCAACTGAAAAGTAATGAAGTGTACATTATGTATTAGTGCCTAATCCAGCAAAATTTAAATGAAACTGTTTGTATGGGTAAGGACTACCTGAAAAAGGAGTCTGCCAAAGCAGGACCTTGGTTTTCCTATCCATCAATTTCAAATTCTTCAAAATGCTTTTATCCACATTTTAGAGGGCAGAGGCAAGATATTGTATGCATTGTTTTTTTGAATTATTACTTTCCTAAGATCTTTCATCTTATTTAGGATTAAACCACCCATGCATTTCAAAACACAAGAGCATACAAAGTATCAGAATGTTTCAGCTGTAATGAAGGAAAGAAAAATTACACATGTTTATGGATTAACATTGATTTCTAAATTAGTCAGGAGCTGGCATTGAACACGTAATATTGAGAGAACAGAATCATTCTTCATCATACATCTGCTATACATGGAATGAATTATTTCATTCTTTCTCCTCAGCTACAGGACTAGCATATATTGCCAGATAAGAACTCCTTGCAATATTTGCAAATTAGGACATGAATAATTGAAAGTGTTTGGAAGTGACTCTGTTCACTGGGGAAATGCTATAGAACATATTCAATCGTCTGCAGTGAAATGTAAGTATATTTCCTTCATGTGCTGCATAAATATTTGATTAACCACTGTGCAAAGCATTAGTAAAGCATCTGCTCAGCATGAGACTGAAACCTGGTCGACACCAGTAAATAGAAGGAATAAACTTCACCCGGTGGGAAATGTCAAATGCAAGTTTGAAAATATCAGTCTTTGATATTCTGATCTACTGAGTTGAAAAGAATAGGAAAATAAGCATTTAAGATGATGGAACTGAAACAAAAAGATGTAGGCACTTACATTTACATGCTGTGGTGATGTGTGACTTCTGGCGTTTTGTTATCATATGGTTAATTTGGAATTCATATTTTCTTGCCAGCTTTCTGAATCACCATTTTACCAGAAGAAAAAAAAAAACACACAAACAAAAAACTTTCTGAAAAAATATGCTCCCTGCTTCGTGAGGTATGATTTATAACTGAAGTTCCACAGACACTTTGTCATTGATTAGAGGGTTATATAGTTTGGACCAAACTATATGTGCAAACTGATATCCACCAGCCCTGTTTTGTTTGTTGAGGAGATGTGGGTAGTCTCTATTAACAGTTATTGGTCATAAGAGCCTTTAAGAAGTAGTAATTTCATGGGTACTTAGGAAAGAAAATCATCAAATATTTAACCATTTCTAATAATGAAGTAAAAACTTCATCTTTTTTAAAAAGTTCAGAAGTGTTTGACTCTGGCTATTTCACCTTAATTTCCAGAAATAAGAAAAGCTAAGAATAGTTTTGAAAAATATGCTTCAATGTTATCTGTAAAAAGAAGTGATAGTGCCAGGAACCGAAATAAAAACAAAACAAAAACCAACAAAAAATAAAACTATTTCTTAGCGATTTTCACCCCAATATTATGGACTAAAGATTATGAGAGGTGAAGTGACTCTGAAATATCAGGAAGATATGAAAAACCAAAGCAGTGCTGCGAGCATATCGATATTTCCTTCTGATCATCATTGAGAGTTTGAGAGTCCTGTCATCTCCATAGTGTTCCAGTATAAAGGTAGGAGATCAAGTTCATATATTTGTCACAATGGAGCTCTTGAACTTGAGAACAGAGAGGAGCAATTATTCTGCTAAAAGTAATTCTTTAAGAAACGGACAATACTCACAGTAGTGTCATTAGGGTTTTGACCATTACCAGATATAGTGAGATTATGGTACTATATATGTGCCTGTGGGATATCATATATTGAGACATTCCCTTTTATTGATCTCCCCAGCTCAAATCAATCTTTAAGACAGATAAAAAAGATATCTTTAAGTGTCTTTACCTCCCTATATTAAACTGACAATTCAAAAAAGGCAATTTTGCCTAATACAAACTATGTTCTCTGTCATATGAATTTTCATTTTGCCTCATGAAATTGGCAAACTAAAAGCTCATCACTTTTCAATATTTGTCTTTATTCTGTCATGTTATTATTGAGTTATAGTCACTTAATTGATCAGTGAAGCATAATCCAATTGAATGCAGTGTTTCATATATTTCGTTATATTGCCAAAAAAATCGAATTTATGAAATGAATTAACCCAACTGAATTACCTCATTTGTTTTAAGAAGAGGTTATATGTTTGAATATGGTCTTCTGTTTAATTTATTACACTGAATTCTTCATTTGTGAATTAGAGCACAGTAAAAGAAGAAAAAAGTTCAAAGGGTGAAAGAAGACTGAATTATCTTCACATGTTTTTTCTTCAGTGTTTGCAGAGTCCCAGGTAAGAGCTGAGAATGAAGAATTATTGATGATATATGGAAACTTTCCTTTCTGATTTTTGCTCGCCTAAAGTGTAGCTATTCAGTAGGTCTATTCCAATTGTATTTTGTGTTTGTTTTTGTTCTCCCAAACGGTCCTGCTGGTTTTGTATAATGTATAATTGCAGCTGTAACTTGATGTAATATGAATAAATGATGAAATATCTGGGATGGTAAAAATTCAAAGCCCTTTATACTATTTTCAACTTAGGAAATCTCTCTTGATTTATAGTGTTATATTCTGAGCCAATATTATTTATGGGATTTATTGAAGAAGAAATGGATTTCTACAGCTTTCAGACCATGAAACCTTAATGAGAACAATTCATGATACAATGAGAGAGAAAAGAAAAAGTTTTTAAAACCTCTGCTTGGCAGTCAGCAGCTAAGAAACATAGTAATAGAGATTCTGCACCGTAGCCTCCTTGACTGCATGTCTTTTGGTTTCCACAATATATATTACCAAGTCTGACATACATAATAACTTCCAGACACACCCAGAGGTGCACCTGTGCACACTTGTTCTAAGCAAGGTGAAGCAATTCCCTTTACCCTTCTGAATTTAGGCCGCTATTCCACCTGACATACTAAAATAGCTGCTCTTGCACTGTTCACTCTTGAGTATCTCCACTTCTCAGCCGCATCCAGTTTGCCTCAACCATGGTGTAGTATCTTCACGTGTTCCCCCAGGAAATGGGAAGCTGAAGAAAAGAAGTAACAAAAAAGAAGCCTAAATTCCCTGGCTATCTCACTTTATATTAATAATTTAAAATGAATGTAAGCTTTGTTATTTTTGTAAAGATCCTGAGTGTTCATCTAATTTTCTTTTTCAGTATATTTCATTGTAAGAACAACAAAGAAACACTTTCAAAAAGAAAGTAAGATAAACCGAATATTAAAAAAGCGCTGATATCTAGAATAAAAAACAGTTTTAACCACTGCAAAACAAAAAAGAAAATAGAAACAATGCAAATACAACTTTTTTAGAACAAGAAATATATGAAATGGAAACAAAACAGTATCAAGATAAAGTTGTCGTAAAAGCATTATTTTGAAGAAATTAAAATGAAGCTGCAGTGGTTTTAAATGCAGTCATTTCACAATCTATTTTGAAAGGGATTCTTAAATCAACATTAAATATTCCAGTTTTCTACTAAAAACATTTGGATTTTACCCCTCAAAATACATTTTAAAATACCCCTCCTATATGATAGTTCAAAATTTCTATTTTTTATTACAAAATGGAATGAAAAAAAATACTCTAACATTTTTAATTGAATAAAAACTCTGAATTTGAACTAGCTTATGTGGTATATAAATCTCTGTGGTCTTTTTGGTAGCATTTTGGCTGCATAGTTTAATTCACTTCTCTATTCAATCACTTTTATTCTCTCTTGGTTTTGTTTGTTTGTTTGTTTTTTTCCCCTAGTGGTTTCTTTTATTTTGGTTTCTTTCAGTACACAATTTTCTGTGTCTTCTCTTCTTACTTATGACAATCCTTCTTCCCTTCTTCTCAAATGGCATCACGATACTAAAAATTAAGGTTCCTAACATGATAAGTTTAGGTTTCATACCAGAGAATAAAGCTGCCAGTGTCCCATAGGCACCATGCTGCATATGTCTGGGAAATGTAAATTGGCAGGTAAAGGATGCTGCAAGCAACACTGCGATGCTTATGGGCACTGAGTTTCTGAACAGTAGACTAAGCGTTCATGGGCTGCCTGGTAGCATGTAAGCATTGCTGGAAAAGTGCCTGAGGCTTTTTGAGGATTTCCCTGCCTGAGTCATCCTTCCCTCCCCAGGTTCTCCCTGCTCCTATGGTCCAGGTTTTCTGGTCCACTGCTCCCTAGACTCTCACTTCTCTCCTTTCATCTTCAGCCATTACCAACTGCAGTCTACCTAAGATGGTGTAATGCCCCTAGCAGGGTTTCTGTAATTGCTCTCCTTAGAAAGCACCTCTTTCCTCTTTGTTCTTAGTCTCTGAAACACTTTTTTTCACTAATTTCACTAATTTCCTTTCCTAGCATCTCAGCTGGTCTTGATGTAACTTTTCCACCTGTTCACACTTCATTTACCACCCTCTTTAATTTCACCTGACTTTGCCTTGTTACTTTACCTATATGACAGTATTGCAGCTGACCTGAGTGCATTTCTGCTCTCTGTTCTTCTGATCCACATTCTAATAATAGTAACAAACTTTACAAATGCATTGGAAAACACATAAACAAATAAGCAATATTCACTCTACCTCAGATAGAGGCTCCTCGACAGATAAAAGAATAAAACCTATCCTTGTGAAACCACTTAAAGAAGCTGTATTTAATACTGTATTTTGCAATTATAGGTCTTCTATAATGTTTACAGAAGTGGGTTAAAAATCATCCCAACAACTCTTGATTGCAGTATAGCAAGTACAGCACTTGTAAAAGTATTTCCAGAAAGTGGAACATTGTACAGTTGCACAAAACAGAGCTCAAAGCCAATATTTTTTTGTATGTGCACTATAAAAAGTACCGTATCTAATGATTCAATCCTCTTCTATGCAGAGTGCCTCCTGGAGGGTGCCAAATGCCTTCAACTCCTAAGTCTTTCTGTCTCCCTCCAGAAGCATTGGAAAATTGAGCTATAAAGCAGTAAGGTACTTCTTTATAAAATAATGCTTTCCATCTGACTTGAAGAGAAATCTTTCAAAGAAGGAATGAAAGCTACTGCTGAGACATTCTTGACAGAAAAGCAAGTTGATTCAAGTGGCCAGTTCTTATGTTTTTGTGATAACAATTCATCAAATCTTGGTAATCAAAAATGATGGAAAAGGAAATAAAAGGGAAAAATACATGGCAGCTAAATGGAGCTTTGAACCAACCCCAGACTTTGTGAAGTTTGACAAGATGTGAAAGTTTGATATTTTATAGCTCTTAAAAAAGACTTCCTTATATACTGAAAGCCATTGTTTCCATAATTTTGATTTTTCAGACCATTTCATTTCTTGGTTTTCAGATATCTTTTTATGGTGATCTAATGCTCCCAATTTCATCTTTTATGTCATGTTATGTTATCTTCCAAATTTCATTATAGAAATGGCTGAGCAGGAAATAATAGGGAGAATTTTAAACAAAAATCTTAGGGTATGTGAGGGACTGGGCTCTCTGGCATGGTGCCCATGGCACTTGCCACCCAGATCCTGGCAACCCCTGCACTGGCATGCCATGGTTGGATCTCCAAAGCATTGGAAATAAAGGCCTGGTTCGAGAGGAAAACTGTACTAACATTCATCACCACATCAGTTCGGTGTGTAGGAGAAAGGAACTGAGGAGAGTGGGAATTAGCAGGCAGAATGTATCCTGTAGGATATGCCAATGTACCCAAGTCCTGAGCACCATAGCTCCCTTTCAGGGCATTGCGTATATACACATTACTTTGTAGATATTAAAATCCTAGTCTCAAAGCCTTACTACTGGAAGCTGAGCCATTTATTTTTATTTCTTACATGCCATCTCCACCCAAACGCTTGTAACCCAGAGAGCAGAGGAGGAGGAAGATCTCATCAAGAAACTTGAAAAAAAGCGCCCAAGCCCCCCAAACAAACAAAAAATTCCTTGTGTAATTTGGAAGCTATCAAATTGTAAATGACAGTTATTTGCTGTAGACCTCTACTTTTTAAAAGTACAGAAAGAGGAAAGCTCAACCACTGCATACCCCCTGGTCTGTTCTGGGATAATTTCCTCTGCTGGATCTAGCTCTGCTTGACTTCTGGCAACTCTTATCATACTTGAATACTTTTTGACCTTTAAAGCATCATTTTCTTTGTTGAACAGAGTATTTTTCTCATTATTTTTTGGTGTATTTCTTAATCCTGACACCATTTTAACATGAATAATCACCACAATGCTTCTGTGTGATTTCTGTCACATCCCCCCCCCAGCTCTGGGTGTAGGTTCCAGATAATACTGTATCTTCAGCTTCACAGCTATTTGGAAAATTAAGATAGCTCATGATTTGCCACTATTCCCAGGAATATTTGGTTTTAATAATATTAAAAAGGTTTTTATCTATACTAAATGCATTACATATAACAAGTCTGCTACAGATTTCAGCAATTTTGAAGAACATCCATAATTCTTGTCCAGTGTGATTTTTAAAGTAATCAATTTATTCTTATCCAGGATATCACTTATCTCTAAAGCATAATCCAAAGCGGAGATCATACTACAAGACAATTTTAATGGAGGATACGATCCGAGGCAGAAGATACAATACAAAGAGAGAATTCACAGGTAGTTATATTCCAACTATCAAAAAAAAAAGTTTTGACCTTAACTGACATCCAATTCTGCATAAATATAACATCTACAGGATTTTTTTTTCCTATTTTCCTTAGAAATAGTCATCCTCTTCCTTCTCATATAAAGATCAGCAAAATTTTTCTGAGTATGACATCTCACTTGTAAGCGCTCTCTTTTCCCAGAGCCCCTTCGGGTTTAACAGGCTATATTCTGTATTAAACTTCATGCAGTCATTTGTCCAGACTCAGCTTTCTTGTATATATCTTTTCAAAATGGTCACCAGAAGGTACGTTTTTAGTCTCAGCAGGAGCCTGAGAAACTGAGAAATCCTGAGAAACTAGTGATATGGTAAGCAGAAATCCTGAGCTAACAAAAATTTCTGTGTGAAAAAGGTGGCTCATATTTTAACAAATATTTATTTATAGCATTTATAGTTTTGGATAAGGAGAAGAGTACAATGCCGAATGTTTTAGTCTCATGGAGGGGAAGGGACAAGGGAATCCCTTAGCAACTTACACAAGTTTTCGCACTACTGTTCCATATTTGGGGAATAAAAATGTACACATTTCATGTTTTCACTGAATGAAATATAGGTCTGTTTTTTCACACCAGAGCGAATGTGGGCATTTGTTTAAATGGGAGCTTCTTAACGGCATACCCAATGTCCAACTAGCTTCTTAGAAAGTACACATATTGGAGATTTAGTTTAGCCTCCCAATCTTTAGTTCATAAGCAATCAAAATTAAATAATAGGTCACTTAAGAGTCACAGGAACAGCTCATAATAAAAGACTTCTAATATATTTTTGGCTAAGATAATTCCGTCTTTCAAGAATCAGTAAATATACCACCCACAGCTGTTTTCTACAGCAGTGTTTTGGGAATGTTTAGCTTGATAAATTATATCACACCCCTTATTAGATTTGAAAATAGCAAAACCATTATCATATAGTAACAAGTTAGCTTTGAAGACAAATAATTCCTAATGATTTTCCAATATGTGTCACTTCTATGTTTTTAATAGAGAAAAATAACACACTAATATATGTGCTAGATTTTTGTTTTGCATTTGTAATTAGCATGATTAAATAGTATGATTTTCTAAGGACTTACAGATCAAAAAGTATTCTACAGGTAATTGTTGAGTGCTGACAACTACTGGCTAACTAAGTAATTTATAGTCTAAGGACTTTGTAGAACTTAGGTCTAACAAAGAAGAGAATATGAACTAAACATAGTGCATACTACTATATATCATAGTTTGAGAGTTCTCTTTCTCATTTAACCAAAGGCAGATCTTGTGTGTTGCTGTGCACTCAAACAAAACTTTGGATTATAAAAAGAAATTTTAATAACGGACTTGAAAGCAATACAGAGAAGACATAAAAGGATGAAGCAATCATCGCAAGCCAAAATATTCTTATAGGAATTCCACATTTTATTGATAGGTGCGTCATCTCTGTAGAAAGAATGACTAGGATTGTTCAGCCTAGGATGAAGGTGATGGAAAGAAGGTATGATAGAGATCAATAAAATCACTGTCCCTTTAATTTCTGGTGCAGGGGCTTTCTGAGCCACACATTACAGAAGGCTCACAGAAAATTCTAGGGGGGGGGAGGGAATCAGTCTTTGCCATCTAATCTTCTCTGAGCATTTCCTATGGGCCACTGCCAGCGATCAGAGGCTGGGGTTGACCAGCTGACCCATATGTGCACTCTTCTACAGGTGCTCATTTAAAGGCATACAAGCATCAGTATATTGTGTATTAAAAATCACAGCATGAATATAACCTCTAAGTTACAAATCTCAGCTGTGGAGGAATAACATGGGAAGAGAGGAAATGTATAATATAACTCTAATCCTGTATCTGTAGTGAATTCTCCAATAAAAATTTTTACTCTTATCCTCAGGTCCCTCTTAACATTTTATGTACAAAACCCTTTGTAACCAACGCTTCTATGAATTTAAAAATGTCTAGTTTTCCTCTGATGAATTTCTGAAGAAATATGTAACATTATTTACTACAAATTCATCATTAATTATGTCCTATTCATACCCATCTCCCTCATGGTGACTGGATGAAATAAAATATTGGGTATATCATAAACCCAGTCCATCCCAAAATAATCTACTCATACCCAGCGAGAACAGACTTATGTAAAGAGTTATTACTGGTCTCACACAGCTTTGTGTGAAATTAACTAACAAGGTTGGTATTGCTCATAATGACTAGAGATGCTCCTGGATTGCCTGCTTATCACCATCTGCCAGGCTGAGGGTTGACCAAATAAGAACAAAAATGTAAGAATGATACAGCAGCTTTTCTTATAAGTTCAGTTATAGGTATGTATAATATACATATATATATTGCCTCATGTAGGCAACAAATCCAAGAAATCACGAAGATACATCATTATTTAAGCTGCCCCCCTCCAAATCAAACAGCTTTTTTTTTTTCCTCTGATACCTTTTCTTCTTAATTGGTTCAAGAAAGATGATTCCTGGGATTGTGAAAGACTCTAATGCACTGTGTCACCAGTTCCAAACTATCAGGGAAAATATAAGTGAACAACTGGTATTACATTCTTATGCAAAAATCAGTCAGGGAAAATATAAGTGAACAACTGGTATTACAGTACTATTATCTGACCTCCTCCATTCCCAAGTGTGTTTAAGCATTTTTTAAAAAGTAATTAATGAAGTGGGAGAATGTACACTGCATAGAGAAATCCCATTCTTATGCAAAAATCAGTTTTTTTGGCAAAGAGACTGTAAAAGTGGCATGTTGTCTTATATGTGACAATACTATAACATCTGGAAGAATGTTTTGCAAATAGAGTTAAAAAAAAAAAGAGTAATTTGTTTCCACAGCAGGCAGGTGTGCTTCTTATTCAGAGCTTTAGAATTCCTGGTAAGAGGGTGTTGTACAAAAAGAAGAAAATAAAAGCAATCACAGAAAGGTTAGCTTGAAATGTATGCAGCTTTCTTTTTCAATCATCTGTGTTTAAAGTCAAACTCCATGAAATGCTTCAGTCTTCAAATCAGCACGACTTATGGGGCAGTGAGGGTAAAATAAATATGAAAATAATGTGCTCCTAGAAATGACTGCACAGTATAATAGATTTCACTGTTAAGAAGTTTGTCTCAATACTCAGACAAAATTTTCTTATCTTTATTTTCATCCTGTTACTCCTATTAAGAGTTCAAGTTCTATAACTACAGATTATATTGCTGGTAATAAAGTTATTCATAGAATCATAGAATCCTTTAGGTTGGAAAAGACCTTTAAGATCATCAAGTCCAACAAATATCCCTGTAAAAATGTATTCCCAATATTTGTCTTCGGGAAACAATAGTGGTCAAATATTATTTTAAGATGATAATCATTAGCCATTTTGTGGATCATTATTAGTCAGTTTATGGGTATGAAAGTTGTCACCTTTTTTCTAAACAAAAATTTTTTATTTCTTTTTAAGAGGTTTATCTCCAGTTGCATCAGTCACCTTTGACAGCATTGTATAATGAATTGGTTTTTTGGTGGAGAAAGAAAAAGGGTGAAAATATGAGAAAGAAATAATTGAATGAGTCCATGCTGTTAATAAAATATTAATCAGAAGCTGATGAAGTGGCTTTCTGATATAAATCTCCACAATGGTGTTTCTGTTGAGTAAAGAGCAACTTTGCCTTTTATTACTATAGGTCTATAAATCTAGTGATGTCTCTACAGTTAGCATAAATCTTCTCTAATGAAAATGGCAAAGTGTCGGGTAATAAGCTCATTTTCCTTCAGTAGTCACCTACCAGTCATTTTCCTTATTAGCTATTGCCAGTATTTATGGTGGTTCAAGACATCAGTGCTGGGGCAGTTAAGATGAACACCCTTCACCTAGTCAAGAGGTTTTCTGTCAGCTCTGGTTAAGCCAGGCCAGGTTGGACGGGACTCTGAGCAACCTGATCTGGTTAAAGGCGTCCCTGCTCACTGCAGGGGGGTTGGACTAGATGACCTCTAGGTGTCCCTTCCAACCCAAAACATTCTATGATTCTATGATTCTATGATTCTATGGCTTCCTTGCAAAGCTGAGCAAACAAAGGTGCGGCTTTCTGACACAGCTGAAGCCTAGAGCAGAACTCCCATGCCCATCTCTACCCACTGACAGTGACTCCTTTTGGGACATAGGTCTACCCCATTCCTAACTTTGAATTTGAAGTAAAGGTTCTGGTTTCCACTTCTAGTATTATCTTCTCATTGCCAGTATGCCCTTGACTAATGCAGACATGCTGCATTTTGCTGCTTTTTTTCTTTAGAACAAACTGAATACCACTTACTTTTTGTGAGACTGAGTGACTACTCTAAATTTATGCATCCTACTATCTTTGAAATATTAAACTGAATACCACTTACTTTTTGTGAGACTGACTACTCTAAATTTATGCATCCTACTATCTTGGAAATATTTTTGCATTACACTTAAATAAAGCATTAACTACTGAGTCACTTCAAAAAGGAAAGTCTGACTCCAACCTCTATTTCCAAAGTTTATCCCATTTCCTACATGGTCATATCATATTATGCCATAGTCGATTATAGATTAGTTAATGTCTGCAGAGCCCATGAATACGAGGAATAATCTCTATTACTGTAACAGTGTTATCATTGTGGGCCTTTTTTGCTGCCAAAGGTAAAATATTCTGTAATGCCACTGAATAAATTCTGCTATATCACAGTAGCAGGTGTCTTTTGTTAATTATCTATATGAGTTGGCATTTTGCTCCATTGCCTCATAGCTGATCATTAAGTATTGTGAGATTTAATACATTTGGTTGCACAATACATTGGAGAAATTGTGCTTAGTCCTTTTTATAGAACACATTAGAATGGAAGCTTTTTATAGAAAATATAAGTACTAGATCATAAAGTGCTATAACTTCAAGGATTTAAATTCCTAATTGTACCCCAAAATATCACACTAAGGCTTAAGGTAACTAAAGTCCATCGGGATGTAAATTTCCAACATTAAATTAGGTGCCTAGAGACCTTCTGATCATGTCTAAAACTGTTTCAGACCAGTCTGCCTTGAGTACTTTGGCAAGACAAGTATGCTAAGCGCTTATCTACAGAGCTTAAGCAAAACATTCACCAAGAACACTTTGCAGATTAGGTCACACAGAGAGCAAAATTAAACAACTGATGATAGTGCCTGGAAAGTCTTTCAGCTAACTAGTGAACAGACAGTGTTTTCAGGATACAGAAGATCTTGTTCTTTTCCATTCTCCATCTATGGAGCCTATAGACTTGATTTTTGATTGAGAAACTAATGCTAAGTACTTGTACCTGCTAGTAACTGCTAATAACTTGGGTGATCCCATTTTTCTTTTTCTGTTGAAGTTATTCCACTTACACTGAGTAATTAAATATTGAAAAAGGCAAAGATCGTGATAAACTGATTATATCACTGGTCAGTTCACACGCAGAAATGGAGGGAAATGTAGCTTTCCCTTTCCAACATAAAGTAGCAAAATATTAGTGGAAGAAGGAACTGGAAGCCTGACTCTTTCCTCGAGGGTGAGTGCTCTAGTATGAGTAATAAACTAAATCTCTTTGGAAGATATTTATTTTCTTATGCTAAGTGGAACAATACCAAGAAGACAGATTGAGGGTCCCTCAGCAAATCTTTCTGATGGAGCCGAGTGATTAAAATACTCTTTTGGGAGATATGGCTTCCAATCTGCTTGGAGGGATGAAACATTTAACACAGGTCTCCCTGGACTGAAAGGAATGACATTAGGAATTTAATCACAAATTCGTGTTTAGATCTAGAGTCTTTAAGGTGGGCCGGTATTTAAGCTGTAGGGAGGTAAAAGGTATATTCCCCTGCCCTCAGCATTGTAAATGATCCTTTAGCCAGTATGCTTGATTTTGTGAACTTAACACAGGGCTATGAATCCCTTCTTCCTTCTCTTTGTAACTATTAAGTTCAAAATAAAATATGATTTGGTCATGAAAGGTTTACCCAAGTTCACAGAGCCATTAAAAGATCAAGTACTCATGGTCCACTCTGATGACTCTTAGGTTACTTTCCTTATGTCAAAGCTATCTTTTTTTCTGGCCTTTCTGAGAAAGAGTAACACAGATATGACAGTCTAGGTAGAAAACTTCTGGAAATTTAAGGAAAAAATGTTGAGTTCGTGATCCATTATTATTTGATTTTGAGCAATACAAAGCAATTGTACTCTAACACAGCATGTGTTAATATATTTTCAGCAGTATGAAACTGAAATCCACTTAAAATTATCTTTACTAGTGCAGAATAAATGGATGAGGAAAACAGAGAATGTAGTTCCAATGTTTTCTCAAACAGCATACTACTCAATTTATAGTATGACTGAGTTCTTTCATTTAGAAAGAAAACTACTGTCTCTTGTAAATAAAGTGTTAGGAAACTTCTCTTATTTCCCACATATCTCTCATTGGCTTGACAAGATAGGCTGTTTCCTTTGGGTAGCCAGGCATAATGCAAGGCATCTTTTTATTTGTCTTTTATATACAAACTGATTTCCTTCTGTCTAAAACTACCTCTTTAGATTGCCTAGGACACAAATCTACAGCCACTGAAGATTGGTCTGAAGAGTCATGGATTCAAGACAAAGGTTTTTTAAGTTATGCTTCCTTGTTTTCCTTAACTCTTTCTGGACTGCAAAAATATCCTGACAAGATTGGGCTAAATACACCTGTTATTATAAAATAACCAGTCCCAGGTTGCCTTGTCTGAGATTGAATATTATATTGAATCATTAGGTACAAGAGTTACTTTTATCAGAAAAATTAATAATCATGAATTTATACAAATTAGTAGGTACGTTTATTGCAAATAGTAAGCTGGGGTTGTAATGAAAAGCAAGCAACAGCTATTTTCAAAGTATTCTTGTCCCTTGGCTTTAGTTCCCCCCACCCATCCCATCTGCAAGCACATTTTTTCCCCAACTACAAGCACATTGCACAACATGAAGTTTATAAGTCAGCAATGAACTTTTGGGAAGTACAAAACTCTTGGATAGCCCAAACAGGACTTATAAAGTATTTTATCTGTGTTCCCTTATACCATATTGTTTTTAAAACCAGTTATCAAAATGACAGGGTTTTTTAAACAAACAATGACTTTGATAGGATTTGTATCTAAATAATACAGAATCCTCCTCCACACAGAAAATATTCTGGAAGCTAAAGATAGTTTTCTTTTTGACTGAGCTTGTCAGTTTCCTTTAATTTTGGACTTAAACATATCAATGCAAAGTATGTTAGAGCTGCTGTACTTCAAGATTAGGCTGACACTAAAATTAGTTGAAAGTCTCCTTTGAGGCAAACGTAAACACTAATAAAAATATTTTTAAATACTCTTAATGGCAATGAAGCATATTTTTAAGATCGACTATTTCATGGCTTAAATAATAAAGGAGTAAGAGGCTGACAAAGGGGAAAAAAATCAAAGAAACATGTAAATGGGAGTCTGACCATCAGTAAAATGGGAGCATGATGAAGACCAGGACCCAGAAACATTATTGAACCTATGATCTCAATAAATCAATATTATTTGAAATAAAAATATAGCTCAAAGAAGAAGCTGAAGTATACCTAGATGTTGTGTTCTCTCCCTACACAATTTTTATTGCGTCTTATAACTGAGAGCATTCTTCTTTTGGTCAGCTTCTGGACCTCTGAGTCTGCAGTGAAATTATGTGCTGGTGTAACAGCGATGAGATGTTGGATGAAGGCAAGTATTTGGAGGAAATGAAATATGGTACCTGTAAGTACCGTAATAAGTTTGACTACCTTACTTCAGGTAAGGTTTTTTACCTACTTGCTTCTTATTTTGTTCCCTTTAGCTAGTTTTAAATTTGTGTCAGAAAAAAAAGGAGGAAAAGACATGTTGAAAAATATTGTCATGGTATAGTTCTCTCAAAATTCTGAATTTTTGTTCTATTGGTATTTTGAAATATAATGATGGCCCAAATTAGCACACATTTGTATACCTTCCTAAATATTAGAAATGTCTCTTTATTTTTTAAAAGAAGACATTCAGATCAACAGAAGTAATTGGTTTCAAATCTAAAATTTTTCATTAAAAATACTTGTTTTGAAGAAAAAAAAAATGAACTCAGTAGAATTTCTACCAAGTTGTCATATCCCTATGTAAAGCTTTGTTTTTTATGAACTTGTTCCGATATTTGGTCTGAAAACTTAACAGTAAGTCCTTAAATATTTTGTGTCTTTTTCAAGCTCCAGTACTTCAAATACTGTAATCAGATACAAAATTGAGCTATGGAAGAGAGAAAATTCAAATTCTTACTGTCGCGAAATGAATTTTAGTGCTGTGATCAAATTTCACACTGAAGGCCAAAAATCCAGAAGACAAATACAACAGTTTTATTAATGATCTGGATCTTTTTAGGCCTCATTTGTTCTTAAATGATCACATTTTTGTGGGCCAGCTTTTTATGGGGTCAGAAACAATGCACAAGAAAACTGTTCCCAAGCAGTAGCAAGGTATACGGAGCAGGTGGTCAATCTACAACTGGGGAAACCCTCCCACAGCAAGCTTGTAGGGAAGACACAAGTAGAGCTTTAGCTGGTCGAAAGGAGCAAAGATCTGAGTTCACTGAGTAAGGCATGGTGTGTGAAGGGTGTCCTTGTTAATCTGATCAGAAGAGCCCTCACTTTGGGAAGCTGCAAGAGGAAAGGTGAGTTGTGAAAATGTTTAAGGTCATTTGAGTTTGGACCTGCCTGAGGTAAAGCAGCTGAAGTTTTGTGAATTGTGTCACAGTAGGAGGTGTCTTTGGACATTGTAGTTTATATCCATGATGCATTTCTTACGCAAGAAAACTTAAAGCTGCCTTGAACTTGAAATTAGCATTCTTTCAGAGTTTTATATGTTGAATTTGAAAATAATTCAGCCTGAAATAAAATAAATATCCAATATTATAGGTCTTCTACTTTCAAAACAAATTATTGGAAATGAAACTGAACCAGAATGGTGACTAATTCAACTGATCTCTTTTCTATATGTATCAGCTAAATGTAACTATTACACTTTAAAATTACTTAAAATTATTTTCTTCCCTTGACAATGCTGTTTACATCTGTATTTGTTATCTATAACAACTTAAAACTTGCAGTTACATTAACATTATTTTTTCTTGTCTATATAAAGAAATAATAAGCAGAAAAAAAATCTGAGTTTAAAAACCATTTTAAAACATTTTACAGAATGACAGTGTGAGGTACTTAAAGCATCCGCTGAATCTGCAGGGGGTAAATTGTCCTTGAAAGACACAAAGGCAGCTTAAAGGGGAATTTATAATCTCTCTCTTGGGTTTGACAATATTAATTTGTCTCAACTATTTTAGAAGTGCTCTGGCCACAGTGACACTTTCCTGGGTGCATTCTAATAAGGTGATACTGTCTCATTAAATGGGATGGCATTCAGCAGAGAACAAGACAATAACTCGAAAGCAATTGTCATGGAATATAAGGTGATCTGATATTAATAAATGACAGTTGCATGTAGTTTATGAGATCGGAATAATTATTCTGTAAACAAACCACAACACATTGTGTGTAGAGGCAATGCCATATTTCAAACTGATATATAGGACTGTACAGCATTGTTTTATCAGCTGGGCTAGTGTTTTTCCACTATCTATGAAGTGCTGAGAGGTCATGTCAGTCATCGAATTTCTAGTGTTGTGGGTGTTATGGTGTCGTTCTTACCTGTAGGCAAGTATTACCAGGCTGGCTATTGTCATATTCTTAGAAGCAATCACTTTAGGAAGCATTGCCATTGTTTTCAAAAGTTGTATATCACTTAAACAGATCTTAGCAGCAAGCAGATTTAATTCTTTCCTTGGGATGCTGGAGGAGAATGATTCATAGACAGGCTGAGGGTTTGAGATATTAAGCAGAAAAAAGATCAAGAAAGTGCAGTTTATTATCTCTCCACATGGTAGGAAGAAACAAAAGCAACCAACAGCCACACTTTGCAACAAAGTGAAAGGAGGGCTAAGCAGAATAATTTGGTGAAAGTTATCTTTGCCCAGCAGCAGCTGCCACATACTGAGAAGAGTGTTTTTCTTTTGTTGGCTGCCATAATGCCAGTGTACAACTCTTCATTTATTAGGGCTTTCTCAAGGCCATTTCTCAAGGGTCATTTCAGTCCTAGGATAACTGACGCCATTTGATTCCACAGAAGATAATTAATTAGAAAATATCCAAGCTGCTGGATACATAAATAATGCACGAATTTCTTTTTGGAATCCAACAGTTCTTTCATTGGACTGACTCAACACCAACAAAATTCTGGGAAGATTTTTGTGTAAAATAATATGCCACTTTTACTCTAGCATAAAATTACCAAGTTCAGTGGCAGTAATTCTGACTTAGATTGTGGTACAGAAAGGAAGAAGAGAATTACTCCCAGCTGGATGAAAGAAGTTTTAGAACAGTATTTGAGACAGTAATTACTTCAAATGTTTTAAACTACTAAGGTAATTCAGGGACAATACTTTTTTTCTGATTTTCTACACTAGATCCTATTGTCCATGTACAGGTGCTAAAGAGCCCATGAAGTCCTTTATGTTTCACTGAAGCAGACCTGTCCCCTCCGAGAGCTACAAAGCATCCTGGGTATGCTAGATTACTGAATCCCGTCACTCCAGGTGGCAGAAAGCTTTCCATGTGTTGTGCTTGTTAGATGCCAAACACATATAAATTATGGTAATGATACATTTCAGCCCATTGTGACCCAAGATATTAAGACTCTTATTTTACTGGGAAAAGTTGTCAATGGCCAATGATACTGAATGACAGTAGATTGACTACAACATTATTAGGATCAATCTACCAATGTCAAGGTGGTTCATTCTATTTGAGGTATGGATGCTGGGTAGCAATTCATGCAGGGAATAAAAGAATTTGTATCTCCTATATAGTTGCAGGAAGTTCAGGACACCTGCAGCAGGCAGACATACAGATATGGAGTTCACAGACATGTCCTTACTCCTCTTGAAAGGAACAAACCAGTACCAACTACCATTTTGGTCTCTTCTCTTCCCCAGTCACTTCTTTTCAAATGCTCCTACTTGAAAACTGCCAGTGATCTGAATTATGGCAGTACAGACTGTGAAGAAAGAATTCCTTTTACGAAATGAAAAATCACTTTGGCACTTCTGGGTCAAAAGCCAAGTGTTACATACTATTGGAAAAGTTATCAGAAGTTCACACACTGCTTGCAATATCAGTGCTATCGGTGTCAGAGACCTCGCACGAAGAAGCCAGATTCACTCTGCAGTAACCTGAAATTCCAAACAATTTCAGTCTTTGTGGTCCAAACACAATTTATTTCTGTATAAGGTATGAATAAATTTTAAATTATAAGGAAGAATATTATTTTTACAAAACACTATTCCATAGTAACTCCCATTTTAACATTAATAGCTGTGATTGAATTAAACCCCTCCTTTGAAAACACATTTTGTTTTGATTTCCAGATTTTTTTCTGAGAGGCTGCTTTATATACTATCAGAAAGTCGTTCCTTCTTTACAGTCTGAATGTGTCTTTTATCTTGATAGGGTGCATCCATGGTGAGTGCTGAAGGAGCTGTCATTGCTAGGCCCCTCTCAATTGTCTTTGAAAGTTCATGGTAGTCAAAGGAAGTTCCTGAGGACTCGAAGACTTCTGTCTTCAAGAAGAGCAAGAAAGAGAATCCAGGGAACTAAAGGCTGGTGAGCCTCACCTTGATACCTTGGAAGGTGATGGGGCAAATATTCCTGGAAGCCATTTCGAAACCTATTAAGAAGGTTTGGTCACCAAGTCACCAGGAAGGTGAGTGTGAGTAGTCATCATGAACTGACCATGAAGTCAGGCTTGACCAACCTGATAGGTCAGTCACTGCTTGTGTATCCCAGGGGCCCATACTGGGGCAAGAACTGTTTTATCTCTTCATTAATGACTTGGACAACGGAACAGACTGCACTCTCAGCAAGTGTGATGATGCAAACTTGGGAGGAGTGCCTGATGGACCAGATGGTTGTGCTGCCATTCAGAGGGATTTCAACGGGCTGGAGAGATGGGCTGACAGGAATCTTATGAAGGTCAACAAATAAAAAGGCCAAGTCCTGCACCTGAGTAACCATAGCCTTGTGCATCAGTGCACACAGTAGAGACCAACCAGATGGAAAGCAGCTTTATAGAAAAGAGCCTGGGAGTCCTTGTGGCCCACAAGCTGGCCAGAAACTAGCAATGTGCCCTTGCAGAAAAGAAGGCCTCTTGGGCTGCATTAGGAAAAGTATCACCAGCAGGTTGAGGGAGGTGACCCTTTCCCTCTACTCAGCACCAGTAAGACATATCTGCAGTGCTGGGTCCAACTCTGGGAAACCCCGTACAAGACTCATGGACATACTGCAACAAATTCAGCGACAGCTAGGGGCTTGGAGCATCTGACATACAAGGAGTAGCTGAGAGAACTTGCGTTGTTCAGCCTGGAGAAGTGAATGCTCAGGGAGATCTTATCCATATATATAAATACGTGGTGGGGGACTAAAGAGGATGGAAACAGACTCTTCTCACTGCTGCTCGGTGAGGCAACAGGCACAAACTGAAACAGAGGAAATTCCGCAAAAACTTTTTTTTTTTTTTATGGTGCTGGTGGTCAAACACTGGCACAGGTTGCCTGGAGAGGTTGCAGAGTCTCCAGCCTTGGAGATATTAGAATTCCCACTGGACACGTCCCTTATCAATCTGCTCTAGCTGGTGCTGCTGTGAGCAGGGGAGTTGGATTAGATAACCTCCAGAGGTGTCTTCCAGCCTCAGAAATTCTATGATTCTGTGATTCAGTCACTTTTAACCAGCTGATATCTTAGCCTTGTCTGCTAGATTTCACTTGGGCTTTAAGTTTCTACTTTTTAAATTCTACTTTTATATGCTAAAGTCATCCTCATTTTTTTTCAAGAGAAGTCTAAGTTTATTATTTTCCATATACATAGCACAGTGCAACCTCACTGCCCAGTAATGCAGATATAAGTTCTGTTGCTCTTCATAAGCAATAGCAATATATTAACAAGAATAAGGAAAACCTTTGAAAATGGAAAACATGAACAACAAATGTCATTTGTTTCTCTTCCTAAATTTATCTCAGATAATTCTAGTTAAATAAGCTAAGATTACATTTGTTATAGAATGGAAATGAAAGCAAAATTATATATTTGTGCCACCAGTATATGATGCTGGAACTGGCAAGCAAAGAGCAACCAGTGAGACTCCAAACAAACACAACATCGCCATTGATTTTTCAAATTGATTTTTGTGAATTGCAAAATTGATTTTTGTGAATAGAAAAAATTACACTAAATACAAAATGCCATGCCCATGGATATGGCTAGAAATGACTGTAGCAAAATAAAAAAAAGAAGAAGAAGAATGATCTGGAAAAGAAACAAAATGCATTTCTTTTCTCTAAAGAGCCTGTTGCCACAGGTTATCTCTTGTCCAGCCTTTTCTGCCTTCAGTTATCAAGAGCTTTTAGCTCTGGAACCTCAGGATATCCATAATGTGCATTTTCCACTTGTTCCTTTAAAATCTGCTTATATGACTATGGATTACCTTTATTTAATGCTTTTAAGACTGAGTCTTTATTTGTTTTTCCAGTATGTCTGGGTGAGAGGATGCAAACCAGCTATAAGCCATCCAAAGTTGAAGCAGATGTGTTTGTGGCCATACTAAGTTAGACACGATAACACAGTAATGCAGCTGCATGGCTTCTGATTCAAGACCTGTCAACTGATGTCCTGCATAACTGCATGGCTGACTCATACCTGGCCATCTAGGTACATCTTTCTGAAGTGAAGACCAAGTAGATCTACCGCTCCCTAGGCACGGCCAGGCAGTAAATGACAAATGAGTGATGTGATATAGCATACAATTGCTGCACAGCAGCAATACCTAGGGAAACAAGACTTGATTGTGTTTGCAAAATCCAGTGAACTTTAATACAGCCAGAAGCACTCGCACAGAAACACCAAAGAGCTGCTACAAAATAGCACCATTTATTTTTGTATCTTTCAGATTGTGTCCACCTGCAATATAGCTAGGATGGGAGACAAAACTCCCCACAGTAGTTTGTTTATGTCGAGCAGATCTCTTACTATGCCTTGTGGATAGCAGCAGGTGAGAGAGGGCAGAGTCTTTGGTCCAAGAGAGGATGGCTGTATGTTAAGTCAGTAAAGGAAAGAGTTTCAGCCAACGCATGTTCCCCATAAGCATAAGTCCCTGAGGAAAGCGAACAGATCAGATTAAAGCTGGCAGCTATAAGAAAGGAGCTGATGCATGAAGCAATGAGAGATCTCCTTTTCCACCACAAAAAAAAAAACCAAAAAACCAAACCAAACCCAACACAGTAAGAAAGAAAGGTAAATTTAGACAAAAAAATCACTACATAACGCTTCCCCAAAACACATGGCTTGGCTCAAGTCACAGTGAGGCTGTGTTGTTCCTAGGAAAGCATGGTGAAAACCAACGGTCAGGCTGTTCAGAAAGCACGGAAGCAACAGTGCTACAGACACACACTTTTCAAAATGAAGGAGGAAGTACTCATTAAAAGATCTCTACAGAAGGTAGTAATTAAACAAGCAAATCAATCATTCAGAAAAGATGACATTTAAATGCAAAGGTTTGTATCTCTTTGTGTGCTTTTTTTCCAGTTTATTCAGATACCAGTGCTTTGGTGGTTTGGATCTTTAAATGGCTCACACAGTCTGTAAATGTCACATTAGTGCATTTATGCCACAGGTCATTGGTGGTTTGGATCTTTAAATGGCTCACACAGTCTGTAAATGTCACATTAGTGCATTTATGCCACAGGTCATTGTTGTGGTTCAAGCTGGAATACATGTCTCCAGAAACTCCAGAAGCCCTCCAGCTTTAACTCTCTTATTTTTACTAGGCACGGAAGCAACAGTGCTACAGACACACACTTTTCAAAATGAAGGAGGAAGTACTCATTAAAAGATCTCTACAGAAGGTAGTAATTAAACAAGCAAATCAATCATTCAGAAAAGTTGACATTTAAATGCAAAGGTTTGTATCTCTTTGTGTGCTTTTTTTCCAGTTTATTCAGATACCAGTGCTTTGGTGGTTTGGATCTTTAAATGGCTCACACAGTCTGTAAATGTCACATTAGTGCATTTATGCCACAGGTCATTGTTGTGGTTCAAGCTGGAATACATGTCTCCAGAAACTCCAGAAGCCCTCCAGCTTTAACTCTCTTATTTTTACTAGCCTATTACCCAAAATAGTTTTACCACTCTCCTGGGAGCACAAGGAAATTGAAAACAATATGCATACTTTATTTGGTAAGTAAATTGTCATAAACCATAGAACAATCCTGAACACCATGATAAATCAATAGATAATGGGTTTCTGTATTTATTAACACAACAAAATAGACTAACATATTCGGCACTAAATGGGCACCTAATTTAATGAAATTGAATACAACAGGCCTGTACATAATATCACATCTGAACAGTGATAAACGTGCCTAATTCTCAGTTCTCTGTGAATGTTGGGGATGACAGAACCCCAAAAGTTTCAGATGTGTGTTTCCAGAGCTAGAAGCCAAGCCTGTTTTTAAAAACTCCTGTAGGTCTGTCTTGAATTTGCATGCTTATTGCTCCAAGTTAATCTGGGAACCCATCTGAATTTTCTACTAATGAGCAAGAGGGCTGTGTTTTGGCTGGTTTGGGGCAGCAAGAAGCATTAACATTTCTGACTTCTCCTGAACTTTCTGCCCTTCTGGAAACACTACTGAGGCATGACCATTCAATCCCAGCATACGTTAGCTTCAGTTTGACCCCTAGTGGCTGATCAAGAATGGCAGAGAACTCCTGCCTCCACAAATAACTATACATTACAGAGTCAGAAATATGTTTGCAGTCAGGGACTGTTATATTTTAGAAAGAGGGTCATGTAAGCATTAACGGCTGTGCATGCATTTTTCAGTACACACCCATCTCTCAGGCTTCCTCTGTTCCCTTTCCCTCAATTGCTCAATCATCCCTTGACTAGAATTCATTTTTAGATGGAATGAGAAGAACTTGAAAGAGGCAAAGGACAAATAGCAGGCCAGATGAGGCAAGATGCCCAGAAAAAGAGTCAAAATGTTACAAGGTATTTCATCACTGGTGAGAACACTTTATTATTGAAGGAAGTATATGTAAATACTGGATTGATTTTCTGATAGGACAGTACAGAACAGACTTGGCTTTGGCCTCATTAAAAAAGAGAACAATATCTTAAATATGACTGTGGAACAATTGATGCTTGTTATCTGACAGCACAAAAAGCAGTTAAAAAATGCCTGTGAAACTGAGAGACATCATTAGCTACAATGATGAGATATATGTTTAGACAAGCCTCTCCAAAACCGCTGTTTTTTGCAAAGTATTTCCCATCTATTGCTGATACCAGAGTAAATCATTCTGTTCATGCTCTCTTCTATTTCAGTCTACAGGAATTGTTTCCATTTTAAGCAGAATGAGTATATTTTTTGCAGACTGAATCATTTGGCCAGCACCTAGATACTAGATCTGTTGATAAATTTAAAAAACCTTGAAAGAATATTTAGCTATAATGAGGAATCTTCTTGAGGTGTTATATAAAGGAAATAAATGTTCCATAAAAAGAAGAATTTTTGTTTAAGCTTACTGCTCATCAGCATTTACCAATAGGTACAACAAAATGGTATTTAACACTGTCCATTTATTCTCTGTGTGTAAGGAATGACCCCACCTGAGGTAACTATCTGCATCATTGCCTCTTTAACGAAAGTCATTCTATAAAAAGAGGCTATGGCTGTAACAGCATGAGCACAGGGAGAAAAGAGTACTGGCATAAGAAAATAACATGAGATAGCCATGCCTTCAGATGAAAGATCCATCGGTTTTCTTTTCCTGCCTCTGACAGTGCCCTACCTCTGTCAGTGAACACTTGGAAAAGAGGTTAAAGAAAGGATAAGTGTGCAGTGACACAGGATTTGATACAGTGACAGTGGTCAGGGAGGTGCTGGAAAGCTGGCCACAGGATGGTAAGGAAGGCTGACATACATTAGATGGAACTTAGGCACGTCTGTTTTGTATTTATACAGTGCTAGTATCCTCAAAATCCTCATTTACCCTTTGTTTAACCACATAGGCATACAGCCCTACTCTTCAGTGGTTCTTGTGACCAGTTATAGGTGTAAAACCTATAGAATTGTACCAAGAATACAGTTTCCAGAAACACACACCACGTGTCTCATTGAGACACTGCTCTGTCATGGGGAGGCATGGGCCATTTAGACTTGAAATGCTACAGGCAGGCAGTGTTAACAGACTTAGTCTTATGACTGCGAAATTTTACCCCATTAAACTGACCTGCATTTGCTTGACAGCAGAGTAAACCAGAATTCAAACCAGATACTGTAAACTTGCATACTTTCCCAGTGTGTGGATGTTATTACTTTATTTTCTCTGTAATTATTTTCTTGAAAAAAAGTAAAGAAGAAGTATTCCTATTAGGCTATTTTTAGGTATTTTTTCCTGTGAATGAGTGATTTTGTTGGATCTCATCTTTATTGCCATAACTGAGTTCACCAGAACACACTGAACTGATACATCCTTAAATGAGACTGTCGGCATCATTAGGAGTAATGTCTTAAACTGAGACACCCTAAGCTGTGTGGGTCCTTAACTAAATGTCTTGCCACAAGAGGCTTTCATTAGCATTCTGTATTTCAAAAGCTCTTAATGAGGCCTCTTCAGCAGAAGGTGTCCTTAAAATTATATCCTTGACAAACATCTTCTTAATGTTAATTACATTAGGAGAGAGAATAGAAGAATGAAAAGAAATGTCTAAAATGGCAAGATGAAAACGATGTACTAAGCATGTTCCAAATCATGTAAAACAATTAACGTTTACCGAGCATTTACAACCAATATTAAGTCTTCAGCCTAGTCATTAAAGACACCACTGCCGATGAAATAGAGTACAGTGTTTCAGCCCAGCAGATCCAGCAGTACTATTCAAATGTAGGCATGAAGTTTCTACTTGCATTTGAACACTAAATGACTTCTTCCATTGCACGAGTTAGAAAAGTGTCATTTCTTTCATGCATCAGGACACTCGCCTTCCAAATAATTTGGCTTAAGAATTTAAACAGACCTAGTAAGAATGGAAAAGTTTGTTATAGTCAACAAAACAGTTTTTTTATGAAGGAAAAGAGTTAAGTATTAAAACTAGTTGAATTTTACAGTGTTTGTGGTTTGTACTTTACTGTCTAAGTTTGTAATACGCTATTCAACACACAAGAGAAGCATTTAAACTTAAGAGACCAAAACAAGAACATAAACCACAACTGCAACCCAAGTCTAAAATGTCCTTTGAAAGACTAGAAGGAAAATATTATGGTTTGAACAGAATATACAGAAATGTAAAATGCATGAACACCATAATAAATGTCTGGAAAGGGAATATATGAATTCGATTGCTCTGAAGATGATGCATTTACAGTGTCATTACTGAGCTTAGCTGCTTAAATTGGCACTGAGGTGATGCCTAGATGTGTAATTCATTTTGTGGTTTTAGGCACCTCAATTTAAGTTCACCATGCATGAAGACAAAATTTTATCTTTCTCTGCCAATAAAGTTCATCTGGAATGAGTCCTTGAATGACAGGAGGCAGCATTCTATCTCCAGTCTCTTTAAAGTATTATTCGAGGAAACACCGACTTTGATTCCGTCCAGAACACTTGATAAATCCCTACGAGTGGTTACTATGCAGGATAAATTAACCAATGCGTCATTTACCCATATTTATTCTTACCCTTCTATGCAGTTTTCGGACAGATAACTTCCTGATTTGGGGACAAAAGTACTCCCTTGTACAGGTGTAGCGAGTACAGACATTCAGTAGGCAGGCTTTTGCTTTATCTCAGAAATGACTCTAAAGGAGGACTGGCAATGTTCAATGTGAGATCAGGCACAGGAATGAGGATAACAGTGCACTCCAATAATTTTTCTTTAGTTTCAGAATCCTCCTTCAGAAAGAGTGAGTACTTTTTGTATGCTTTGAGACTGGAAACCTGGGCTTAACATTGGGTTGGGACTAGATGTATTGCTAAGTAACAAGCAAATAAAATGAGCTATGGAAGAGGTGATTCTCATAAGTGAAAGGAAAGACAAACTTATGGTGTGTCATGCAAGCCAGAAGGTTTTTCCAGAGCTGTGGCAAACAGCTCACGAGTGTTCTAAATAATATTGCTTGTTTCTGACGAGAGAAAAAGAACAAAAGAGAAGGCAGTAATAATAGTTTTATTTCACTTTCATTACCATTATGTTGCAAATGGTGTTCCTGTCAGTTCCATAATATGTCTCAGTTAATAATTCAGTGGAGAAGAAAAAAAAATACTAGGAATTTTTATGCAATCACCAAATAATGAATGTGACCCATTTTTTATTCAAGTAAAAATTGTACCAATGCTTTCAAAAAAATGGAAAACAAAGCACATTAGTTATCCAGTTCCTTTTGCAAAATTGTGAATTTCTCAGAAGCAAAAAGAAATGCTATTTATGCATATTTCCTTGCTGAGATTTCTTCTTTTCCCAAAGCTTGTGCTCTTGTAATGCCACTTACAATTATTGCATGAAGACACATATGTTTACACATGTATAAACATGTTTTTTTATGCCTGAATATGCCTAAAGCATAAATACTTCTTTTTAAGCAATACACCAGAAAAAGAAAGCAATAGGCAATAAAAATAGCTTGGATTGTAATGTAATTGTATTCTTATTTCTGTGATATCAATATGCATATATTTTCAATTTGCAGTTGGCAATTGCAAGGATGGAAAAGCTATTTGAAAACCAGCAGGAAGCAGAATTATGAAAAGAAGAATAAGGCAATGGTAAATAACATGGTTTATTCTGTAACACAATATATGCTGACAATTCAACTTTATGTAGATATTTTAAGATGGTTTTTGTGACACAATTATCTCAGATGTATTTAGAAATTTATTAATTACAAAACACTTCAAGAATATCTAGTAGTATGAAGATGTTGGAGCAAATTATACTACTTGTGGGTGGAATGTGCTTGACAGTCTTGAAAGAGTATAAGGTGTATACGAACACTTGGCAGAAATTTTGATACTCATTTCAGCTAGCAGTACCAGAGATGAAGAGCAGGATATGAAGTATTTGGTGGTTTGTGAGTATTTTAGGCTTGCAGCATCATTCACCCCCGAGTACTCTGGTCTGACAATTCTGATGTCAAAATTCCTTTCCAGTTGAAGGAAAAGCCCACCCAAAACTGGCCAGAAAAAGGTATAGGCAAGATACATTCATACCTAGGCGTCCTGGTATGTTACAGTAAGAGCTCAAAACTTCAATTTAAAAGAGAAATTACTGCTTTACAGATTTTGAAATAAAGTATGAAAATTCAACCCAACTGTATCTTATGCAGTGCAACCTGTCTGAATTTGCAGCAGTGTAATTATTGCTGAAAGGTATCAAGCAGCGCCAGCTGTTTCTTGTAAGGTGCCACTGTAAGGGTTCAAAGTTTTGAGAGGCTCCTTAGTGTCACAGTAGCAATGCATGCCTGACTATGGAAGAGTGTCTGAAGAGAACAGTGCTGCAGGTCCACTTGACTTTATTTAAGTAATAGTTTTAAGTACAGGGAGGCCTTGCTGACATTCCTGTCTCTCTGAGGAGCCCTTACTGATACTTAAAATAGGAAAGTGAAGACATGTATGTTGTTCTCCACCTCTCAGCAAAGGATGAGAGGGGAATGTAGCTACCACATGTCCAAGCTGGCTCAGAGGAAACCCACACAGTGCCATGTTTATGGTCAATGACTGAACTATTCCTCCCCTCTCCTGAATCCTTTCTGAAAGAAACTCTGGAGACATTCACAGAAAAAAATATGTTTGTAAAAGAAAAGATGATGGGTCAAGTGTCCCTAACCCTTCTATTCCCTACTGCTTCTCTTCTGTCCCTCAGCACCACCTATTCAATAGAATTTACCATCACGCATTTATTTAAATGATCAGATGGTTGCCTTTTGCTTTAATTCTTACAGATGAAGTTGCAATAGACAGAGTTCCAATGTAAGTGTGGTGATTTTACAGTCATCTCAGTAGCAGAGATTGTTAAAGTCATTCAAACATTGCATTCACAGCCATGATACTCAAGAGAGTTATCTTCAATTCTACAAGACATGGCTAATGTAGACAGCATATTTTGGGAGTCAATGCAAGTGCTCATTTGGTTTTTGAGGTTCAGAGTTGTGAATGGACAGAGACAACAGTAAAGGGTCATTATCTGAAAACTACCCACAGTTTTGGGAGAGTTTTGCTGAGGTTCAATCCATAAGGAAGGAACAAAGTGCAAGTTCTGAACTGTAGGAGGATTTGGCAGTACAACTGGGTCAGACCAATTGATAGCACAGCAGATGTGCAAGAAGTCTCTTACTCTCAGCATTGAATCAAGAAAGCCACATAATCTATCAAGCACTTTATATAACAACTTGAAAGCCTTCAAAAAAATCATAAATCTTTTTTTTCTTTAAAGACTGCCAAGTCTGCTTCTTTGCTGCTGAAGCAAATGTAGGCTGAATAGTTAAAGTTTGGGGTTTTTTTAAGAGATCTGGAAAAGGAACTGGAAAAAAAATTTCAATGCTTTATTTGGGATAGATTTAATATTTCAGGTATAAATTAAAGAAATGAAAATTCTTTAGACAAAGATGGCTAGAAAGCTGTCCTGGTTTAAGCTGGGATAGAGTTAATTTTCTTCCTAGAAGCTAGCATAGTGCTGTGTTTTGGATTTAGTACCAGAAGAATGTTGATAACACACCGATATTTTTAGTTGTTGCCAAGTAGTGCTCAGACTACTCAAGGACTTTTTGAGCTTCTCCTGCTCAGCCAGGTGCATAACAAGCTGGAAGTACAGCACAGCTAGGACAGCTAACCCAAACTGACCAAAGAGCCATTTCATATCATATAACATCATGCTCGGGGCGGGGGG
>NW_009259107.1:788-25303 GCF_000687185.1 Egretta garzetta | reverse complement strand
GCTTAGTTGCCAGCCGGGTTAAACCACAACAAAAGCCATTTCAGGGACTCTGTATCCTAGGTTCCATTTTCTAGTTTCATAGTTGATGTTCTAAGAGAAACACAAGCCTGTGTAATGCTGATATCCATGACTGCGTACAAACAAGCACTAATTTATATAGAGAAAGCTAAACAGAATGCATGCTAAGCCTTTCATTAGCTTTTCAGTTCCTGTATGGCCATGAGAGTTCAATTCTTTTAAGACATACTGTGTGGTTTCTTAGGAGATGGAGTTAAGGGATAGGATCCATCTGTCTTAACACAGATGACTAGAGCCATTAGGTACGTGCAGAACATCTACAAGGGGCTGATAGCTAGCAGCTGGACTTAGGGAGTTTGCACCTCTGGTTTGGTAGCTGTAGGTGAACACCTCAAGTTACTTTATATACATAAGTTTAAAAAATTGACACCCTGCCCCTTGACAACCTTCCCTTTGACCAACATTGACATGTAGGCATGATGTCGCCCACATCATTCAAAATGATGTGTAGGGCATGCTACTGCCATGTAAGGTATGATTCTCTCATATCACACTGCCATTGGTGGAGCCAAGGGGTGGCACAACTCTTACCTGTATTCAAAAGCATTTGTGCAATTGGCTGTGGCTCTTAGATGACCTGGATATTAAGTGTTCCTGACAGTCCACTGGAGCCATGGCATCACTTACGATCCTGTGTTTGCTATCAGTGATGAGGTGAGTCACCATGTGAGCGCAGTTGTTTATTTGTTTTACTGCCTTAATAAAGCTTGACTTACAGTGTGTTGTCAGACTACATTACCTTTCGAACCACATCACCCTATCTATGGTATTGCTCATGAACCCACACACGACCTGAATATAATGAATGTTCCTTTGGTACGACCAAACAAGAAGCTAATGCTCAAGGCAACTGTGCAACTGGTTGTGTGGGGAGAACAGTCAAGAAGGGTTGTTTTTCCCATGAGAATTTTCATGTAAGAGGAATTTGGGTACAAGCAAATGTACCCTAATATACTCTTGCTGTCTGAATATTGCAGGAATTCTGACCAGCTCTTCAGGGGCAAGCACACAATCCTCAGAACAGGCTCTTTACATTCCTCAGCCTGCTACCTTAACTTTGCTCCCAGCCTGTTATCTCAAGTTTTGTCCCTACCATTAAGTGTTACAGGGAGATTTTTTTTTTTTTTTTTTTTTAAGTTTTTGGTATCCACCTTTAAAAAATTTTAGCTGGCTATCCTCCATTCATGAGCTGTTCCATTCATTGATTCATAATGGCAAAACAGGAACTGCCCTTTGAATTACTTCCTAAAGAAGACTCCTTCCTCTGACTACAGAAAAAATCTAATAAAACTAGCCAGTGAATTCATCCTTAAAGATCAGCCAAATCTGGAACCATATGGGCCTGAAAATTTTGCCTCAACAAGTATCGTAGGACCCTGAACTATTAGCTTCCTGGAGTTTACTTTAGATGTAACAGTAAGTTACTTGACCAAAACCTTTTCTGGTTCAAAACCATGCACAGTGTCTTTTTGTCCTTGCTTTTTAATTTAATGTGTGCCCCCATGCCTCAAGACAAGTTTAGCAACAGCACACAGTCAGGTTTGAAACCTCTGTGAGTTTCCAGCCAATCTGAAACAGAAAGTGCACCAGAATTGATGCAATATTACTCTTGTAAGAAGACACTGCAATATTAAAGTTTCTTAGCTTTTTTTCCTAGGATCCTGAGAACAGAAGTGTTACTGTATGATCTTGTAGAGTACTAAAAAGTCACAGCTGTAACTGGATTTTATTAAGAATTTTTATATTTGTAAAATGAGCAATTCTTGTAAGTGCCACATTTTCATGTGACTAACCTACAGGTTATCTGTCAAAAAAATTTAATTCAGCAGTATTGAAGTTTATACATATGGATGAATAATACAAGGCAAATTTTATTGAACAGAGCATTTTCCCTGACATAAAGCAGAGTTCATTCCTCTCTCCTTCCCTGGCGCAGAGCACTCTCTGCAGCACGAGTGAAGCTAATGGCAATGGACTCTTTTTCACTCAGTGTGAGTATTTGAGAATATGGTTCATCAGCACTCTTTTCAAGGACCACTACTTGTAAAGGTGGTGAGGCTACATGATGGATGGATTCTGTGTGTGAAAATACGGTTTAGCCTTAACACTTTATTTCTGATATTTCCTGAATAATACTCTACTCTTTAGTGAATTACTCACTCCCTGAGTTTCAGAAGATCTACCCTGTTTCATTGTCAGAAATGGTCTGTATCAATTCAATTCAGTTTAGACAGTCCCTTTCCCAAGATTGCAATCTAAAATGCAGGCACATGAAATGCAGGGCAAAGTGGCTGAAAGCGATCAGGACAGCATACTTTGTTGCTAATATTTATGTTGGAATCTAGACAAATATTCAGCTTGCTTGGGTGTGTGAATCATATAAATGTCCTCACGTTTAGCATTTCAGTATCTGGGTAATCACTAATAAACCCACAGCCTCACAGATGACCTAAACATCATCAAATCTTTGATCCATCAACTAGGCAGGCATTTTAAAGTGTATTTTAAACCACATTTTTTCTCCCTGCATTCTCTCGTATTCTACTTATGTAAAGTTGGGCTATATTTATGCAAACTCAGTTTTGTTGCATGAAATACAGGGATCCTGAGTTTCCTCTTGGCATTCTGGAGTGCAAATTTTCTTTGAATTAATTATTTTAATTCAGTCACTATAATCAAATTCAACTGACTATCGTAATTTATTTTAAGGATTATTCTGGCTAATGTATTCCTTACCACAGCAAGTAACCCTAGTGGATAGGTCTTAAAAATTTCAAATGTCAGAAGACTTTTAAATGTTCTAATATGTTACTTTGAAAGTTTGACAACAACCCACAAATTCCCTCTGCTCTTATTCAGTCTTCTAAATGCCAGAGAGGGATTTTTTTTTTAAGATTCTCCAAATGTTTTGCCACAGAATTGCCTAATTAACTTTCAGATTTGTTGCTCAGATACTTTCCCACCAGAAAATATTTTATTTAAATAAAATGAACAAACATGTTATGTTTGTCCTTCAGTTCTATTTCAAAATGTCTACTGAGATTTCTCTTTAAAGAGAAATATTATAGCAGAAGGAGTCTCTAATGAATCACTCCAGAAACAAACAAACAAAAAAATCCCAGCAACATTATATTGTAACCTTTGTTTTAATTGTAGTTAATATGACTAATTTTCAAATACACTCTACAGGGCAAAGTAAGTGACTGTCAATAACTAGGAAGAGAATATTACTATATTTAACAGGATGGAACACCTGGAGAAAATAATTGTCAAGTAATAATTCTTAACAGGTAAAATTAGAAATTGTATTTTTAGTCTAACTGTATGGTATTAAGCCTCCTTAACAAATTTATATCCAAGCAAAAGTAATTCAAATTTGTATTTGAATCTCTGCACCTTTAGGAAGACTAGAGCTCTCTTCTAACCATTTAGAAAAAAACTATTCCACGTATTGGAAAAATTCTCATATGTGGAAGCACTAAAGAGGAAAGATTTACTGCAGATTCTGTGACTCTAGAGCTACTTTTCCAATGTCTACCTTTTGAAGACTCAAAGTTCTTCTAAATTGTACAATTTAGAAGAGTCGCATCAGCCAATTGAATGAAAGCCCAGGTGAATAATTTTAGCTCCAAAATGTGTCATTTATTGAATGAGCTCCAAAATGTGTCATTTATATAAAGGACATCAGATCAGAGTGGAGAAGCTTACGAATAAATCCCTGCCTGTATATACTGAAGGTAACCTTAACTCTCTTTGCCCTACAAAGTGTAAGAGAGAAGATTAGGGACCAAGATCTTTCAAACACTCCCTTGCAGAATCAGGTGCATAAATGACTGCAAGACAACTTGCCAGACAGACTCCCTTCTGTCAACAAACAAGGGAGGTTGGAGCAGAAAAACTGAGGGAAGACTACGATGATGCGCTGGGAGAAGTGAGCACAAGCTGGACAGCCTGTAAGAGTCCAATCTTCAGGATTTGTGTTTTTCATCAAATATGTTCAAGAACCTAAAATTTCTGTTATGCAGCGGTGTCCTGCCCTCAGTAAACCCTTCTGAAACTCTTTATTCCACTGCTCCCTTCTGTTAGCTGGTCTCCATGGAAGGCAGCAAACCACTAAAGAGATTAGCTCTACATAGTTTATCCTTGTCATTGAACTGATGCCAAATACATATATTTTTTTAATTTTGTTTAAAAATCCCAACCTCAGAAATTGTATACATTAAGCATTATTTTTATAAATTCAGATGCTCATCAGGCACTCATCAATTAAGCAATTTCAAATTCAATGGCCAGAGGTGAATATTTTGAAAGTCATTATCCTCTTTTTCTGGAAAAAAATTTACTATACACTTGTCAGAGAACTATGATTTCCAGTCTTTCTTAATAAACATCCTAGAACTTGAAAGAAGTGTGATATAGGATAGTATGCTAGCTTTCAGAGGAACAGCATCTTTAAGTCATGTACAATGAATGAGTGATGCCTCTATCTGTCCTTATTCTCAAATGCTGAGCTTTTTTGTACACAATGTACACTATCCCAAACTAGTAGTTAAATGGTACTTTTTATTTCCTTTGTTGGAAAATTCCAATTTTAAACACTACTTTCACAAGTTCCACAGTAAGTCACAAAATCCTGTGAGCTCTCTGATGAGAATTTGCATGTTAGGATGCAAATTTGTACTCACACAAAAATACTGATATTATATATACTCCTTTTGGAGACTTTATTATACCTTTGTAGTAAGATTTAAGTCAACTTTTGCCCCTCTGGATGGCTGTAACTACTGCAGTGAAAGCTTTTTGGATGTAAATAGATAAATCATGGAATTCAAATTTCAGACCAATGCAATATAATGAAATACAATTTACAATTTCCATATACCATTTATTTTAATATCACTTTCACTGAAGTAACCTCCAGTATTTCCAGCTGGCACTGTGTCAAAGCCACAGTAAAGTGAGTCAAGGTTGTTGCTGAAAAGTTAGTCAGACAACCAAAATCTTTACTGATTTTTCATGTTACAGAAAACCCTACACTCGAGTGAGAACTTGGGAAATTTAAAACAATCTTTGAAATGCAGCAAGTAATTGATAGTAAGAGAGGGATTTAATTATATTTGTAAGCCCTAAACCATGGTGTAAAGAAGTGGTGGGTAGCTGGTTTTCAGCTCATTTTCTCAGGGACAATTGGTTTAGGTGACCAAGTTCTGTCTTTCGAACTGCATTTTCTTCTTGATTTCTTTAGAAACTTTGCCAGTCCCCATCTAGCTCAACAGAGGAACAGAGATTTCAAAAAATGCTGTGTTCCTACAAGTTTCACCACTTTTGGTAAAGCAGAGCCCCCTGTAGCACAGACAAAGGCTGTAGGACATGTTCCTGTTTGTCTAGACAACAGAGAATCCACACCAGGTAGAGGTCTTCTTCTCCCAGATGGAGCAATAGTTTCAATAAGCACATGTAGGAAATGAAGTCTTGTTGTTTCTGCCACTCCTTGTCTTATTAACCCACCTCTTGTAGAGGAAAGGCAGACAAATTAAATGGAAGGAATCAGTGGAGATTTTTGAATACCCAGATCACAGATTTATGCAAAATGTAGAGAAGAAAAGGGAAAGAAAGAAGCTACTCATGAAGAGAATTGTAATTACCTTTCCTGCAGGGTTCTTGTAAGGATAACTGATGTACGAAGATAGCAAATCATTTGTGGTGTTCTCTGCTGAATCTGAAGAGTAGATGTAGCCAAAATAAGCATATAATAATAAATTAAAATAAAAAATAAGCCTGAATAATTTTGCTGATCCCCCACCACTGGAACAGCTTCATGAAAGATTGGTCCATATCCCAGCTGACTCCGAACAAAAGAAAAAATGAAGCAGCTGACTTGTGTTGCTGACTGACCCTGTACTAAACATCATTTAACTAGAATGAAAAATCTGGCCCAGTGAATCCAGAAGAGATTTAAATAGTCATAATTTCACTCTCTGAGGCAGATCGCTTTTTGACTGGTGGAACATTTCGTATCAAAGGTGGAATTTCTTTTATTTTTAGTTCTTAAATACTTTATTTAACATCTGTAAGAAGTATTGTTTCAGATCTGATATTAATTTTTACATTTTCTATAAAGCTATCGAATATTAATATGTTTATTGGCATATGCAGTAAATGATAAATTACCAGTTTGATATATCTGAAATCTGTAACAACATACAGGAAACACAACTAAAGCATTTCTACAGCATTTGATTAAAATTAATTCTGAGTCCACTAATAGTGTAATAACATTTAGTGTCAATCATTTAAAAAGTATTCTGTGTCATAGGGGAAGAAAGCTATTATCAAGTCTAGGAATTAGTGGAAGTGTCAAGCAAAAAAATAGCCTGTCATACTGCTGCTAATACTGATTAAGACCTAAGACACCTTCCCCTTTCACATACAACTTAACAGCAGATAGGAGCTGAAGTGTGTGCATTTGGGACCAATGAAAGCTGTGGTCTTTGATGCCAAAGGATCATGTAATTGGATACTGCAGTGTATGCTTTCATTCGGTCCCTTATCTCTCTTTATTATATTGCTGTGTATCCTTTACTTTCTGCACTCTATTAAGTTCATAGACTTTGTCCTGCTTTATGTCCCAGATTCAAGAAAGTTCTGCTAATGACACAAATATCTCAGCCCATGGCATGTCCTTCAAGCTGGTGTCCCCTCCATTTTGCTAACACCTCATCAAGTTATTGACCTCATTCAGGTTAACACTTGAACATTTTCCATCTACTGTTCCTTTCTTCTTTGCCTGTGCAGAATCAGAGACAGTTCCCTTACATTGTAATGCTTCTCTCTTCACCATGGCATCTGTGTTGCAGTACTGTCTGGCTGCTGGGACAATAAAAGGCTGAATTTCAGCATGCCAGAGTACTGGCAGCCTTCCAAAACAACCATAAATGCATTTTAAAATGATCTTTGGGTGTTTCTTGTGAGGCTTTTGAAGACAACGGGCCATTACAGAAACAAATTTCTGTGAATCTTGTGAGGAATAAAGTTGTTCATATGGTTTCTACCCATCCATCAAAATACAGCCTTGATAATATTATGCAATATTTTTTTCCCATACAACATTGCCCCCACTCTCCTGCATACCTTATTCAAGATCTATCAGAAAGAAAACGTCTTTAGAGATTTTTCTTGTTTACTCAGATTAATTCTTATTACTTAATATCAAATGTTATTTTGTTAAAGAGGATCATTAAAAATATCACTTTTTAAATTGACTCTTTATTGCTGCTAGAGAGATTTTAGTAAAGTATGACAAATTGCACCAGAGAAATCTAACACAGCATATCTCAAATAGCAAACATATATTTTAACCTCTTATTAGAAAGCATGGAAACTATCATAGAAGGTGGGAGACTGTAGCTTTTGACTGTTTAAAACCTTATTGATATACTGTATCTTTGCCAGTTAAGAGAAGTCAGAAATTTTCAAGGATGTATTGTTAACCTTTGTTTTCATTCTTTTCATTTGATTGTCTTGCACTACATATTCATGTCAATAAACTAATTCCATTCCTTTATGCTCTTTCTCTTTTAATCATAGAATCATAGAATCATTTAGGTTGGAAAAGACCTTTAAGATCATCAAGTCCATCTGTTAACCCAACACTGCCATCCCACCACTAAACCATGCCCCTAAGCACCTCATCTACCCTTCTTTGAAATACCTCCAGGGATGGGGACTCAACTACCTCCCTGGGCAGCCCATTCCAGAGCCTGAAAACCCTTTCTGTGAAGAAATTCTTTCTAATGTCTAACCTAAACCTGCCCTGGCACAACTTCAGACCATTTCCCCTCATCCTAGCATCCGTTACCAGGGAGAAGAGGCCGACCCCCACCTCGCTACAGCCTCCTGTCAGACAGCAGTGTTGGAGGTGTGGCCTCACCAGTGTCAAGTACAGGGGCACGATCACTTCCCTGCTCCTGCTGGGCACATTATTCCATATACAGGCCAGGATGCCGTTGGCCTTCTTGGCCACCTGGACACACTGTTGGCTCATATTCAGCTGGCTGTCAACCAGTACCCCCAGGTCTTTTTCTGCTGAGCAGCTTTCCAGCCACTCTTCCCCAAGCCTGTAGCGTTGCATAGGGTTGTTGTGACCTAAGTGCAGGACCCGGCACTTGGCCTTATTGAACCTGATACAGCTGACCTCGGCCCATCGATCCAGCCTGTCCAGGTCCCTCTGCAGAGCCCTCTTCCCCTCGAGCAGATTGACACTCCCGCCCAGTTTGGTGTCATCTGCAAACTTACTGAGGGTGCACTCAATCCCCTCGTCCAGGTCATTGATAAAGATATTAAACAAGACCGGCCCTAGAAATGAGAATCTTAGTTTAGGTCTGCTCAATTTCAGGATCCATTTTATCTTGGGGCAGGGGGATTGTGTTGGGTTTTATTTGTTTGTTTTTTTTTCCTATTACATCAGTTTTAATTTGGGTTTTGGGAGGTTTGGAGGGTTTTGTTATTGTTTTTTCTGTCTGTATGTGCGTGTGTGTTCAGCATGGAGAAAAGTATGACATCTCTTATCATATTGAAATGGCATATACAAGACTAGACATACAACACAAACATACCTCACAATAAATGAATGCAGTTCTTGTATTAGTAATGATGTTCTGTCATCACCTCCTTCTCTCTGGAAACTAAGACACTAGAGATAAACTTTCAGGATAAATTTTTGAAGCAGACACAGTAATGTTATAGTGAGAACATTTGTAACCCTCTTCATCCTCACCCCTTCCCTTCATCCTTCATAATGTTTTCACTCTTGCATTTAACTTTTCCAAACCACATTTTATTTAGGAAGTTAAAACATTTTTGTCTTTTTTTATTTTTTATTCACCTCCAGAGGCAGAACAGTGGGAGAAAGAAAGACAAAGTGTAGGTATTAAAGTACTCTTCATTGTACAGAATCTTTGAATGATTGGGTAAGCACTCACTTTTATTTAGCTGACACGAAGAAAGCTGAGTGAATGTCTTCAACAAAGAGCAAAGTCCTCCAATGGTGTTTCATAGTGAACTAAATCACTTAATCAAGTTACTTTTGCTAAACTCTTTTTTGGCTATGAAAAATTTAAGGAAATATTTTGAAAAGGACTGCTTTAGTATTTTTTAAACTAATGTTCCATGTATTGGAATATTTTATTTAAAAGTGATTTTTTTTTCTTCTGGAATTTAAATTTTTGAATTGTGCTTTTTACTTCTAAATGGGTACAATTTAAAAGAAAGAAATTCTTTTGAAATGCCTAAAAACATGACATGAATATTTTATTTCTATAAAATATTTCAGTGTGACTTCAAGTTAAATTTTAGGCTGACTGGAAACAAAATTATTTTCTTTATACTCCATTTTGGCATGAAAATGGAAGACATATTCTTCATCTAGAAATAAGTTTCTTGAAGCTATAAACAGTTTACAGATGTCTGCAACTTTATAGAAAGTGGGTTTTTTCCATTTTTATTTATTTTTATTTTAAGATGAAGTTTGAGATGCTAAAGAAAAGAACGCTAAAGTTGGGTTTGTGTGGATGATATTGAGAAGCTGTTTTGGGAACAAAACAAAGACATTTATGTCAGTATCTGCAAACTTTAAGGGATAAAGGGTTTTTTTCCTTACCCCATCAGTCTCTTCAGGGTCATAGCAAGAACAAGAAAAAGAGACAAAAAGATAGATTCTTTCAGATTGAAGGACCAGAAGTTTTACTAGAAGGTTTCCTAAGAAGTTGAACCACCAGAAGCACTGAAAATAAGTTCACATGGAAAACTATGTGCATAACACCTTCTGCATTCCACATCAAAACGGTTGGTGTCACATATAATTCACTTCAACAATATCAGAAATTCCTAATTTTTAGATTTTAACAGACTTTCACATTTAATTGAATTTTTTTTATTTATAAAACATGCAATGATCTTAATAGAATTTATCCATTTATCACATTTTAAAAGAAATTTTAAATATGTTAATTTTAGTATGATTCAATCCCCTCTTAATGGTTAAAGTTCAAGTTGGTTCAAGTCCCTGATGTTCTATTCATATTTTACAGTAGAATAAGAGAAACTGTTCATTACAGTTCCCACACATACAATTTGATGTTACCAGGGTTACTTCTAGTGGTAGATCATTGACCTCAGCAGTGTTGGTTGTTCTTTTTTTAGTAGAATAATATTTATCATGGGCAAATATCTATTATTTAAAAGTTTGTTCCTATGTACTTATTCCCATTGCCATTTATCCCCACATCCTTTTCTCTTTCTTTATTCTCACCTCCCTTCCTCTCCCACAATATTTCAATGGTGTTGAAATATTCAGAAACAAAAGAAGTGTTCATAAAATTCCCAAGGTTCAATGCCTTTTTAAAAGTTTGTGATTTTAAGCAATAACTGATATCCAAAGGAGGTCAAGTGAGCAAATCCCACTGAAATTCAATAGAATTGGGCTCTTTCTTCTTCTTCTTTAAAAACACCTGTGTTAGTTAACAGGAATTCCGAATCTTGATGAATTAAAATACATATAATTTTGCATCACTTGGTAACTTACATTATTAATGTTGCAAAGGAGATTTTTGATAATGCATTTTCACAAGTCCAATGACTAAAAATATGTCATTCAGGTAATTACATATTTTCATTACATTTTTATTGCCTGGCTTACACTTTAAAAAACCATAAACATGCTTCACCCCAAACTTCTCTTTGAAAAGCCTCTCATACGCTGCCAATATTGAGATTATGCTATTTACATTTAAACATCTTAACATTACCTATTCATCGAGCCCTCCACTGAGTGAACTGTCTCTGCATTGAATCTTAGTCATTATGCAGCACACAAAACCAGAATATTAGTTCTGGAAACCTCAAAAAGAAAACAAACCAACAGCCAAACTCAACCTCCCATAATATTTAAAAAAGATCTTTCTCTATGCATTTCTTTCTCTTAATCTGTAGGAAAAGCTATACCCTTCTTCTTGCCTAGAGCTACACTCTGATCCTGTTAGAAGAGCTGGCCCCGGGTGAGCTTATTATTTTCACTGGATTTCACACTGAGATAGAGAAGGCTTTCAGCAGTGGTCAGCCTCATGTCTGAACATGTAACAAATGTAGAGAAGTTATACAGAGCTTAGAGGAGAAGGAAGGAAGCCTGAGTCAAGATCTAAAAATATCAGTTCAGTCCAGCTGAAGTGTGTGAAGCAAGTGTGTCAGAAGTGTGAAGATCACTCAGCCTCAGTACGAAAACCCATGAGGCAAGAGATTGACTAAGGGAAGGATCACTCAGCATTGGGAAGAAGGTGGACCAGGGCTGACAGCTGACACAAGTAGAAGCTATAAAGTGAGCCTTGAATGTCAGATGTATTTCAAAGTAAAAAATCAGTTAAGAAATCCTATTTATCTCTCCCTAGTAAATAAAAGTACAAAGGTAAGAAGTTAATGCATAGAATACAGCATGTACATTGCTCCAGTGTCAAGATGCTCCTGTGAGCATCCTAACAACTGTCAAAACTATTTTGACAGTTATTGGGCCAAGTTATTAATCCAGAGTTATAAGAGTGATCAGAACAAAAAATCAACCTACACTGTACATCACAAAGAACAGACTGTTCTTTGAAGGGACGACATCACCAGAACATAGACTGAATATATGTTGTAGACAATCATCCAATTTAACGGAATGAGGACTACAGATCCTTCTCAGCAAGGACAGCAACAGACCCATCTTGCTGAAAGACACTCAAAAAAAAGTTATATTACCTGTGGAAGAAAGAAGCAAGAATGATGAAGCTACCACTGCACTAGCTCATTAGAGATAATTTTTTTTTTAATCAGGCAATGTATAGGGCTGTTCAAAAACATCTGGAAGGAAGAAAAGGTGCAAACGAAGCATAAGAAGTCAATCCTAAAGACATAGCATGCATAGTAAGAAAGAATATAAAAGACTAGCCTTTTAAGCAAACTATTTTGTTTTTTTCTCTTTTGTTTTACGTTTATTGTTGAACAGGGTGGTTTCTGCAAAGAAATATGTATGAGAGACAAATTCTTGTGATGACAGAGAAATAAATGGATGTCAGAAGTGATGATACACCATATGATGTCAGACAAACAAAGGAGACCAAAGGCATGTTGTTTGATTTAATGACTTAAAACGCAAAACATGTATTTTAAGTCAATGTTTGTTGTGCAGTGCACAGTCACTTGCCTTAATCATCCTACATTTCCACCATAGAATCCTGAAGTGAGAGTCATCATGGTGTCATAGCCATCAACAACTGAGCAGGCATCCTTAGCCTTCCTTTCCAGTTGATGAAGAAGCATAGGTACTTGAAAAGAATGAGTCTATTGATTTATTCTAGATTCTCCATTAGGGTGAGGTGAAATCCTAAAGCTGCTTATTTCTATTGACGACAAAGGTGGCATAAAATTTTCTAACTTTACTATAAGCTTGTCTAAGTCTTTAAAGTGTCTGAAGTTACATGAAGCCCACCTTTCAGTTTTGCATAACATCTTTCACACCCTTCCATTGCACAGATCCATTTGACAATGCACTTTGGGGAACACTTTAAACTCTGTTATTCTTGTATTTAGAAGTTTCTTTTTTAATAAATAATTGTATTGATCTGTCACTCATAAAGATCCCTGGCAGAAGTTATTAAGTCTTACAGTAATACAAAGGAATGCATATGAACTGATGTAGCTTTTTTTGTGTACATAGCGTACATTTTGTAAAGAAAACTGGTTATCTATATGTGGAAGGGAACATATGCTTACATATCCATTTCCATTAACTATTATCCACTTTATATGCAAAAATTGGCTACGGCTTATATGGAAGTGGGTGCATTAATTGAAGCATAAAAATTCACCCTCAGTGACTGCTACTAGAATTTAAATCCACTTATGATGTATTTATCAGAACTGATTTAAAATCATACTTTCACTTCCTTTCATTTTCTTTAGGTTTTAATTGTCTGTGTGAACAGTGGCTTGAAGTTGTGATTGATTACTTATATAGACTAACCACTTAAAGAACTATAAAATAGGGAAAGGGCATTGTAATTACATGGTTTCAACTACAGGTATTAGTATTCAAGAAGAGTGATTTTTCACAGGAAGATCAAGCCTCACAACCATGAATTAGGAGTCTTTCTCAACATAACTGACACAGTAACTGTCAGTACCAGTCTTGAAAACCATGACAGCTTTAAAATACCCTAGCTGTAATCGTGAAATGGTTAGCTGGCTGTCAGTTGTTCTATGGCTATATCTAGATTTACTTCCATATGATGTTTATCTTGTATTAGAAAAGCATTAAAAGTCTTGACAGTTATAAGGTACAAATTTACTTACTTCCATTTATTTTTTTAACTGTCCCAGGCAGAAATCAATTTCTTTCAACATGCTTGAATAACACCTTTTAAAGAGGACCTAGATCACCCCGGAAGTATTTTATATTATCTCTACAGAAATTATATGCAACTATATTGTTACCATTATTTCCTATGACCCTTTGACATATTATGGATAGCATGTATATGACTTGAAAGTTTATAACATGGAATGTAAACAGAATTTCATCCCAGGATAAAAGAGGTTTTGCCTAGACTGATGCAGGAAAAGAAGGTCTTTTAAGAGTCATCATGACTTCTTGTTTCCTGAGACCACCAAAAGGCTGGAGATGTACAAATAGTATTGCTTGAACAAGAGGGTAGACCTGAAATTTTTACAGAAGTCTTTCATCAGAGCCCTGTCTAATAGCCCATGTTAACTCTGCAACTATATTGTTACTGATATTATATATAACTGTATATAGCTGTATTGTTGACAATCCTGCAGGGGAATTTGACACAATCCTTGTTTGTTCCAAGGACAGGTCTGATCCCAGAGCCTGGTTACAACAATAAGAATTTCTGGAAATGATCTCTGGATCCCAGCAGAGGCAGCTGCATACCCAGCAACATTGGCAAGCATCCAGCCGGCAAATGAGGGCAATTATCCTGTTGGAGAATTTTCCTTTCCTTCCTAAATGCCCCTTGACTGAAGTCTGGTTTCTATCCTAGCCGATACTTAGGCCAACTTCGGCTTCCCAGTTTATCTAGGAGAATGCAGCCAGGAGGAAGGAGGAGAGACTGCCTAGTGTAACAGCTCTGGCTTTGTTTGCATTGCTCACAGTCTGTGAGTATTAGGCACACTAATTATTAATGCTTTGCACCAATATAGTTAATTTGATTAAAGGTTCTGAAAGTGATTTCTGTGTATTGATTGATGCAGCGTCATGCTAGATCCTCAATATAGGCAAGCATTACATCTGTAAAACGATACAGGAACAATAGTGGTTCAATCTTCTGTTTCATGTGGAATAAAATCTGACAACTGGAAAAAAGTTTTGCCATAGATGTTATTTTTTAACACCAATAAAACTGTAACTCATAGGTGCAAATGGAAATCACAATGATGTAACCAACTTTTTTGCCCCTAAAATGAATGTGGGCGCAAGGAATAAATACATGATCCTGACAGTGCAATAGTGTTTACAAGGAACTATGGTGTTAAAGCGAACGTCCTGCCTTTTTAGCATTCCAACATAGTAGAATGGAACAACAAATATTTCAAGTTTTTTCTTCATTGAAAAATTACATACATACACGCATAGACATGTGTACACATAGGTATATGTACATACTTGTTCCTCTAAAAATTTTTTTTTCTCCTTAAGTTTTTCTGGCTTGTCTACTATCCTAAAGATCTTTTGGTCTGCAGTTCTCTAAGAATCTTGATATATTTGCAGAAGCATCAGCAAAAAACCTCCATTAACCATAATTTTATATTTACATCAAACACTGTGGTCAGAACCCCAAACTTTTCAATCCAAACCTCACATGCAAGGGAAGCAAGCTTTCTGAAGGTTTAGTTCCCAGGCAGAAAAGCAAAACCCGTTCATCATCTATAAGATAACTTTGAATTTCCTACTTTGATTACTGATCTTTGTTATAGGATGAAAAGGATTTTTTTTTTTTTAACTGAGATTTCAGTGCTTGCCATTTTATTGATCTTATTAGTAGATTAGAAAGATCTGAGTTTTCAGGCAGCTCCAGCCTATGGCAGAGACTACTGGTATGATGATGCTTTTTGCCTGATGAAAAGGATTAAATCCACTCTTGCCTGGACATGCACAACCCATCTACTTTACAGACTCGATTTGTTTATCTGTACTCCTACAACCCATATAGATAAAGCTAGGACCGCAATGCCCTTGAATGGTGTTAGAGGTCAATAATTTCAAAACTAGGAACGAGGTTATGATGTTGTTCTAGTCAGAAGTTAACAATAAGTTGAATGAATAATACTATTTGTTTTATTTTATATAGTGGAGCTGTTTAGCTATATGTTTATAAGAAAGGTAAGGCTCAGTGCATGAAAACAAAAATGCATGCAGACACATTCCAGTATCATCCTGACAGGAATAAAAAAAAATTTAAGGTGAAAAATTTATTAGTAATTTTATTAAGTCAGGCAAAAAACAGTGAGAGAAGAGTTAAAATTATTACCCATCAACAACCCTTGGAGCAATAAAAACTATCTGCTAAGAAACCAAAGAAACTTTTAAATGGGAGGGGGATGAAAGGAAGGGAGATGAATTTCAGCTGAACATCAAATAGTGTGTAAAAGAAGGAGTGAGAAGCAGTGGCTGCCTAAATAAACATGCTCTTTTGTGGCAGTGTGTTGGTTTTGTAAGCCTGAGGTCTTAGGCTTACAGAAGAGCTCCATCCCTAGCCACCTGCAGAGGTACACATTGCAAACAGAGCGTCAGCTGGAAAACAGAGTGAGAGCAGCCTCTCTGATCTAAGCTCAGGACAGGCAGATACAGGTAGAGAGTGCAGATACAGAGAGATGCTATAGTCCCTAAAATTATGACCATTTCCACAGCTCCATGTAAATATAGCTCCAGAAGCTGTCCAAAGGCACCAGCCTGGTACAGTGTAAGAGCTGGCTGAAGTAGGGGACTGAGGGAGGAGATTCCTTCCAAAAACCAGTGTTATCCTAGAAAGGTCCTTGGTATGACTACATGAAAAACATAACATGAGAGAGGAACAACAATACATTCTCTAATAAATCTGTAAAGAGTGATAGAAAGTCATAACAGAAAAGCAAGACCAAAATAATCTTCAAGCACATGTGTGGAAAGCAGCAAACACGAGGCAGTATGTGTTGTGTTATCACCTCTTCACTCTTTGCTTACCTAGACAAAACTTCAAAAATCTTAGGAAAACCAGACACACAAATTTGTGACCTTAGAAAGTTTATCTGAAGTCATCAAAGAAATCACAAAGGAAAATGACTCTACTTATATAAGGGGTTTTATTCTGAGCTTAGAAAGCCCTTTGTCCTCAGCATGGTCCCTGAACAACTGAATGTCCCATACTGTAGCTATCAGCTTGGCTTTTCCGCCTGAGTCATCTCTCTTTCAGCAGAGGCCATAATTTTTTCTTTCTTACTTGGTTGGTTTTCTGAAAATTGTGACACCCTTTTGATTCACTATTGCCCTTACATACAGAAGATCAAAGGGAACGAGAGGATATGCACCATAAATCACGAAACAGTGGTGTAAGCTCTTGTCCCCCATGTACACAAACAACAATTACAATAAAATTGAGAGATCAGATTCTCGTTTCCTTCTCTACTTGTTTTGCCCTGTGGTGGCTAAAAGAAAGTATTTTTGGTTATTTGTTTTGTTTTGTTTTTAAATACTGTTATTCCAGTGACTTTCTGCTGAAAATAGGTTAGTGTGAAACAGCTGCTGTCTTTGCCATTTATTAGTTTAAAGGTATTCTGACACAGAAATTGGATATTCAATCTCCACAGTTTGTCCATGACATTCTGTCACATTATAGGAACATATCAAGATTATACTCAACAACATTTCTCTTGTTCCTCTCTGTTTCCAGGTCTGCTGAGTTTTCTGGAGTTTTGGGGGGGGTTTGTTTATTGCACTATTTGTTAGCTCGGTTACACAGTTCTGTGAGCACAATTCAAGATTCTTTCCTCTGCAAAGCGATTTAGAAAGTTAAACTCCCTGACAAAAATCCCATGATTCACAGAAAAGAAAAGGCCATGAGGTTTTCTTCAATTTCAGTAATCAGAGGAGGTCAAGAAGGTTCCTTTTAACTCTGCAAGAAGAGTCTTACTGGTCATTGCACCGCAGCTAATTCTGTTCTTGCTAAGGCTTTAATATTTCTTCCTTGATCTTCAGCTATGTGATCATTAATGTATAGGACTACATACTATAACAGCAATGGGACACAACATAAAATGTAATGTAGATTGTCCTGCAAGATATTTGAAGGCAACTGAAAATATGGCTTGTTTTTAATGGACAGTAACAGGGAAATTTTTTTTTTTTTAGCTTAGTCTATCAATACAGTGCTAAATAGTTACAGTTTCATTGTTAGTGTGCACAAAACCACTGCTATGGTTACAGACAGATTTTTTTCAATGTATGAACTGTTCTTTCAGACATATTATATCTTCACAAGAAATCACCTCAACATTAATATTCACAATGAACAGAATTCAGTCTACTTTCTAATTAAAGTTCACACATTCATGACTGTCTTAACTTCAGATGGTTGGAACTCTTCATAAATGTAACCTGACAATTTTTGAAAGAAATTCATAAGACTTTCTGTAACAGAATAACAGAATTACACAATGGTTGAAGCTGGAAGGGACCTCTGGAGATCTTCTGGTCCAACACCCCGCTCAAGCAGGGCCACCCAAAGCATGTTGCCCAGGACCACGTACAGATGGCTTTTGAGCATCTCGAAGGATGAAGACATCACAGCCTCCCTGGGCATCTTGTGCAAGTGCTCACAGTAAAGAAGTATTTCCTGGTGTTCAGATGGAACCTGTGTTTCACTTTGTCCCCATTGCCTCTTGACAATACATACCCAAAGTATGTTTAAAGTCTTCATGTCATATGAATTTTAAATAAAAGATAAAATTTGAAATACATAACTCGAACAATAAAACACACCAAAGAAAAATATTAGCTATGAAACTTACTAAGGTATCTAGGCACTCAGAGTTTGCTTTCAACTGTATGCAGTTCCTAAAATACTGATGCTATAAAACCCACTCTTTTTCTTCTTTTCATCTACAATTTGGCTTGTTTTATACAGTCATTAAGGGTCAAACCAAGCTAATTTTCTCTGTACTCCTTCTTAAGAGAAATTTTTAGTGGCATTAGAAATTAAGAGAACACATATGAAAATGGAGGAAATAAAAATCTGGTATGCATCAAAAAATGTACCAACAAATATATACCCAATAAAATAGCCTTATACATTTCAAGTGCCGTTCCCCAAATAAACAGACCTTCCTGAAAACAGAGGTCATAAAGTTAGCGGACCAACAATTGATCAGCACATTCATCTTGTGCTGGACTCTTTCTCAGACACGTCTTAAAATAATTTGATGCTGAATAATGGGATTATTGGCTTTGTATATCTAAGTTATTTAGCCATAAATATAAAATTTAGCAAATGGTTAAATTATAATGTTTCCAGCAATCAAAGCATCTAAGCTTTGGGGAAAGACAAGCTTGTGTGACTTCATAAAGAGATAATAGATTGGTGTAGTGGAAAAATAAAATAACACAAAATATTTTTTTTTTTTCCTTTCAGAAAAGGACTTGCAGGACTTGAGACTTCTGTGAGTGCGTGAGTGAGTGAGTGCATGAGTGAATTAGATGAAGCAGGCAAAGCACTGATAAGCTGTACTTACTGGTTGAAGCTTTTCAGGAATTAGGTCTTAATACTGAGTCACTGAATCAAAATTTAAGTGTTAATATGGAGATTAAAAATATAGATTTAGATTTCTACTTAAAAAAAATGTACTTCTGTAAATAATTTTTATTATTAACAATGTCTACAAAATATCAAAGCAGTTTCCAAATCCCCTACAAAACTATCAAAAAACTGCCACATTGCAGAGTAAGGCAAGAAAAAGTGACTGAGTATCTTTAAAAAAATATATTAAATTAATAATATAAATTTTGATTAAGGAAAGACAACATAAAAACAGGATCTGAAAACAACAGATTCCATTTGGGTTAGATATAGAAATCAGCATGTACTGTTAAGAAAAACTCCAGTAATTTTTCTCATTGAATACTTTTTCTGAAATAATTAGTTTCTCATGGATATGTTCAGATTATATTCCCTGAAATTCAAATATCTGTTAATATGAAAGTGTATGAATGCCTTCTCAAAGGTGTTCTGGTAACCATGGAAATTTAGTTGCATACTTATATAGGTTCTCCTTAAATGAAGGAGTATAACTGAGGTAGAATCAACTGATCTATAGCAGAGGTATATGTTTTCTGCTGATTAATTTTCTCTAGTTACTGATTTGAAAAAAGGCAAAGTTAATTTAAAACAATTAATTCCACTGACAAGCAACTACCACAAATCTTCAGCAAAGCCAGCCAGGAGCAGGAAAATCAATTTATTCAAATATGTGAGCAGATTTGTCTGATAAAAAGGATAAACCTAACACAAGCATTGCAACAGTAGATTTTTCCTGAGAACAACTTGGCTACTGCTCACTGTCTCTTAACAGAAGTAGCTACTAGGTGCTATGATGCAAGTTTTCAGATTATTTTTCAGCGATTAAAACCACAGTGTCATATATGGAAGTAAAACTCAAAATCTCTGGATTCCCAGTCAGGCCTGTGGGACTGCAAATGGACAAGCACCTTCTAGCATGCCAATCACAGCGGAGCTCTATGCAGGCACAGGGCTGTGCTCCCAGGTATCACTCTCCAGGACAGGCTGGTCTCACTGGGGTGTCTCTAAACCTATTCCAGGTTGAAATGAAATTTTCTTTCAGGGACCTTTCAGGGAAATGGATTTGACTGACAGGAAATATGCTGCTGGGGGACAATCCATGAATTTACAGAGGCCCCCATATCCAATAGGGAGGGTAGTGGGGGAAATGTATAATCATACCCAGGAAATTAGGGTCCATGAGGTGCGAGGAGGAAAATTCAGTCTTTTCTGCCCTCTGGTTAGTACTTCTCACACAGCAAGTTCCCTGTGATTTGTGCTGAAAATTTCAGCTTAGGGAAAATATAGTTCCAGTAGCAGTCAATAGTCTTTGGGGTTTGTTTTTGTTGTTTATTTTTATCAGAGCTAGATACTAGATATGGCTTTCTGTACAGTTATGTCATTAACATCACTTTTGCTTATCAGGAAAGTAAGATTTACAATATAAATTGGGAAGGAACAGTAAAGGAATTTCTAGCTTGGCATTTTTCTGCAATGACTAGGCTTCACTGCCACTAACAAAACCGCCTTTAGCTCAAAGCTCAGTACCAAAAAAAAAGCTGTGAGTGAACACTCAGCACAGCATATTGCCTAGCGTGGAGCACCAGTGTGATTTGGTGTGCAAAGGGGGCTTTTCAATTTTCTGCTTGATTAAAGAATCTTTTCTCTGGCCTTACTATCCTACCACTATATGTTCATTACACTAATGTAGCTACCACAGACTCTGTCTCAGTTTTGTTCCACCATACTCAACTAGATGCTTTTGGTGTCAGCACTTTTGCAGGAACCAGTTCATCATTTGTTGGTGCAAATTAGCTTCAATAAAAATATATTAATTAATATTGACTGTGAGTGGATTATTTCCTACTACCAGGGTAAAATCTGAAAATCTGTTACTAGTTATATAGCTATGTTATGTTAATGAAAATAGTTATTTTTTCTATTAATTTATCTTCACATATTGTGTAAGTCTAATCATTGTCTCAGAGACTGTTATCTCATGTGTAATAACATCAATTTTAAAAATAATATTTATAATTAATATTTAGAAATATCGTCAGAAGGTACATACAAATAACCTTTTCCAGAGTACTGACTCAAAATCACTGAAAAATATGAATGGCAGTATGATTTGAAGAAACAATTATATGATAATTTTCCAGATAAATCCCAGTCCTCACATCAGCATAGACATAGCACAGATAGGCTTATTGTCTAACTCAGAGATTATTTCACCATTCAGATTAATAAATTATCAAAGGTTTTGGCATTATTAGAGTTTGGTGTAGTATTTACTGTAACACAACATTCTTGTAAAATGGTACAGTATTGAAGACTGTACGGCTGTAATTGGGCTTTCTGACAGTTCTGGTCAAAGCAAACAGAATAATCACAAATTAAAACAGTGCCCTGATTTTAATCCACATTTCCAGGGATGTCAACAGTTATCAGTCATCTCTCCTGATACAAACACTTTAGTCTCACCAATGCAGGGGAGACTGTTGCAATGTTCTGTTGTCCTACACTTGCTGACAGTCTATCAGTCACCTGAAGTCTCCTCCAGAGACACAGCCTCTGCACTTCCTGAAACTGTTCATATAAAACAGTGTTTTGCATTACAGATGGAATCTACAATTGGTTTTATAAGTCACATTCATAATGTTTCTTCTTTTTATAATGTCGTCAATTCAAGGATCCTATCAGTTAGACCCAAAAATTCATCTTTGAAACAGGAGAATATTTTCCTTAATTTACAGAAGAAAGCATTTTGCTCAGGACACTTAACTTTTTCAGTTTCCTACCTAAAATAATGCAGTCTGAACTTCTAAAACATCATTCTCCCTCTATGGTTTACCATAATTAAAATTTTGTTGAAATTAAGTTTTTCTTCCATTGAATCCACTAAGCTTTGGATCTGGAATAGTCTTTTTATATGGACATGTACATTCAACTTTCACCTGAGACTGAAGATCTAAGTAAAAGAGACTTTGCACCTAGTATAATAATTTTTAAAAGCCAAGATCTCTTCAGTTCTTCATCCAGGCAGGTGAATTTGACCTCAATACATCAGTGAAGGTTTTCTTGAACAACAGGTAGCAATTACTGAATACATAGTGTCCAGTGACTTCAGCATGGTATCATTCTTCATTCTGCCGGTGAGCTTCCCTTTAATAGGCAGAAAAGATTTATGATTGACAGAGAATATATCCAAGGTATTAAATATTATTCTGTCATTGCAAGTCACTTAATGGATCTACTGGGAAACAAAGAAATGAACAAAGCAACAACAAAAATATACAATCTAGCCAAGCCAGTACCACATCATTATAGATCAGCAATAGTAATTTATCATTTTTTCCCCACAAAGAGCTAGATTTTATCACAATATTAAATAACCTTTTATTCTCTCATTTGGACATAGATGTCCTTAGTGTCCATGACACTTCATAAGATAGGGAAGATGACATCTCTTTTTCTCAGTGGAGAGCTACAGAAGTTGTTCTGCTGCAAACCTTGCCTAGGGGAGATTACCAGGAAAGAAGGTGGGAAATCAGGGGATGTGTTTCACCTAGTCACTTAACGATGCATAGGTTAGAAGCAGAGTCAGTTTATAGGGAAACTAAAATGATACTCTAGTATAAGATGCCAGTATTATTCTTGGTGATATTAATTTCTGGGCTTTGGAGATAAAGTCCTTAATTAATTCATTTAAAAGATATCTTGTGAAAGAATCTTAATTAGATTAAATCATTATTTCAGGAAGCAATATGCCAAATTACGCAAAGCTAATTAGGGTAGTCAGGAAATTGGCCTATCCACCAGTTTACAGGCAACGTGGGTAGTCTTTTATCTGTAACTATCTCTTTGCCAGCAGGAACAGCATTATATTTTAATTTATCAGAGGCTTGGGAATAATTCTATTAACAAAGCAAGCAGAAACAGTATCCCTAGCATAGTGAGAATTGTTTAATTTATTTACAGTAGTGAATCATTCAAAAATACTTGCTAAAATGTTATGAACAGTGACATCCCAGAAAAAATATTTTGTCTGAAACATCATTTCACCCTTTTATTCCAGGGAGAAGACTAAACAGACCTTCTTTGTCCCATTGTATATGATTTTAACACTAATGGTAGGCATTAGCTTGGAAGACCGGATGGAAAGTTTTCAAATTCTTATTTGTTTGCACATATTTTAACAACTTGAAATGATTTTTCTGAATTTTAGCTTTTCGGTAAACTAGGGCTGCTCTACAAATAGAGCAGCACTAGTGCATTATTAAACAATAATTAGTTAATTGTGTCTCATCAGAAAAGTCATGCTATTAAATGAAATTTACTAATGTACTTTTATTTCATTTGTAAACACCAAAGCAAAATCAATTTATCACCAGACATTAAAAATTAAATGATTAAACATTAAAAAAGACACAGCCAATGACAGTGTCTTGCCCACAATCAGTGATGATATCCTTATAACAAGTAATTCATGAATCATCTGCTTGAGAATTTAAATAAATTTAATTTTTTTACTCAGCAGTGAGAAAAAAAACCTTAAGGCTAAAAGGGAATGATATAGGGAGCATATTTGTTATGGTTTAACCCCAGTAGAGAGCTAAGCACCACACGGCTGCTTGCTCACTCTCCCCAGCTGCGATGGGTAGAGAATCAGAAGGGTAAGAGTGTGACAACTCATGGTTTGAGATAAAGGCCGTTTAATAGGTAAAGCAAAAGCTGCATGCTCAAGCAAAGCAAAATAAGATATTAATTCACTACTTCTTATCATCAGGCTGATATTTAGCTATTTCCAGGAAAACAGGGTTTCATCAAGCATAATGGTTACTTGGGAAGACAAAATATCATAACTCCAGACATCCCTTCTTCCTCCTCCTTCCCCAGCTTTTATTGATGAGCATGGTATCATATGGTCATCTGGGGTCAGCTGTCCCAGCTGTGTCCCCTCCCAGCTTCTTGCCCACTGCCAGCCTACTTGCTGGCAGGGCTGTGTGAGAAGAAGCAGCTTTGACTCTGTGTAAGCACTGCTCAGCAATAGCTAAAACATCCTTGTGTTATCAACATGGCTTTGGTCACAAATCCAAAACATAGCCCCATTCAAGATATTATGAAGAAAATTAACTGTACCATAAAATTCATTATCACAGCCAAAACTAGTACAATACTATATATTCCATACTGACCCAAATGAAAAACAGGATTTCTGTGAAGCCATTATACTAGGAGGAGAAAAAGGGGAGAAAAAAATCACAAAAAATAACAAAAAAAGTTGTTTCATCCAGTTCATATTCACATTTCATCTTGGAGGTGGATTTATTACACTTTGCCTTTGAAATCCCAAATTATATCCTCTTGTGATTGAAGCCTGTTTTGCAATTAAATGTGTATTAAAATGTCATTGCTGGGCAATAGCCCTTCTCACCTTTCCTCTCCTAATAGCACAGCAGACTGCAGGATGTTTTCACAGTTCCGCGAGATGAAACCTTCATACTCAATGCATACATTAATAATAGTGAAACACAAAATTCCACCATATCCACAAAAATACAGACAAAAGACACA
>NW_009259107.1:0-737 GCF_000687185.1 Egretta garzetta | reverse complement strand
ATTCTACTCTGGATCTCAAAAACAACACATGTATTCCTAGGGAAATGGTACAGAACATTTTCTTTTACAAAGTAATAAAAAGAATGTGACTATAAAGAACATATTTTCATATTATTAACAGTCCTGCCAGTGTTTTTTTTTCCATTAAATAAGATACAATAATTGGTTATATTTTAATATAAGTTAATTAAAAATGGATTTAATAAAGTAGCAATATTTCACTTGCTCATACAGGTTACCTGAAATATTCAGGACTTTCTGGTTACGGTCTGCATTGCTCTGATGTTAGTACCAAACCAGATAAACCATTTAGGGAAACAAACTCTTATTGTGCATTGTACTGGGACTCAGGCAAGGAAAAGAAATAATTTGTAATATTACTGCAATATTTGTAAACACTTGGAAAGAGACAAGAAAACCAGGGTTTAAGTAAGCAAAGTACCTGAAAACTTGTAATGAAACCCTCTTCACTATTATTTTTTACACTTAGTGCCTGGGTCCCCAGCCAAATTGTACCTCTATGCACTACTTGTCCTTGCCCTCCATTTACATGACAGCAGATGTCAATTCACTTAATATTTTTATACACTGATTTTCAATCAGTGCCACTCATGCTTATTTGGTTGCTAGCTTTTTAGTGGAGTGGTGGAACTTTCCTCAAAAACACTTCCCTTATAAACTCCATTAGCTGCTTAAAAAAGCTGTAATAGCGTAGAGTTGATACCTGGCTAACATGC
>NW_009259106.1:1355224-1403779 GCF_000687185.1 Egretta garzetta | reverse complement strand
ATTGTAACTGTAAAACAACGCAACATTCTTACACACTTAAAACATCTTTTTCAAAACAGGTTTGAAGTGTCTGAATAACGTGGGGTTTTGTAACTTGACTGTCATTTTTAACTAACAGCAATCATTTATTTGTTCTGCTCCTTGCTTTTTATTATGCCTATCTCACAGCTTTATCCACACAAAGAACAGAACTAAGTATCTCTTGTCTTTGCTGAATAGCAGAGTTGAAACGTGATGATGTAAAGAGAATGCAAATATTTCAAAGTTGTGTCCAAATGAAGATACAGAGAAAACCTTTACCTCTCATCTCAATGACATAACACTCCTTTGACTTTGCCAAGCTGACTACTTTCTACCTTAAGCGCTTGCTTTCTTGCTTACTAAATGCTCTCTTATAAATTCAAGCATTTTCAGTAAAGTGATAATAAGGAAAGTCTATCTGAAATTAATCAGAAAGCTTCTATAAATTAATGATGTGTCAAAAAAAGGTATCTTCCAAACAATACTGACACCAAAAAAAAAACCCCAAAACCCACGTTCCCTCTGTTAAATACAGATTTTTAAGTATTTTCCTAACCAGTCTAACTTTTCTATCAATAACTTGGCTAACTTTTTCAAACTCATTGTTTTTTGCCTTTTAAATCCATGCAAGGAAATAACTACCAACTGCAACAGCCTGTTTCATGCTACAGTCCTTCAACAGAACCACAATAAAACCATAGACTGCCAGAAAGCCCGCTGTCAGATTAAGTGCAGCAGGAAAAACTTGCAGCTTTCCACCATGAACTTCATGCGATAAAAGAAAAGATGGCCTGAACAGTCTCCAAATTCGACACCTATTTATTCCAAATGCTAGCTCAGAGAAACAGCCTGTTTCTGCTTCTCAGGCCACACAGATCCCTTTGTCATCAACTCCAGACCCCTGCCTTTGCTTTTCCTGCCCCTTCTCTGACTTACCTCATCCTGCCATCAGGATCTCATTCCTCATTCTCTACTCACATGCTCCTGGGACACTACAGTAAAGGAGAGAGCTCTTATCCTTCCTAGGGGCATTTTGTGGAAAAAACAGGGAGCAACAGGGAGGAACAATTCTGTCTTCTTGCCAGACCTCCATGAAACAAGTGGGTTCTTAAAAAACACAACACACACACCCAAAAAAAAAAATCTACACACAAACAAACCAATCCTCATGATTTCACAAACAGTCTTTCCCAGATCATTCCACCCTCTGTTTCTGTGTTTGTAGGAGTCTTAACATGACACCATTTCCAAGGCCAAGAGGAGGTGATAAAAATTCTCATACATGTCCTCTAAGGTTCCCTTTCATTATCTACAGAAATAAGGTCAGAAAGCAAAAAGAAATAAAAAAGTGTCATGGGTCAAAATAATTCTTGTCGAGGCTTTCTGCTATTTTCATAGAAGAGTGTCTCTTTTTGACACAGCTTCTTTCCTCTTTCAGCCTCTGCATGATGGGTGAGGACTTGTTAACATTCCCAGGAGCTGTTTAAACTCCTATTATGGATAACTGCTATTGCCGACCGACTGTGAGGTTCATTTCAAGAAGACTTGGGAGCATAATTATTCCTACTCAGTTTAGACTGGATCGTCATTTCAACTCCTCTCCTAGGTATTTTATGACCATCAAACTTCACAGTAGCCTGAAAAGGGAGTCCTTTTTCAGATGAACTCTTTCCATCTAGAAATTGCGGTTACAGTGGCACAAAACCATGGTAGTACTTTTTCAACTGGAAAAATTCAACATTGTTAGAAACATTTCAGTTTTTAGTTTGGAAAAGTATTTCAGAATTTTCTTGAGTTGAGACATAAAAAGTCCCATTGACAATATCAGTGGCTTTTTTTGAATTGAATAAAGCCCCTCTGTAGACTCTTCTTATTTTCTGCTCAAAGAAGAAATGGGGAGGGGGGGGTAATCCCATCTTTACAAATTATATTTTAGCTGTGACAAACATTTTCATATTTGTGAACTACAGAGATAAACTCATTTTTCCATGCCCTTAATCACATGACTAACATTTTGCAATACAATCATGTAAAGACTAAATTTCTCCAATTTCTGATATAAAACTTCTTACATAAAAATTAATTTTAAAAGAAATTATGCAAGCAGAATATCAGTAAAATGCTGCACAAAGGCCCAAGGTCCTATAATTCAGATTCCTATAAAGATGCACACAGTGTAATTTATTACTGAAAACAGGGATAAAGAACACATTCTTCTCACCTGATTATGATTAAAGGAAATAGCACTGTGCTAAATTTGCCATTAGCACAAATAATTATCTGATTTTAAAAAAAAAAGTGTCTCCTCATTTACTAGTTTACTGTATTTTTTTATTCCTTTAGGTATGTTTATGTTTCATAAATGTAAAATACTCAACCCTTTTCCTGCTTACTAGCTGCTTTGACAGATAACATTTAAAAGAACTATGCACGTACTTGGCAAGTACCAGGTTAAGCATTATAATTTTCTGCTTGCATGTAATACAGATTGATTATTCCCAAATACACCTCACATTTTAGAATAAGCATTTATTGCAAGCAGCAAAAAACCGAGAGGGAATACTCCAGATCTAACTTTAAATCCAAGCTCAGGCATTCATTCAATGTGTGACCTCAGGCAACAGACTTGACCTCCTTCTGGTTCAGTCAATTCAGCTGGCTAAGAGCAGGAAATCATTGAAAACCAGATGCTGCATCTGAAAGCAGATCTTCCCCAGGTAAATAAATTACAAGAGAGCCACAAGGATGGAGGAATATAGTGTTTCTTATTGTAAGAGTCAGGAAGGCATATGGATGTAAATTGGAAATAAGCAAGAGGTCTTTTAGCCTCAAGCTTTACTTTGATATTAGAAAAATAGCATTTTTAGCACTCTACGGATACTAAGATTTTTTTGTGCTATAACTAGACTGAAAGGTTAGACTACCTTTATTCAAATGTATTCAGATTGTGTAATCAAGGATGTTTGCTTTCTTCTATTTTGTGCAAATTACTGTTCACAGACATCTGCAGTATCAACACACCAACACCTGATTACTTCTGTACTAATGTAGGATAATGTCCAACATTCAGACTTCTAGGGACTTTGGGAACTAGTGCAAACAGAGGCCATAGTTATTTTGGAATATTAGGAGAGTGTGGGGGTGTCTTTCCTGTAAAGAGGAGAATGCTTGCTACTTCCTAGCAGCCCTTCCTCTTTCCTTGCATCTGGCTCGCATCAAGCCACGTTAAGACTATGGCTGTGGTTGCCAGAGTTACAAGTGCAAAGTCCACTTAGGTTTCAGAGCAGAAGCTCCCTGTTCCACCAATGTAAAGTGGAAAGAGGAAAGGTTTATATTTGGTTCAATTTTCCCACACCTAGTAGAATGGCTGCTATTGCTCATCCAGGTCTCTCAACCCTTTAGGGCAAACCATTAACACACACAGTCAACTTTTGATCTGACCTTTGGATATATACAACTGAAAACATTCATGGAGAAGACACAATCCTGCATCTTGGTTAGAACGTTGATAAACAGGCTGAATGAAAGAAGAATCTGATTTGTTATGTGTGGCTTTGAAAAGGAATTAAAAAGTACAGGAGACTTTCCCACAATGTTAAATAACTGACAGTAGAGAAGGTTATGTCTATGGTGATGCTACAGCAGGACATGGGAACTTCTTGACCTCCCCTCTAGACAACTATTTACACCACATTTATTGCAAAGATCAAACCATATTTGCCAAAAACTGACATAATTTATATCTACCAGCAGCCTGGGTATCAAGAACTTAAAAACTTTTTTTATAGTATATAAATATTATATAAAAATATATCTTTTTTGTAATACATATATAACTTCTTACAGGAATGTAAAAAGCACATTATTACATTCCATAAGCATCATGTATAATCCTATCAAGATTTCAGAGTGTTCTTGGTTGATTTCTCTGACATGAAACTATCCTGACATAAGCAATATATTAAAAGCACACAGGTAATAAATGTAACTTTCTTTATAGAAGATTTTGGTATAAAAAGACCTCATGAATACCTAACAAAATATCAACTACTTATAGTGGAACACTTAACTAAGACAGGTGGGAAGGGCAGGCTTTCAGGGTAAATCACCAGCACCTGGAAAATAAATTGTTGCAAATCAACCAAAATCCATAATTTTTGTACAGATATTTAAGACAAAAACCAGCCAGTCTCAACAGTTGTAACCTTTGAAGGGGGAACCCAAAGGTAGGTTTGTCTTCCGATTCTCGTCCCTTCCACAATTCAGAGAAGGTTCTATACTACACAAACCAGTGACAGTGCTTTCCTACAACCAAAACAACTATCAGGTTCAGTAGACATGAGAGTCGTGAAATAGCTACACACTACAAAGAGTGAGCCTGAGCAGCCAGGTTCCGTTACATCTCCTTACTCCACACCACTCTTGTCCAAAAACCTGTAGAAATATTTTTTTTGCCTTTATGATCAAATGTCTCTGGAATTGCATTCTTTTCAGATGCAAGGCATGTCTGTGCATATGTGTGTGTACACGTACATGCATACACACATGTATTTTGAGAGGAAAAAATATTGCAGCAAAGGCCACGCATTCAGAATGAGGAGATCTGTGTGCAATACTGAGTTTGACACAAACTTACTAGGGCAACACTGAACAAATTCTCTGGTTTAGATTCATACCTACAAATAAAATTTTGCTGTGTACTGTTATCACTTTGCCTGGAAATCTAAATTCTCTATGAGATACATTCTCTCTGCCACTGTATGTTTAAGGAAGAAACACAAAAGGATACTGACCTCATTTGAAACTGCTGATACAAGGTTTACCATGAAATAATTCTGATCAATGATGACAGGTATAGAAAGGACTACAAAAAAGTTTCAGAACAACAACAATAAAAAAAAAATCACTTCTCCTTTAGTGGAAAAAAATGGAGTTTGCTTCTTATCGTAAATGGATATAAAATGTTAGAAACACTCCTCTTTTCCTGTAATCAAGATTACAGATAATACAAACCATTATCTTTCCATATTAGGTAATTTAGTAATGCCATTAACTGTTTAGTTTTCCCTTTAAATATAAGTCCTTCTGAGGAAGGTCAATACAAGCTTTTAACATAACATTAAAAATAAATGACAAATTTAATTTAGGCTTGCATTGTCCCACTTCCTGGAAGCGCTTGATTTCCTGATCTCAATTAAGAAATGGCAGCATGTCAGGGAAATAAGTGTTTTTACTACACACCCCTTTGCAGCAAGGTCCAGAAACCCACTTAGGCACCATGAAGATGAATTCTTGCAGCACTTCTTTGTAAACATTAAGCGGTCTGAAACTCCATTTCAGGCATTCAGGCTCCCTGTACAGTATACAGAAACAGGAATCCTAAAATAGGACTCCAATAGCCAGTACAAAAAGCATGAACTAAAAAATAAGCAAGAATGCCTTCAATTCTTTTCTTCTCCTGGCTTGGTACATTACTTCCTGCCTACCAGCCAGCTCCTTCCTCCACTTAAAGAGTCCACAGCCTAGCACTTGTTTCCCGAAGTCCATCTCCTACGCTCATCCAGGGATTAAGCAAAGGAATATCACGTGTCATTTTAAAAACATGGGCAGCTCCTTCCATTTATGTACTGAGATCAAAACTTTATTTTGGTCAAAATCCATACAACCCTTCCCTGGCAGAGTACACTACCTGCTAGGTTGGGAGCTATTCTGGAACTATGAAGACTCACTTGAGGTGAAAAAGCCTGCAGAAGCTTTATATAGATGCAACATATGGGAGTGGGATTGCTTTTGTCTGCCAAAATGTAAAATGAGTTATTGAATGATGGGGTGTTAATTCATTTTTCATTAACTCATTTTTCTCTTGCCTTAATTTTGCAGCTATATTGTCACAACTTATGCCCATTCATGGGTTTAACAAACTTAAAAGCACAATCACAAGATGAGCAGGTAACAGTTGCAAGGTATCATGAGCAAACAGCCACCACTTGTTGAGGACTGTAAATAATACAAGCTTTAACTTGCATTAAAAAAGTTCCAGTCTTTGAGATATTCCAAGAAAGGAAAGATGAGTGCTAGAATGTTCTCACAAACAAAAGAGAAGTGAAGTTATCACTGCAGCTCCTATTCAGATTTTGAGGGTTAGCCAGTAACTGAGTTTGGGTATTACACTTTTGAAGTTAAGTACCTACATTTCACCATTTTTTCCCCAAACAATCCCTCTTTTTTTCTTTACCTGGCACTCAGAAAAAAAATTAGACATGATTCCCATTCTTTCTCTTTTCCATGTTGTCTTCAAATCAATCATGAGGGAACCTTGTTCAAAGGGAAGCCACCGACTGAAGTCTCCCCAGGGTTGTACTGACAGAGACATTTGAACAGATGTCAGCAAGAACTCCAATTTGCCACTGAAGCAATAATGATAATGATCGCAGGTACTTTTAAGTCCTGCAAGGTCTTTGAAATAGCTTTGCAATTTAGTGAATGTGGTAAGATGTACTGGTTTTCAATTCTCACAGAACAAATGGAAGAACTTCCATTAGGAGCCCTCACATCTAAGAAAAAAATATCTGAAAATGGTGTTTGGAAAAAAGTCTGAATGTGGTAGCTAGGTCCTGTAAGCAAATATATAGCAGTGATGTACACGCAACAGTCTTGGGGCTTTGTGGGAAGAATGCAACAGGCCAAAAATCAAAAGTAGGATCTTTTGAACGCCAAGAGGATTGTGTTGAATTTAGGCCATATGCAGGTCATAAAGGGCTGTATTCAAAACAGATCTTACAAAAGAAGGCTGAACAGAGGGAGGGGAAAATTAAAGCAGAAATGAGAAAAGCAACAGAAGCCTTAAATGAAAACTGGGGCATTTAACGTACCCAAGGAAAAAAATCAAATGCTAATTGGACAATAGTGATAACAAGAACAGTCACGGTGATTTAAGGATATTGTATTGCTTCAGAAAATGATGTCAAATTATATTCAAGGAATGAGTTAAGACAAGAGCCAATAACTGACCATTAAAAGTGACCTCCAAATTGTTTCAATTATTTCCTAATGTCAACAAACCACTAATTGAAGTATATGAAACGACATTGCCTTAACACCCAGTTAACAGCTTGCATCAACAACCATAAATTTTGCACTATCTTTGTATCAGATAATTACTGGCAACTGTAAGATCTGTAACAAGCTGAACGTTAAGGTTGGCTTAAAATTACTTCTTATTAAGTAACAGGGATACATTCATACAGCAAGTCATTTTGCAAGATAAGAGATGAACTCGCTAAACATTTTTATTTAATATAGCTAGCTGAAAGACTGTCAAAACAAAGGACTCACCTACAAGAATATTTAACAATATTATCTAGAATATTCTGTGTTTCTCAACACATGATGTCCTGGTTCTGAACAGGATCCAGATGACACATTTGCACACCCCAGCCAACTTTGAGATCTGTGCATGGAAGGGCTTGGAAATCATTCAAACTGTGTGTAGAATACTAAGAAAAGTCCACATTCTCAACAGACCAAAAATGGTACTTTTCTAAGAAATCCAGCCAGACACCATAACTACAGCTCGCTGAGAATGTGCCCCCCAAAATTATATATCATGGCATTCACTGAAGAGTAAAACTCTTGCCCATCTCAAGTTTATTTAAGAAACAATTGTGCAGTAAATATTTGTAGACAAGGCAAAGCATCAAGTATTGGTAACTGTCAGAAAAGAAAGAATAGTCCCATTTATATCCCTCATCAGTTTAGCTAATGGTTGAATGGAGGCACCACCTCAGTTTTCAGCCTCAGAGAATTAAACGCGCACGTGCTTTCACACTCTGTGAGTTTATCACTGATGCCAGCAAACACTTTTGAAAGCATGTAAACATAAGACGTATATAAACTTTGGGAGAATACGCACATTTCAATCTTCCTCTGAATTCTGTCTGCCTTCCTCAGTGCAGGTACTTTTAAAAATCTTAGTGATGGGAACAATATGTCTTCTTTCTCTGCACAACAGAGGACTACACTGTTCTCAACAATACCATCTGGGAAGAGACCCATAGTTAATAACATCAATAACCATTTTTAAGAAATCAAATCTGCTTTTCAGATCTACTTCCTAATTTTCATAATCTAATTTTCATATTTTCATTTTTCCATCCAGCTTTACTACTTATACCACCTTAACTGGCTTGCAGGATTCAATCCTCTTGTATGTGGGTGTTATGGCTGAAACTGCCCATCTGGCCACTCTGAATCCTTATACATAAGAATAAATTTATTAGGCTAAACCACAATTCAGACCCTGTCTGGACTCTTTTTGGATACAGTTTCAACTGTCTTCAAAACGTTAAGAGTATCTAGTGCTTGGCATTAATCATATCTTCAATTGTAAGCAACTTATTCTTTTTAAAGACATTGCACAGATCATTTATGGCCATGGAAGTGCAAGACCCTCAAATACTCTAATTGGGATTTAGGTTGGGGTTTGAGTGATTTGATGTTAAAAGTCTTGCAGAAAGAGGTATATGACAAAAGGAAGCAACTGTTTCCTATTTCCAATCTAAACCAGATAACGCAGGCAACAGAAACAACTGACAACAAAATCATCCTGGTGCACCAGGGTTCTCATCCATCACTGAATGAACTCAGTTATCACAGAACCAGGAGCTCATCTTCCACTGTTTCTGTTCATGCTTGCTAATCTACTTATTCATACTAAGGATTCATCAGTTATAAAAATCCAACTCAAATGTCTTTTCTACATCCTAGGAACAATCCCAGAATCACTGAGCTTGGAAAGGTCAACCAAAGAATCACAGAATATCTCAAGTTGGAAGGAACCCATAAGGATTATCGAGTCCAACTCCCTGCTTCTCACAGGATTACCCACAACTAAACTATATGACCAAGTGCCATCCAGATACTCCTTGAACTCTGACAGGCTTGGTACCATGACCACTTTGTTGGGAAGCCTGTTCCAATGACAGACCACCCTGTCAGTGAAGAACCTTTTCCTAACGTCCAATCTGAACTTCCCCTGACGCAGCTTCGTACCATTATGATCACCTACTCATCTACTCTAACACCACCTGCTCAAACCAGGGTCAGCCACAGCAGGCTGCTCAGGACTGCATACAGTTGTGTTTTGAATATCTCCAAGGATGGAGGCTATACCAGCTGTCTGGGAAACCTGCTCCAATGTTTGATTGCTTTCACAGTAAAAAAAAAAAGTTTTCTTCTTACTGATTTCCTCTATTTTGGTTTGCGCCCACTGTCTCTTGTCCTGTCACCAGGCAGCACAGAGAAGAGCCTGGTTGCACCTTCTTTACTCCTTCCCATCAGATAATTATATACATGGCCAGTGTTCCCCCTGAGCCATCCTCTTCCCAGGGATTGAGGTGAGGCCAACAAGCCTGTGGTTCCCTGGGTCTTCCTTCTTTCCCATGCATATATGGTATTTTACAAACAAAGTCCATATTTTAATTAGGAAGCTTATCTTTCAGAAATGTACAAAACGGAGCAAGTTGTTAGCAAAACTCATGCAGTTCAAGTTAATTTTATTTATAATCGACTATGAGCTCAACATTTTGTGAAACTGGAATTGCACTGGCATATTAATTAACAGGATCCAAGAAATGGCAGTGAAGAAAATGCCACTTAAATTCTGGCAAAGTTCAGGCCAATAATGAGAATAAAGCCTGCTTCTATTATAAAAGACACTGATTTTGTCATTATCAAAGCATGACAAAGAATGTATCAATTTCAACATCTTCCTGTAATAGTAAAACAATGAGTAGTGAAAATCCTTACACTTCGGTCTTTGGTTAGTCCACCAAATTCCCAAATAATGTGTTATCCTTGTGGCTTGGGAAAATAGTAATGGCCACAGGTAAGAAACTCCCAAGCACAGATTAAGCCAATTTATTGTTTTCCACTGGCACCCAAAATATCTGTTAGATCAATGGAATGCATGTGACAGTGAGTGTATATATATTCAGTCCAGGCCAGGAAACAGAAATTACTCTGACATCTTGTAATATGGTTCCCAAGAAGGTATGGAACTGACTCAAATCTGCCTGGACTAGGATGTATTTTGGGTATCTGACCCCTCCATAGCAAAGAGTTCTTCCTAGGCAGTAAAGCACAATCCCTCTGAAGGCTCATCTTACTCCCATCAGGGACTGGCCAGAACTGAAGAGGCCCAAAGACACCAGAAAGCTATTTTTGTACTCTGATTTCCTCTCAAAACTACAGCTATAAAGCCACTTCAACACAGTATTTCAACAATTACAGCTAACTTCTACTGCTGCACACTGATTTGGCAAAAACTATGACCATAAAGCATGTAGCGCACAATCAGAGGATTCTCAACAGACTGCAGGAGAACACTGCCTACTACTAGAAATGAGTTTTAACGAATCTTTGAGAGAATCTACCTATGAAGAAATAGTTCTACCTTATATTTTATACTCATTCGAGTTAGGACTCCAGGTAAAGCCAGTATCCTCATTTCCACTGAGCATGCTGAAGTCAAAGGCATAAGTGGCATCCCTCTCATTTACTATGTATTAGTGCTAATATGTTTTTCAATATTAATCCTTTGAGCAAATGAAACATTGATAGTCTGGGACACTAATGGGATACATTAATTGCAAGTAGTATAAGAAAAGAGGATTACTAAAATGCATGCTGGAAACAGAAAATGAGATTAAAAATGGCACTTTGGCTAAAGTTCTTCAGGCTATTAAAAAAATACAAGATGATTAGTCAAGGAGAAACTAGAAAGCCCATAAATGAAAAATGCTGAGGGTCAAGGAGAATCTGGGAAAAGGGATTTACAACTAAAAGTGGAAGAGAATAAAGCTGGAAACAAAAAGAGCACTTGAAGGGAAAAAAAAAGTATGGTATTTCAAATACTACAAAGCCATATTCTTCAGATGAGAGGAGACTAGAGCTAAAGCCTAGATCCTGCAGATGTTTAAGCACATGGATGATTGCACTAACTTTAGTAATCACATGGCTGTCCTGGTTTCGGCTGGGATAGAGTTAATTTTCTTCATAGTAGCTAGCACAGTGCTGTGTTTTGGATTTAGTACCAGAAGAATGTTGATAACACACTGATGTTTTTAGTTGTTGCCAAGTAGTGCTCAGACTACTCAAGGACTTTTTGAGCTCCTCCTGCTTGCCCAGGTGCATAACAAGCTGGGAGTACAGCACAGCTAACCCAAACTGACCAAAGGGCTATTCCATACCATATAGCGTCATGCTCGGGGGGAGTTCGGTCGGTCAGTTGCGGGGAGACTGCTCGGGGCTCGGGGAGTGATCACGGCTCGGGACGGGCTGGGCATCGGTCGGCGGGTGGTGAGCAATTGCATTGTGCATCATTCGTTTTGTATATTCTGTATATTCTGTTATCATTCTCATTATTACTATTATTATTATTATATCTTATTAAACTGTCTTTATCGGCTCTAACCTTTTATTTTCTTTCTGATTCTCTCCCCCATCCCACTGAGGGAGGGGGGAGTGAGCGAGCGGCTGTGTGGTGCTGAGTTGCCAGCCGGGTTAAACCACGACAATGGCTATAGCTAAATACTTAATTCCTTAAAAATACAGCCCAAGCAGGCCAGTTGTGAAGGAGACACATCAGACCATGAGAAAAAGACTGACCAGTTTTTGCACCATAAGATTACTGCAGTCCGTGTGCATGCAAGCAAAGGAATCAAGTCAGAGTAGTGAGGTAACTTTTACAATTTCATCAGTACTGGAATAACATATCTTACAGTGTTAAAGTTCATAAATTAGAACGGATTCAGAGATGATCCACCGGGAACAATTCCAGTACCAGAAAACAGACATTACAGAAGGTGCCAGGAGAACAGTCAAAAAGTTAGTTAAGGAAAAACTAAATAAAAAGTGGAAGGAAGCTTTGACAGTGAACTCTATGAGGCAATGAAAAAAAAAAATAAAAATCACTAGACTCAGCGATCAACGCATTTAAGAGCAAAGACTTTTAGGATGGTTTCCTAAACAAACAGTTGATTTTCTGTCATTGGCAATTCTAAAATTAATATTGGACTTTTTTTTAAGAAAAAAAATGGGGGAACTCAACTCCTGTGCATCCTGTTACAAAGTCAGATTAATCATCCTTTTTCTATAACCTATCCAGGAAGAATGATCCCAACTACATCAAAACCCAAGGTGAAAAATGACAAACACACTACTCATTTTATTTTCAGTAATTACAATCCGTGAACTGCCTCAAGCATTTCCCTTAGTTGGTAGTCCCTCAGTACCAAAGTTATAGTTGATAACACACCCCAGAAAAAAGTAACTTGGATATTTCTGTATGACAGCTGATCTAAGAAAGCGTTCTATATGTTGAATTGCAACTGGAAGCAAAGGGAAGCTAAAAGAGCGCGGAAATCATTTGGTCTCACTGGTCTACAACTCCTAACTGCACGCTGCAATAATAAGAAGTGTCAAAGGTAGAAAGGACACAGAGGTAAGGACATGCACATGACTAGGATAACATTTACTCTGATACCACAGTATTGAAAATTAATGCAAGAATGTATTGAGAAAAAGTGTGTATAGGTGTGTGTATATGTATACATACAGTAAGTTCTGAACAGTCAGTAAGACACTACCTAGTTCCTTCTGCCTTTTAATAGCCTTGAGAAGCAGGGAGGACAGCAGCTCTGAGAGGAACCTTTCCACTGTACATACCAAAAGGAGTGAACTTAGAGCATTCAGCACAATTTTCTTTCAAAAAAATCATCATCCAAAATACAATTCTGGATGCCGTAGTTGCTCTCCAGATAACAATATTTAGCTTCAAAATATACTCATATCTTGTGTCAGAAGGACCTACAGAAAATGTCCTTCCTGGTGAAATTTCCATCCACCTGCTGTGTGAATTAACTGCGTATTTAGATATGCAAAATTCAGCATTCAGACATCTCAGCTGAAATTTCATATCTATGTTCTCCCTAGGGCAGTGAAAGAAAAATAATCAAAAAATAATTTCCACAGAAAAGGGCAAAAGCAGCTGCATTGTCATATATTGCCAAGAGCAGATGTAAGAATAGCTACTTTCATTCCCTCTGAAGTATTGAGCTTTACACTGCAGCCTACATGGTAACGTCTAAGACTGTTCAGCTAGGACTGACTGCCTGCCTGAACGAGAGAGATGTGCTCGCTCTTTCCTACTTGTTAATCCATGCTCCCTTACTTGTTAATCCATGCTGTCAGGAAGAGAGGAAAGTTTGGACAGGGAAAGTTCAGCATGCAGTGACTAGCAGGATTAACACAGCAAAAGCAAACATACATAACCAGTGCAGACTTACCTAGCTGAAAGCTTGAATAAATAACCCATGTTTTCATACCTCTCAGACAGCTCAGAGAGACCAGTTAAAAATAATTTAAAAAACAGAAGGAAGACTTCCCATATATATTGTATGACATGAAGAAAATTGCCTACTGCAGAGTTCTACTGGGCTACTGGCAATACCTACCACTGAACCACAAAGATAATTAAAACAATAGGACATTTTTTGTATGGTTTTAGTTAATAGCTTCATCCACTCCAAGCAAAATTCTTCTTTCAAATCTCCACAGTTATCAGCCTATATTTCCACCTCTCTAGAAGTAGAATGGAGATAGGCTATTTAGGAAGAAGTTTAGGACCAGTTGCATTGGAATAAACCTGGCAAAGATTTTATTACCCTTGTATTGAGGAAGTTAGATGACCCTGCTTAAAAAAGTGTTTAGAATTATTTCTATTGTAGCCAGTATAGGAGCATGTTGAAGGTTTGTTTGTTTGGGGTTTTTTTAATACTTTGATTGTAGTACCTGAGACAAAAGTAGGCGATATTGGAGTTAGTGAGGAAAGCCCTATGGAACTGAGTGAAGCTGGAGTTTGTGGAAGACAGACCAAGTCTGCCTTGCAATGAACCCGAAGAATTCTCAGCAATCAAACTGTATTTTAAAACAATTAAATTTGAGATTTTGCTACCCCCCAAAATTCTGTAAGTTTTATGGTTTGGTTTGTTGCTTGTTTTCCTCAAAAAAAACCCCACAAACAAACCAAAAAACCCAACAACCAAAAAACTGTGAATGAAAAGTAAGAGACTAAAGCAAGTGCAACATTCTCCTAATCTGAGCAGACAAGGAATGAACAGGTCTGTGGGGGGATCGTCTAAGGTACCCCGACATGACTACAACTGAATTGCAAACATTCCATTTCAGAAAACTTTCTTAATATTGTTTAAATGATACAATGTGAAATATGAAACTACAGGCACTAGCAGGTGATCACTTTGGAGAGCTTTTATCCTCTATAGATTCCAGTACTGCCACACATTCCAGGCAAGGAGAAGCCTAAAAATCCTGGCTGCTTCAGCCCAGTACAAGGAAACTGTTAATCAGAGTTCACCTGTGGAGCTATTGGTGCAACTAAAGGCCATCTCTGGATATCCTTTCTATTATAACATTTCCTGATGAAGTATGTACATTTCTCACATAGCACATCTTTGACATATTCTGGTACACGTCTATTTTTTCCAAAACTAATTTACTTTTTTTAGAGAAGAAACATGACCCTCACACCCTTTTCCTTGTTCTATCTCATGGATCATCTGGAGAACTCACTGAACACAACAGCAAAATGTAATACAGAAATGCCTTTGCCAGGAAATTCAAACTTGTACAGCATGAAAAAAAATAAAACCAAAACATATCACTTGGCTGCAAAGATCACAGCTGAGAAAAGAGTATTTTAAAGGAAGGGATTGTTTTTATTTACAGAGCAAATACAGGCAATAATATGGAACCTGAAATCAGTTATTCATCTCTCACCTTTTTTTAAGCAGAATAAAAGTCCCAGTTAAGGTATTCTATCTGCTGTTTTAACCACAGGACATCGCTATTTATAGAAAACTAAAAGTGTTGCTACACAGATTTATACAGTAATAAGGGTATGTAAAGCAAATACTATGAGTACCACACACTATTTTAAGTACTAGATACATCTGAAACCTGGATATCTGGGAATGCAGAACTAGTATGTGGAAAACACAGCATCCTTAAACCTATAGACTGCTACACAGTTGGACACCTGTATCCCACAGATTAATTTGCAGCACAAGCAGCTTATTGCATAATATGCTGTTATGAGCTATGCTATTGAGAAAGCCTAATGGAGTCAAAGGCATTGTAAGCTCACTGGTTGGGGTCTGACAATTTTCTGTTACATTCTTAAAAATAAAATACCGACAGTAATATTTAAAATTTCATATTTTCCTATCAAATACAAGTGTTCATGTAAAAAAAAATAATTTAGATTTACTGAGAGTGAATGGAAAAGTAAATGCTAGAAAGCACAGAACAAGGCCTGTCCTTTCTCTCAGTGCAGACTTTTATCCCTGTTAGAAGGAGGTAAGGCTTTATAACTGACAGCAGACCTTTTTTCCCCAGAAAGGTAAAACAATTTTTCTAGTCATGAAATTGGAAGACTCAGAGAAATTGAGATGCTAGCACCTCAGCTGAAATGTTCATCACCAAGATGCTCTGTGAAAGAAGATCAACCCTTAGCTATTTAAATATCAGCCAGAAATTAATTTATTCTATTCATTTTAGACCTAAGTTCTGGTGTACTGATATTCCCTGTGGCTCCTCTGAAGGATTTGGAATAACCAAACGCATTGTGAGCATCATCTGTTACCTGGGTTTAAAGGTTGTAATAGTTACAGAGAAAGCTGTATATTTGTACTCCCATCTTTGACAAGCCTGGTATTCTGTGCTTTATTTTTATTTTTTATTTTTTTTTTTTTTTAAGAACTATATAGTACTTCTCCTGACAGAGGAGCCATGGGATTACAATTATTAAATTCCACATGCAAGGCAATTCCAGCCAGTGTTAAGACATCATAGGTGCACACTCAGGTAAGAATTACAACGCAGGTGACACTAACTCAAGCTTCTCCAAAAACATAGTGTTTTTATTTAGCCATTAAGCAAAGACTTATAAGGACTGCCTGCAGAGTTTTCTCACACTTTTTATCCACATGAACTCAAGTAACTTTCATAATTTTAAAGGAGAAGCAGCAGAACTTGATAGCCGTGTAATTATTCTCTCTCCCTCAGGTGGTCTTCTCTTGCCTGCCTGCCTTTGCTCACTTTTATTTGAAGATAAGGATCCTCTTTGATCTCCAGCTATCCCCTTGGGGGAATAAGACATTGTTTTCTCTATGGAACCACCCCAGTAATTTTGTTCCCATTGATGGTGCAACTACCTCAAGAAGCTTTAACTTTGTTATTTTTTCTTACTCAAAACTTGCAGTGGAGTATGTTTTATCTTATTATTTCAAGATTACAGAAAATAAATTCAGATTAAATGTATATGGATGGAAAGAGACATATTTGCATACAGAAATACTATTTCAGGCACTGGTATCTTATCGGTACAACTCTTCTTAGAGGCAAAAGAGATATCATACACAGTGTGAGAGTGTGTGCATGTGTTTTGGTTTTCAGATATGTGCATGCTCAAAGTGTCTTATGAAGTTTCCTAAAAGAAGTTATATTCAACCTTATTATTTAATTCTCCAGATTAATAAAACTTTTCCAAGTGTTTTATGGGGAAAAAAACCACAAAATAAACCATAACATTTAGAAAAACATTTTCACTATGAGTCCTTTGCCCAGTTCTAGTCCCAGGATAAATGCCATTTAGCACATACCTAATTGTTTTCAAGTCATTCAGTGCATTTCAAATTATTTCCTTCACTCTAAGTCTCTATCTGTAATCACTGGTGTTTTATCACAGACCAAAAGCATAATACTAAATAAAGATAAAAGTAGCCTGACAGCTGCACAAAGAACTAATTAGGAACCTCTTTACATTTACTTTAAACCATGTAATTGATGTAGAAATGCATGAATCAGATCGTATCTTCCTAATATACTCACAGCGTTTGCAAAGTCAATGACTGTCACATTTATTTCAGATCATTCAAGAGGTGTCATTTTCCCCACTGTTTTTTTAAAAATCTATTTTCAGGGCCACAGTTCAGTTTAATAATTCATTAGCAGCTCCTTGGAACTGAAGTCTGGTGAGACTTGTAACTGCCAGTTTGCAACTGTATTTTTTTTCCATTTTTGTAAATAATTGCTGCTTCTATTTGTTTCAAACACCACACTCTTACCTTCAAACCTCTTCAAATCATTAGCCACATAAAGAACTTCACATCTGTATACCTGCTTATTTTAAAATACCATGTTTATTTAACCCTTTTATAACATCCTTTTTACAATTCTCTAAACAGCCACTCGCACTGGTGCTACGTTTAAAAACCTGGTCAGGGACAACCAGCTTTGCAGTTTTGTTTTGACTTTAACTCACTTTGACCAACTCAGGTTTTGTTTTCCTCTGCATTCTTGAAAAATACAAAGGAAATCCACAGAGCCTAGCAGAAATTACATGGATTACCTCAGTAAGAAAGAGGAGGATTCCCCTGAGGCACTACGAAAATATTTGTAGGACCGGAAAAAAGTTTCCATAAATAAAAGACAGCCTCCAAACAGTTGCTTGGAATACTGTAAAAGAGCCTACTCAGCTGTATAAGAAAAAAACCCACCAAGATTTAGTCATATGTAAAAGGTGATCTAACCATGTTAGGCTCAAAGAACTTGCAGTCTTTTCATAAATATTTGCATTTTCTAATCCTAAAGAGGTTTCCTTTCTCTGTTGCAGCACAAAACCCTCAAAAGAAAAGTTCACAATTTTCACCCAGAGCAATGTAATCACCTAAGTGAGCTACCACATCATATCCTACCCTGTCCTGCTCAGTACAGCCAGGCTCAATCCTAGCTCGATTCACACCAGTATCCCTGTGGTTTTGTCACCTGGAACCACAGTACAGCCACAGCGTAGTCAGCAACATTGACTACAGCATTTTTTACATCAAAGTAAAAAGAGAAAGAACTGTAGTAGTTTCCTTCCAAGCACTCACTTCTGTAATCCCAGGAATTCTTGGTTGGGAGAGAGAGAAAAGGTCAGTCAACAGGGAGACTCTTTTTAAGATGACAGATTCATCTTTTAGATCGCTGAATCTGAGACAGTTTTAGAAAGCACTTGTAACTGCTAATGATAAAAGGTTTTGACATGATTGGCCCACTGTTCCCATAGGACAAACCCCATTTTGAATAGCACATCGAGATCGTCTAGTTCTTAAACTTACTTCAGATAATAGGATGTGATGACTTTAAAGGGAAATCTTGTCAAGGAACACAGGAATACTGATAGACTTAATTATGCCCTTACAATGTTTTGAACGCATATAATGAGCTATATAGCCTGGATCCAAAGATTACAGCACTCTATGAAAAGACTCCTATTGACACGAAAGGTGCTCTGAAGCAATTATTCAGTTACTTGAAATTCTTTTTCTATTTGCAAAGCCATTCACCAGATCTGTCACTAGCAAACTGTCAGCTTGCTGTGCAAGGAGCAAGAGTTCAGAATTAATGTATTTTTATAAAATTACATAGTCACACAGGAAACAGACAGGCATGATTGCTCCTATGAAAGACATCCAACAAAACAGTTTTGATAACTCTGCAAGCCAGTTGGCATGAATGGACCGTGGAAATGTGGCAACAGAAGAAATAGGACTCAGAGATTAATTAAGAAACCACAATGTTATAAAACCAAGGGAAAGCAAGCAGGCACACGTTCAAAAGCCAAGGTCAAAATCTTAAAATAAGAAACCTGCAAGTATGAACAGACAGAAATGTTTCTATTTTTTTTGAAAAAAAGAAAATCAAAATACAACCTTTTTAAATATATAACTGTGCTACCAGACACTTTACAAGATCATTTTATTAAGTTTAAGATATAATTGCCAAAAATATCCTTCCCCACTATAACTGCACATTGACCAAATGCCTGATTGATACCAATGGCACAGTAGCACCACCATTCTATTGCTTTATACTACTCGTTTCATTAAGTTTCAATATGCAACTTTGAGGTAGCCATGGGAGGGAATGTTTTGGTAAAAATGAAACCATTCAGGAACTGTGAGAAACTGAAAATTCTATTTCGTGAAGACAACCTGAGGAGGCCTTTTGGTGAGCTTCAATTTTTCTCCCAATGTCAGGTAATCCAATTACTACATTCAGCTGCAAGCTGTTTTGATTGAACTAAAAGCCTGATTTAATCTGCTACAAATGGCAAATTACTCCTTTATCTATCCTTGTACTCCATGCTGTACAAATTACTACATTTCACATTATCCTTGGAAGTTTAAGTAGAAGCGAACAGAAGTCCAAAGAGAATTTTCTCCTGGTATACCGACCAACAGTGCATAGATATCTAAATGCCAGCTCTGTGAAACTGCCCGGCAGCTGCCATTTACGCACCCAGGAACACAACCTGATTGTCAAGCGTGCCTTAGGCTCCCTCCTTGCTTGCTGATAACTTCATATTCACTTTAGTTAACCTGTCCAAAGGGCAGCCAATAGTGGCAGAAGATTATTTATGCAGTTTTCCTGAAGTTAATAACCTAGACAGACAGAAGGACTTTTTTTTTCTTTTGGCTAGCATATCTCTATTTCATTAAGGCCCGTGTGGCTGCTTTGTTTCCTTGTTAGGCATCCTAGCTTCGTTCTACTTCCTCGATAAAAAGGAAGGCAGCCAGAGAATAAAAGTCTAGTTACACAAGCAGATCTCATCATCACAAGTCAGAGAAGAGTTTACCTTTGTAAGTGGCAGTTTGGTGGCTGAATCCATTCTTCAATGACTCCAGCAAATAATACAGAAACTGTTGTAAACTAATGGCCATTTGGAGGCACATCGTGATGACAAGCACATCAGCACTATTACACTTAGTAAGTGCTAGATAAGCTCCTGCCAAGGTAAAGAAACAAATCTAAGAATATTAAGATTAACTTCTGCACTGATATTTAGAATAAGATGTTAGACAGAAAAAGAGTAAAGAAATTAGGAAAAACACTGAACTATATTCACAGCAGCAAGAATCAATTCTTAGGAGTTCTTAGCAGATATTATTGCCAATTACTTCTGCAAGGATGCCTCTTTATTTACAATGCTCCCTTGAATACATGGCCTAGTAAGGAGACCAAAACACCTCCTATTGTTAAAAGGCTCATACTTTTCCTTTCAAGGAAAGATCCTAGAAATAGTATAGTGATATGCACTCAACTCACCATCTAAAGTTCTTTCCAACAGTTATGACACACTATCAAAAGCATGTTGATGTACTAGGCATATAAATCTAAGCCATTAGCTTTAATAACTTCAAAGTTCAAGTAAACGAGGTTTCAAAATCTCACTAGGAATATTTGAAATATCCCGTAACAAGATGTTGTTATAAAATTTAATTCTAAATTTAATTTAGTTTTCCTGTAGTGATTGCTTAGGCGCTTATCTAAGAAAAATTACTGATTTAAGCACGAGAAATAGACAATATATTTAATAAAAAAAAAAAATCACTTAGAACTAAACTCAATTTATTTTCAGCTATCAAGTAGTCCCACTGATTTCAGTGAGACTATTCATCTGCTTAGATTTAAGCAGATATCTTGTTCCTTACAGAAGCTGGATATTAGTCACTGTCTCTTTTCTCACAAGAATGGAGGAAAGAAAGTGTGCTGTAGTACGCAGTTGAAACAGGAGCAGATATCATCTCTGACATGGCTTAACTTTGTTTTTAAGTTGAGTACATTTTAGGTTGAATGCACGTTTCTAATGCTGAGTTTGTCTCAGTCATATTTGAAAGTAGAAATTTCAGGCTGTTAGAACTGAGAGAACAATATTTTAATATGCTTTTAGAACATTAACTGTAATTTCCAAATAAAGACTGTAAATTGCAATCGCAATAATACAGGTTCTCCTGTTACCAGTTACTCCCAACTAGGACCTCACACCACAGAGTAAATTGCTAGATTGTTAAAATCTCTTCTGTGTGCTTTCATTAAATAACTAAAATGTTTTGCAGTGCCTCTTTTAACCAAACCTCTCAAATTTTTCTCACATCCATATACAGAGTACAACTACCACACTGACAGGATCACGAAAAATAACTAAGTAATAAGGACACTGAGTTAAAGTCTTGAATTAATTTCAAGATTTTCTTTTAGAGATTAAGTATTTTAAAAGCATAGCAGATAATTCTCATTAATACAGATAATGATGGGGAGAATTTGGTTTACTCTTTACAAACGTAAAATTCCCCAAATCATATCATGCTTAAGTACAGGGAAAATCCTTTGTAGAAACTATATGAAATGCACAAAAGATCATGGGTTTCATATCAACATTTTCAAAGTTAGATAGCTAAATGTTAGGCAAATAAATGTTTGTTTATGAGCCCATAACAGAAATTTGGGCTCATAAGCCATAAATTTTAGCACATGCCAGAAAGGTTCCCAAAAAAACTTTTTTTAACTCAAGTCCATTTTCCACTGTCCAAGAGAAGGCTGTAAGGTGGTTATCACTTCATATAGAATTATGTGGACAAAAAGGCCTGTTACTAGGGGTAGATGATGTATTTAGTGTTTGCTGATGAGGACACATGAACTAGTAATTGCAAGCTGGAGTTAAACTGAGTTAGACTGCAGAAAGTGGAAACTTTCCAAACGAACAGTGAAAATGAATAAATGCTGGAACAGTTTATCTCAGATGGTGAATTTATCATCTTCGAAGAAGAATTCTTTCTTCCCCCCCGCCAAGAGTTATGCTTGGATCCAGCTTTCCTGGGGTAGCCTTGCCTAATTAGGCAAGAAATCTCTAATTCCAGTCTCTGTGATAATATTGTCGGGCCCCTTTGGATAATTGGTTGTTCATTTTAACCCAAATGGTCATGACTTTCTAGGTTGTTAAGACAATAATTATAATAAATACTTTATAAAGTCACTATAGAAGAATAGGGTTATTTTCTGACCTCTCTCCTCCCCAGTAAATAACTTCTACTAAAGGACTGTTGTGAGGATAACCTTTTCCCCATAAGCCTATGAGATTGACTACAGCTAGGTCAAGGATACTGAAGCAATTGGGTGTCTACAATAGCTTTCCTTCCAATGAAGGGGTGGTATTCCTGCTCATAAGACAACAGGAAGGAATTTCCCCCTTCTTATTTGCCTCTCTCCTACTATACCAGCGTAGTAGTGTTTTGAAAAGAGGTACCTTCAGCACCCCTTGGGCTTCCTCAAATCCCAAGTCTCAATAACATATTAGCATCACTAACAACATCCCATCATCTCATTATGGATTGCCACTATTAGGTCTAAAGTAGTACGGGTTTTCTTAGCTTACCAGAGCCAGGTTTGGCATGAAATGAACAGCTCTTTTCTGTTAGCTGAAATGTTCTTAGCAAACACGGGATTATTCCTCTAACCAAACCATGGTAAAGACATCTGTATTTCTAAAGCTAAACGGAGAGCCAATTCCAGTACCCAAATGGGCTTGCCGAGTGTGCTTAGATGGGTACTCAGTAACTCCAGAAATCAAGTAAATTACACTACAATTTTTCAATTAGGCACCTAAGTTCAGATGGTCAGCCTTGAAATACCCTCCGCCATCCTGCCAGATCTCCTGACAATGGCTTGTTTTGTTTTGAAAACCATTCCTACAATCACTAAATGTCAGAAAAGTTTCTTTTTGATAGCCATACAACAGTGTAGAGCAATGTCTCAAACCCAATGTCAAAGCACACAACACATGGGTCTTCTGCCCCACTTGGCTGCCATGGGAACACAATTCTTTTAAGGGTGGAATTGAGTCAATGTTTTTGTCACATGAGGACGCACATTCTCAGCTAAAACACCACCATGCTGATTTTTATCACAAAGAAAGCTGACTCCCAGTGTGAAACTAAAAATAACTTCTTATTTATTAAAACTTCTGGCACGACTAGCAGTAATTTGACTTTTTATTGTCAGCCTCATAAGAAAATATGACTGCTAAAAGAGGAACCCCAGTTGCAGCAGCCGTAAGAAAGTCAGCTCATGTGCAACACTACCCCCACTCTTTTTTCCCAGAGGCATGCACTAAGGTTGCAATGAAAATCAAAATGCTAAGATCAGGAAAGCAAGAGCATGTTATTCCCTCTAGCAATGAATGCTGATGAATTATCAATTATCTTCCGCTGCCAGGTCTTGACATTTCATAAGAAAAAGGCCATGGCAGAAAGATTTCAACACCATTCTTGATACTATTCAGATTTGTCCGATTCTCCTTGTGTAAGTTGCTACTAGACTAACACTTATAAGAGGCATTATACCCACAGTCCTAAAAGAATACTTTCAGTATTACTTTGGTCTCCGTAGCAAAACAGCAGATGTTGAATGGACTCAATAGGCTAACGTGGTCCATTAGAAATGTCTTAGTACTGCTAAAGAGAGATGGAAGACAGGAAAATCCTACTGGGTTTCTAGAATACAGTTATAAAATTAAGCATCTAAAGCTTAAAGTTTTCTCAAAAAGTTAGGCCTTTGTTAACCATAGAAGTTAGACGAAGACAGCACATTCCTCCCATGTGTTCAAGTTTTTAAGAGGTTTTTTATTTTTTCTTTTCCTTTTTTAAAGCTTTTGATTACAGCAGATCTCCCCGATGGAGGCAAGAAGCAAAGAAAGATTTGTTACATGCTGCAGCCACAAGAACTGAAATTTACTTAGAGAAAAATTTCAAAGGCATAAATACATCAGATATCTAACATACTTTAAAATTGCCCATTGTGACAGATACCAAACACTTCATCTAGTTCTAAAGATATGTAAACAATGATTAAATGCTTCCTTTTGAAATCTAATTTAAATTTTAAACAGTTGTATACTGCAAGTCACTAAGGACACATCACAAGCACCTGAATATATGAGAATGTCACACAAGTTTAAAATTACTTCATCTTAAAAACTTGGGGATGGTCAAATAAAATAGATCAGATACTGGATTCAATCACTATCTCATAGGGAAGTTTACTTTTTTTCCCTAGTAGAACAGAGTATAACTTTATTCTTGCAAGTCAAGATGCAATCACTGAAATAGCTGGGACTGCGTTTAAGTAGTTGGCATTGAATAGTTCTTACAAGGTATATTTTTTCCTGCAACTATTTTTTTCTATGCTTTTGTATCTTCAACATCAGAAACTCAGTCCCACAAGGTTTAGCTCAAAGGACAATCCAGCTGTGCAGAGCCTGTTAGCCAAAATGTTAACACTAAACCTGTTATGTCAGTGTATTCACATCAGTCTACAAGAGAGGCATCAAGATGAATAATACAACCTATTTAGCCGGGGCTGCCACGCTTACCTGGAGGCAGCCTATCTAGTTGGCACTATAACAAAGTCAGCCAGGCTCCTTCAGTTCCACATGCTCCATAGAGGACAGGGTCAGGCTGTACTTTGTGCTTGCAGTTTCATTTTCTGTACTAACAGCAACTTCTAAAGCACTATGGAAATAAAATCCCAGGATTAAAATAAAGCATGTCTTTAAAAGCTTTGCTCAATGCAGGTCATGATGATTAGTATCTTTTAGGTCCCTTCTGGCATCACTGGACTGAAAAAAAAGGCTGTAGGATCAACCTCCTTCAGAGTTTGAATGTATCACTGTAATCTTCAATTTATAGAGCTGATTTTACTTTATAGAGTTCATATGCAGCTACCTAAACACTTCAGTTCTTATCTTTAGCAGGGAGGTAGAAAGGCACCATTACGTAATGATAATTACATACACTTCTCTAGTTAAATACTATATACAGGAGAAAATGCAATGAACGTCTCTTTAGATTTTAAAGTACTAAAAGTAACAACATCAGCACTCTTTGGAGGATTTTTCTAAATTTTTTGTTGTTAAATTTGAATGTAATGATTTATAAAATCAAAACAAGGCACAGCCTTTGCCTGGCTGAGACTACATTGTTGTACAGGAAAGAACGCACTTAGGAACAGCTTAGTCATGGGAAGATGTCGCACTTTCCAGGCTCTCCTGCTTGTTTTCCTATAATAAAGAAATGCTATTTCTATCACTTGAAAATGTGCAATTGTCATTTTCACATCATTTTACTCCCTTTCCTCTTCCTTCTTTCACTACTCCCTAAACACTAGATACCCTGAACCTCTCCTCCTCCTGCTTTGGAAACCATACCTTTGAATTGTTCCAAGCTGAGTATCAGTGGTGTTGAGTTACTCTGAGTCATTTTCCTGACTACTGACACTAAATATAAAGCTGGCACTTCAGAATTTAGCTAAGAAACATTCTGGCAAGGCATCCTAAGTTAGAAAACAGAGCACTGCCTTCTGGATAAATGGTGTCATTAAAGATGCATCCTTTCTCTGCCTCTTTAAATCCTTGAGAAAACACTGAAAATAGGGGAGGAAGACAAGAGTGGACTCAGTAAGGAAAGCATAATTTTGAATCCTATCAGCTCTAAGAGAAGAGGTAAAGCAAGAGAAGATTCACTACAATCACATTAGTAAGACCAGTTGTTCAAAGCCAATTTTTTGAACAGTGTGTGTCCTAAATTCTCCCTGCCTCCATCTTATTTTAGGCATTAAAAACCTCTCTTCCTCAGCAAAGCAAATTTTGGAGGACTTAAACAGCTTTGCATTTCCAAAGTGAATATGTAATCCCAGTGTAAACTTAGGACGACAAATACATACAAATAGTAACACTAGAGGTAACCAAGATGATGTCATATAGCAATACTACAGTGGAGTTTCAAAAGCATTAAAGTTCTAGTCCAAAATTATCTACTTCCTTGCGATTTTGACTAAGCAAGGAAACTCCACTAAGAAATTGTTTTCTCAGAAGAACCATGTGATGACAATGAGGGTTAATTAGATTACAGCTTTAATTAGCAGATAATAGTGTGGAGGTCATCAGTTCTTACTGTCCCTTGCTTAAGGGATGCTATCAGTCACATCCACATCTCAGGCTCCAGCAGAGATCACACAGCCACAGAATAAGAGAGGAAAAAAAAATCCCATCTGAACCAAGAACATTATATTCAGAACCTTATAAAATCACAAGTACCAAAAATGGGGAAAAGTGCGTATCAGAAACAGACTTCTGAACATACACACTTCTCTGTCAAAAGCCATTCCTACCCGTTTTCCATACAGTATCTAGAATGAATAGTTTATAAGCCTGACTTAAGACAAAACCAGCAAAATTCAACATGGTTATGATGGAACAGGAGATAAAAACAACTCTACTTCTCTAGAACAGAAACTGCATTTAATTCCCCTGACTTCTCTATTTTATCTCAAAAACTGAGTAGTTTGAAACGAATGACATTACATTAATTATTTGTCAGTCTCTGTTCAGCCCCACTACTACTGAGACTCAAAGCTTTCTCTCCACCGCAAGCTGAGCCTTACTCAATAAACCTCGCAGCCACTGCCCAAACACAGCCAAGTCCTTGCTGTAGCTTGCATTTCCCTTTGATTGCCCTCACCTCAGTCTGAGCATGAGAGGGGCCCCAAACACTGCCAAAATGAAAAAATTCTCAAGATAGCTCCACTGTGGGAAAATTTTCCATCTGGGTGATGGCAATTGGGTTACTTGTACATGGCTCAGCAATGGTGAGGATCAGGGTTGACAGGAAATCTAAAGCTCCCAGTGAGCACATCAACCTGCTTTGAGTAAGCTACTGCTGTCAGCTGCTACCCACTGCTCCCTACTATGAATGGTCTCTTCCACGGTACGGACTTCTGACTGCCTGATATCCCCCGTACCCAAACCAGCTGGTGAAAACCATCACCAGGCCATTACAATAGCCAGCTTTATTTCCATGTGAATGTGAACTGCAAGAGAAGTTCATTCAGATGGAAAGACAAACATTTACCACATTTATCCTCAACCCCATCAGTAAAGATGTCTTTATTGCAATAGACATATTCATTGCAATACAAATTTCCTTGTATACAGCCTGTACACAGAAGGGGGAAAAGAAGCAAGAAAGGAACTTAAAAGACCTGGGATGCAATTGTATATATACAGATACCTCTTATTTCTAGAATTAAGAGAAAGGCAAAAATGCTATTGTCATAACTTGCTGCTTCAAGGAAAATTTTAAAAAATTATGAAATTTCATGTGTTCTGATCAAGCAATTTTTCTATTTCATTTCCCTGAAATCATGCTGTAGACCTCTGCCATGATGATGAATGCCTTTTAGGTATTAGTGCAAGTATCTCAACGGCTATGTGCAAGCAAATGCCTGGCTGTACAACTGGTTCAGCATGTGCAACTATGTGGACTCAGTAAAGAACTCCTTTTTCTGGAAACTGGGCTATAAAGTTGCATTTTGTCTTTTTGTGACATGGTCAGTAACCAAGTCTGCAAAAGTACTTGCTTCCTCATGTAGACTGCAATTATCAGTCTTCACCTCCACTGTTTCTTCTGCATTTTCACTCTCCATTTCTAATTTTCTCCAGACTGATTTTGTAGACTGTGTCTCAAGTGTGAATTCCCTCAGAACTGTGTTTTCCTCTAAGACACCTGCATGCAATGAGAAGAGGCAGCTGCAGTAATATTGACTGTAAAACACATGAGCAGAATGGTGAGGTTTAAAAAAAAAAATCTTATGTCAGGTTCACATTAGCATTTTAACACCATCCTTAGTAACCACTTCTTAGCAAAGACAGATATACAGGAAATTTAATAGGTAAAAAAGTTTAATCAATTTAGAACCACGATCAAATTCTAGGACTAAGTTTTTGACCAAATTAGTTACATTTGATACTTCAGTGGGATGGCAGCTTATTCAGTTCTAAATGTGATTTCCCAGAGTATCATGTATCTATGTTTTCTAACAAAAATGGACTGGGCTATGATTGAGATAGATATAACTAACATTCATAAAAGTCAACTGTAAACATACTCTATGTCCATTTTGCATATATTAACTGCAAATGCAGAAGTACACTTCAGGAGAGGTTAAATCTGGTACAAACTATCAAAACCAAAAAAACTGTAATCACAGTTGACATTCTTCAGCTCAGCCCTAAGTCTGTGGATATCATAGCACATCCAACATCACATCAGGTTCTCAGCACCTTGTAAAACTCAGGCACAACAGGCTGTTTTCAGAGCTGATTGTCAAAGACAGACTGAATTTCCTTATTATTTCTAACATTTCTCCAGACTTCCTTTCCAGTCTTTTATTGTTTACATTATTAATCCATTTATTTCACGGTGGCATAAGGCAACAAACAGATATGACTCTCCTACTTTAAGATCTGATTTTATTTTTTTAATGAACATCCATCAAGGCCTTGTACATTCATTTTCAGGTAAAAAAAATATCAGCCTCATTTATAGAGCTGGATTCTATGGCTCTCTGGAGCAGTAGCAAGACTTCAATACACAGAAAGTCTACAGAAAAGACAGAAACAGAACAATTCCTCCATTAACTATCCCAACATTTACTGTAATAGCATCCTTTACCTCCCCTTCCATTTTCCTCTAAGTTTAACATTATAAATAATTAGGCAGACACCAAGTTTACAGATAACATTGTTACTATAATTCTTTTATATAACAACTGGCAATTGTTTTCCTAGAGGCTTCTTCCTTCAGTTTTTTGGGGCTCCTAATCTCTTAACAATGACGCATCCAGCAGATTCTGTTAAAATCCACTACTTTACTCATACAAAGCTTATCGAAGGAACACCAGCTGCCCCTAGCTGCATGGAGTAGCAGTACAATATTACACTGATTGCATATAATCAATTACACACAAAATTTCCAGTCCTGTGTAATACATAAAACAACACAAGATTACATTTTTACAACAGCAGACCTTTCTTAGTAGAATTCTATAAAGCATATTTCTGTTTAACCAAGAGATTGTAATAGAGCTTTGGAGCCCTTGAGAATTATCAGGCAATCAATTATTTCTGTTTATGGGAAAAAACCGTTGTGGAATGCCTTGCTTATTTTGTTTAGGACCTACTGCTATGGCAGAATAGGCATGCTGTGTTACGTGTGCTCACTGGAGCCCACAGCTTCAGACTTTCACCTGGGTCCCAAACAGCTGCAAGAACATTCTCACAATGATACAAAAAAAAAAAAAAAAGTTTTTCTAAATATGATTCAGAATGGAAAGGGACATCTAGTTAGGAACCTGGGCCACCTTCACCTTTCCAGTGCACCTGTATGTACACTTGGCATACATACAAATGCCAAAGAGTTTGAGTGGGTAAAACCTGACACACAAGTTCCCAAACCCCCACTGTTTTTAAGAATTTGGGTTTGTTGGTTTGTTTTTTTTTTAAGTTGTTCTTTCTGCTGTCTCTTATTCTTATGTGGCAAAGTTAGGTCATGGTAATTTTAAACACTGTAAGCATCGAAATATGGGCACTTTTTTTTTTCTCTCCAAGCCATTCATCCAGTCAGCAAAGTGGTTTGTGACTTTTCATTAATGATTACAAGAGCTATCAAATAAGAACCAGGGAGAGGGTCAGAAAGGACACCCAGAGAACACGAGACACCAGCAAATAGATTATGAAAAGTAACACATACAAAATCCTTGACACTCTCACTCTTGTACTCACACTAACCATGCATCCTCTGCTCAGTCACACACACTATTACCAGGACAAATCTGATCTGCACTGACAGCACTAAACCTGCCACAGTCACTGGCTTATTCCTGCACTTGAGAGGGTAAAAGAAAGGACACATGAAAAGTAATGATTAAGGCGATACAATAGAACACAGCATAGAGCTTTTAAGTACTCCTTAAAACATATAAAGTTTGTAATTTATGGAGAAGAAATATTTGTTTTCATCTAGAAGATAACCAGTAAGATGAGCAAGATGTGAGACATAAAGTAGAGGACTGCCCATATGAGGCTCAAACAGCTGTAACGACCACCTTAGGGATGAACAGAGTGGAAGATAAAGGATGAAGACAGCATCTTCTTGATCCTTTGTTTTTCTTGGGTGGTGTAAGTCTGGGTGTACTCAACACTACACGAAATGCAGCTGTACAAATGCAGCTGTACAGGCTTAGTGCAGCTCCACTGATGGGTCAAATCTCACACAGTCACAATCCTTGCACGAATTTACCCTGACAAACATTAAAGTGACTTTTAATATTACTTTTTTCCTTACATTTTCAAGGCATCATATAAACTTCTTTCTTTTTGTGGTTCTACACAGTAGTACATGTTCCACAGTAAGCCTATAAAAGGCTGTACTTTACCACTGAGCCGCCTTCAAAAATTGAAGACACACGTTTTAGTTAAATCTCCTTATATAAAGAGATGCACTCAGAGCGGTACAATTTTTTTATGTAGAAGATATTAATCTCATTTTTATCTTTGCCAATAAAAATAAAATAAGAAAATAAAATTTTGAAGGTCTTCAGATAACGATGTTCCTACCATGATATTCATTTACGAAACTATCATCCCATAGTTTTATAGTTGCTTTTTTTGCTAGCAAATCATGTCATTTCTGAACTCTACATATTTTTGTCTTCCATTTTTTTCTTATATGTATAGAGGTGCAGATTTACATTTAAGAAAACAGACTTAATTACATATTTTATGAAACCATAAAAATCCAGTGAGCCCCCAGAACTATTTAATGATGTATTACATGGACTGCCACTGAGTTAAACATCTGCATGCATATAGCAAAGACCAAAGATAAGAGAAATTCCTTACTCCACACATCTGGTATTTATCCCTATAAGAAGCATTAGCTAGTAACATTCCAGATTGTTTTTCAGATTCTCCCTGTGGCATTCACTTCTGGGAAGAAACGAGGTAGTTTAGTGGAGCTATTTCTATGGACACAGTTCAGATTCTTTGAAAAGTCAGGCCACAAAATGGTAATGTTGTTAGAAGTTTCCAAGGAAAAAAAGAGGAAAAAAAAATAGGAAAAAGAGATACTCCCAATATAACCTTTGCTCCATCCTTCTCCAGTCTTGCAAAGCACTTACTTTTATTTGAAGAAGGTGGAAAGTTAAGATCAGAATACAAAAATTTTGGCTAAAAAATATGAATTGTCATGCTAGAAATTGGTCAAATACAAAAAATTACATCTCAAAGACATATCTTTTCTTACAAACTGAGAAACATTTCCAAATGCTGTAAAGCTTAAGTGGAACATACATTTAAGGAAAGATTAATAAGTTTGATTCAAATTCATGACTTCTGAAGCCAGCATAAAGTCTCCCAGAATCTAATTTTAAGATTGTCCCACAGCAAAGAGTTGGTAACTGCTTCTTTCCAGCTGGCATATTTAATGGATACTAACCAGTGAAAAATGCAGAGGGCAGGTAGGAAGCATCGATGTTACCATGTATGCTACGCAGGCAGAGTGAAAGAGCTTTGAACCTGAACAAATCCTCCTGAAAAGATTAGGCTGAGCTTTGCCTCGAGAAGAAAACCCTCAGTGAACTGAACTCTGTTCAGGTTAGGATTTTCACACAGCCTTTCCTGTTAAGACACTGTTCACCCACAGTGACCCAGGATATTTCCATTAGTGTAGTAAAACCAACTACTATTCATCCAACTACTTTTTTTCATATAAATTTGTTTAGTTGCCTAAAATTCTGAAAACAAAGGGTCTAATTTTTTGCTTTTACTGCCTGCTACCTAGGCAATATGAAAAGACTTTATCAGCCTAAGAACTTTATACAGACTAATTGGGAGCAATGATAAAGGGCGTTAGCATTTGTACTTGTTTTTTTTCTAGACATGAACCAGCTGTTAAGTCTAGTTTACTGAGCAGCTCTCCATACCAATAAATCACACGCAGATTCACACACACAGAATGGCAAGGGTTGGAAGGGACCCTCAGGAGATCATCTAGTCCAACCCCCCTGCTAAAGCAGGTTCACCTAGAGCATGTTGCACAGGACATCATCCAGGCTGGCTTTGAATATCTCCAGAGAAGGAGACTCCACAACCACCCTGGGCAGCCAGTTCTAGTGCTCTGTCACCCTCAAAGTAAAGAAGTTCTTCCGCATATTCAACTGAAATCCCTTATGCTTCAGTTTGTGCCCATTGCCCCTTGTCCTGTCACTGGGCACAACTGAGAGCCAGGAAGTGAGTGGGGAAAGGCTGCAAAGAGCTGTAGAAGCAATTTAGGAGAGAGGCCTGCGTGGCTGAAGGAGGAAGATATAAGAAACAATAAAATATGATCTAGCTTCAGTGCCCTTAGGAGAGGAGACACTGTCCTGGAGAGAGTTTGAAAGTAACCACAAGTCTCAAATGACTGGGCAGGTCAGAAAATAAACATACCATTTCAATGAAAAGGTTTCGAGGCTAAACAGCTTATTTTGTTCTATATGAGGACAAAGCAGACATTTTTCAAAAAGTTTCACATAAAGTGAAGGAGAGACCTAACCAAGAGCAGAAATCACTGTTTGGTCACTCACCTGGATCTAGATTTCCCCTATCTTAACACCTTTTGCTCCCTCATTAGGAGCAAGAAAACAGATCGGGGTCACCAACATCCCTAATTAAGCCCTTAACAGTATTAAGCCCTTTGTGATGACAAAAATACCACCAGAATTTCCCCGGTATTTTCTCTTTTTAATTCACTTACTGACAGCTTTCGCAATACCATGGTACCATCATGCTGTATCTCTGATACATTTAGCTTCACTTTATGTTACCATAAATATGACGTCATTTGGAGAGACCAGTACTGTCTTGTACACATCACAAAAAGAAGAAATCAGCTGCTGGCTTAAAAAAATACAATAAACACATAAATTCTACCTCTCTCAAAGACAGAATAAAAGACCTACACGCAACACACTGCCCCATGTCCCCCATAACTCTGCATCATTATATTTGAGTACAAAAGGCTTTATGACAGAAGCTAACCCTCTTCTGCTATTCCCTGACCAGGAGTTATATATATGTTACTATGTATCATAAATTTAAGATGTGAAGGTAGTCATATCTTCCTTGCATATAGTTTTCCTCATAACCTGTCTTGGGCTTAACTGAACAATTTGTTATGCTTTGGTATTACAGATTTTCTGAATAATAACAGTAAGTGTGAAATGCAACACACATGGTTTAAAAGTTACATTCTGCACAAATTTCCTTTTTGAAAATAAGATCTGGTTTTCCATCTATCTGCTATACACCTTGGTGAACGTTATTCACATCCTGAAACCATGAAGAACATAACACTAGTGTTTCATCATTGATCGCTGTAGAGCCAATCACGTGCAGTAAAACCTGGTTGACTTTAACAGTCAAATATGGCCAATGTCACTAGAGTTTCACCAGGCTAAACCTGATAAAGCATCCTTATTCTGCAAACAGTATTTCAATGCAGAAATTGAAATGCAGCTGCACAGAACCAGAGTTAGTTTACTATCTAAAAAAATACGTCCAAGTAGACAAATATTTTAGTTAATGGACTAACATTAATTGAGAAATAAATTAGTCATGATACATTTGCAATCAACCTGCATGCATAAAACATTGGGAATATTTTGAGTAATCAAAACAACCATATCTGTTTAATATATTTAATAGCTTACTTTTTCCAATTAAAAGAATCTACCATGAAAAGGGAAGAGAGCAAGAAAATATTGTTGTGTACTGTAATATTTAGAGCTCTGCTAGGTCCTCCATTTTTTGAAGATCTGCATAGCCACACAATCTCTTGAAATAACTACAGAAGTTTTTGTTTCATAAGGGTGGGGGGTGGGGTGTTGATGTCCTTAAAATAATCCAACAAAGTATTAGGTTTATAAACTGGTCCTACAACCTCAATCTACCATAATCAGGTAAAAGACGACATGCTATCACTTCAGACCCGTCTTTTACTATATAAGTAATTTCTGAGAATTTGAGAACATTTCTAACAGTGCCCACATGAACAGTGCGATTATTAAGCCATATTAGGGATAATATATGCACATGAGTTACCCATCCAGGGAGATGGCTCTCAAATTTTATGTCAGTTGTATTATTTTAAAGAATATTAGTTGGCACTTTTAATGCCCCATTCTTGCAGTTTTAGACTTATTTTCAGTAAAAAGGAAGTCACTAATCTCTCTGGATGCTCCCTCTCTTTCTGAAGTCGATACCACCATGGCCTTAAGGCATCAGCTGAGTTGGGTAAAGACCACTCGGGTATGCCTTTGCATGCTGTAATTGCACCTCTCACTGCAATGCAGGCACAGATATGAAATAAGCAAAATGAACGTGCTCCCTACACCACTTGCCTCTAGCTTTTCTCTCCCTAGGAAGTATTTTGATTTATTCTTCTCCTAATTGCAACTCAAAACTACTCTTCTTGCAATTCTTGCACAAAGGTTGAACATAATGTAATTTCACACCTGCTGCAGGCAATCCTGTGTATCCAACAGTTAATTTGTTCAGTCATCCAGAAAGATTTCAGCCTTATTCAGTCTTATCTAGACCTCAGTCCCCTTCACTGTACCAGAGACACACATGCTTACATTACGTGAGCTGGCCCAGAGCACATGGTGGCATTTCTGAACCTGTACAATATTCGGAGTCAGCCAATGAATACGTGGGGCAAATAACATGCAGCATATGAGATTTCTCAGATAGTGTTCAACATGAGGACACACCTTTATAATTTATTAATGCTAAAATTTGGGGGGAAGAAGGGCATTTGCTCTGTTGCCCTCATCTCTTTGCATAATAAACCTGAAAGTCGTTGCCACAAGCACTTTAGTGGAATTCTTCGCATACAAATGTGGTAACACAAAATACGAATCTGTTTGAGGAGAAATGTGTAATTTTCCTATCGATCATAATCACAACTCCATGTTATAACACACTTCTGCAGGCTTTTGTACATCCAAACAAGACATTTTTCATTACTAAATATATCTATGCCAATATACCCTGGGTTATGTACACTTCCACAAAAACTTCATGCACACAAGTGCCAAGTTTTACAAGCGTATCTCTCCAGCTTGCTTTCACCCCAGAAGGGAACTTCACAGCTGACAGTTAACCTGTTTGAAAGAAGAAATTTTCTGTAGCACGCATCACCAATTTATTCTTACAAGGCTTTGATCACCATTCTTGGTAATAAAAACAAAGATGCAAATCTTCTGATTGCCACACCTCCAATTCCAGACTGAGCGAGGGATGGATTGCTCTAGTCAACAAATGAACAAGCAGTTGGCAGCAGGTTTCAAGACTAGTTAATCTAGCAGTTCTGCAAGAGCAGCAACAGGACATCTCCTCTCACTCTATCCTTTGCTCTAGCCACAGAAAAAGAAGCCTCAAAAAATTACCTCCGATTACTCTGAGAGATTCATTAACTTTTTGTGCAGCTTTTATCTTTACATCATGAAAACACTGACAATGCAACTAAACTTTATGAACTGAAGAAAAACGATGATGATCTAGTTCCAAAGCAAGTAAGTGCCAGAATATGAAATTGGTCTAAGCTGTACCTGTAACACACTCCAAATATAATTTAATTGCCCATTTATTTTTTTTCCTTTATTGAGCAAACTGCCATTTGTTCAATGTATTCCCCATTTTCCAGGATTAATAAAGATGATTTTCCATCTGCTGCAGTGGTCCTCCGAGACAGGGGAGGTAAGTGAGTGTGCATAAACACCTGTCTGACCGAAGGAGAAGGAATTCCTCTCTCGCTATGGAAAACTCAAAAATGCACCACCAGAGACAAAGCCCAGAAGCCGATGTTTTTGCAGGCTCTTGGCAGTAAACTCAGTCACCTTCAATCTCTACAGCACCAGCTTTGTTTCTTCCAGTTCTTTACCTAATCAGTTACTGGCAATAAGAAATACTGGGGAAACACAGGGTGACACTGGAAGAATATTTTAAGTTGCAACACCAAGAATTAATTTCCTGACAGGATTAACAATAGCAGTGTAGTTTTAAGGAGAAAGCAGCATGGTTGGTTTTCTTGGTTCTTCTGAATTTTTTTTGTCTTATGAAAGTTTCCTCTTTGATGAATCCTTGGTTAAAATCAATTTACTGTTTAAAGACAGACAAATGGATCAACAGCATGATTATGGGGCATGCTGATCTGACTAACGTATTATTAACCCACAGATTTATTAATCTGATTTGGGAGCCTCTCTACTTCCTCAGAGTGAACAGTTTAATTACTTGTCCAGGACTGCCTGATTCTTGTTTTTCTTTTTAAAGCAATGCTGCCCCCATCTGGGAGTACAACCTGGCATCTACTACTGCTTACAGCACTTTATCCTACCTGAAATATGTTAATTGTATTGATAAAGTTACTAAAAATATATCTTCCAGTATAACATACTTGAAAAATGCTTCATGCCTCAAAGATTATAATTCAGAATTTATAGAGAACTGCTTAAACCCAGTGATCTGAAAATCAAGATTTTTCTTACTGGATACACACACACTGATTAAGTGTAAGGTAGATGTACTTTGGAGGGTGTTACTGATCTGTGATGCTAAATATTTTTAATTCCAAATTTTATTGAAAGCAGGTTCTTTCAACAGAATTATTCTATAAGATAATATCAGAAGCAGGTAAAAAAAGCAGAAAAATTCATTACATTTGATAAAATACATAGAATTTTGATGTATAATCAATACAAAACCATATATCTGTTGATTTTTTGTGATCTGTATTAGCATAATACACCAAATTTAATTAATGCATTAATCAAGTCATTAATGGTCTACAGAGCTGAGCAGCATTCTCCTGAGCTGGCAAAAGGAAATTAAATCTTTTTTTTTTTTTTTTAGCTTCAGTGTATGAGCAGGACTCGTGAATAGCTAGCATGAATGTTTACCAAACATTTCAAACTTGAATTGATCAATGAATAACATCAATATATGGATCGTAATGTTGCATATGAACCTACATGCTTACTCCTATTTATGCCTTCCTTCCCCGCCTTGCCTCACCATAAGGGCCATATATATTATCAACAAAGCCACGAGTACCTGTAGAACGTGGTAGAAGAATCCCAGACTGGAGTTTCTAAACAGTCTCTGTACTAAAATCACCTTGAAGGTCTGTTATGTTACACCTCAAAATTCCACCAGCCAGCAGATAAGATTTCAGAGGAATGTAAAACAGGAGAACAAATCCAATGCAGCCCTCACGAAGTCATATTAACTCGAGCTCTTCAGCACCCACACGTGACCGTATTGAGGAAAATACATCTCTGCATATTTTCCATAGAAAAAGAGTTTCTTGTATTTGATCTGCATTCACCAGAACAACCATTCACTGCTAGACGAAGCCTGGCCACATGAAGCATTGTCTTTTACATTAATCTTCCTCTTTCTGAATCTGGGGATACAAACTCTTCCCCCCATTGAAGTCCTCCTAATGCATTAAAGGAAAGAGGGCAGCCGTCAGCATGCTGATCACACCCATCCCGTTCCACAGGAGAAGAGTGCTGCCTCACCACACAAGTAGGCAAAGCTCGGGGTGCTCTCCTACCTCACTTGGGCACCAAGCCTGCATGTTGCCCGAATGATGCAAATGTGTTGGATCACATACTGAACAGCCTGTCCCACTGCCTACCCTGTGACGAACAAACATTTCATTTCACATGAGTGAAGAGCATACATGATTTGACCGAGGTCTGCATCTTTCCTGTGGCTATACCTGCTCAAAGAAGTGCAATCACTGTATGCATTAAGGTGCAAGGCCGTAAGAACTCAGCAGTACGTTGAAATAAGTCATTTTATGAGCTGAACAAATATTTAACTACCTGCAGTGGGCACATTCAAGGACTGGATTAATTGCTGCGGGGGTGTATACCGCATGAAGGGCAGTACAGAAAATAAGGAACAAGAGGTACAAATCCACAGCTGTCTCTTGTGAAGTGTGTATGGTGCTCTTCTCTCACTTGCATGCAAGATCTAACTTGTTACTACCACAGTCCAGACTACCCTATATAACTGCAGATAAGCAAAACATTCTTTTACATTGATACCTCGGGCAAATACACAGATCTTGAGGCCACCCTTCAGATAGTTTTTTCCAAAACCTGAAAAACATTGCCCACCTTGAACATATGTGCAACATCTCCCTTCTGATACAGTAAGCCCTGACAGTTAGAACTTGGCCTGAGAACAGACTATCCAAACTTGGATATGGATATTTTGGGAATACCCATGGATAAAACCAGCAATTTTTTGTATAAAACAAGACAGCAGAATACTTCATCCTGAATAATTTTTACTGTGGCTAAACCATTGTTAGAGCAGATTTCTTTTGGGTCTCATGAAAACCTAGCTTTTCATTGCAGTACAAAGTTCATTTATTGTTATATTCTAAAATCTACATAAAGTTTATAGCTTTTTTACTAATACTATGATAAATATTTGGTACTGCATTATAAAACAGCAACAAATGATAATTTTACCTTCTGCTCTGTGCTGCTATAATTACTTCCCTTAGGAGTACAACCTAGCCTTTTGTCACTTTGATAGCACTGTTATTCTCCAACAGAGGCAGCAGAACAGCTAAAGGAGATGGATGCATATGTAAAAAGCTTTTAATCACAGGCATGAACATACCTAAAGCAGCAGTGTGATTCTTCTTCCGAATAAGGCGTCTGGGGCTTCAAATCAGACATATTCTTAAATTTTCTAAACTAATGAGTAAGAAAATCTGAGTTTTGGCTCTCATTTAGCCCCCCCAAAAAACCCAAATAAACCAGAATTGCAAGCATCAAAGAACCAGCATTGATGCAGTAGCAGAACTGGGAAAAGCAGTCATCCATTATATACAGAGTATATTTACCCCTTGCTGTTATCACTGTGGGGTCAAAATTACTGTAGAAAATATGGATAAAATGTAATAGAATCAACATCTTTTTCTCTTCTTTCCATTCCTCCTTTCATGCAGTCTGATACAGTTTGCTGTAATATGACCATTTAGCACCTCTCTCTACTGCTTAACTCTGCTTCGAAGGGGGTTGTGGAGACAGGAGACACACACTTCAGGAATATTAGATACCACTTGATGGAGGTCTGATACCATAAAATTACACTTTGCTAGCATCTTTACCCCTTCCCCCTTTAAGATGCTAGAGATCACAAAAACCACAAGTGCAGGACTGCAGGAATAAAGAGAAAACTATCAAAACAAATCCAATTTACATACATTGAGTATGAATCCTCATAATTTAATCTCAATAATTTCCTTTAATCACAGGGGCCTTTTCTAAATGAGACAAAGACTGAAAAGCATAGCACATGTACCATCACTACATAAAGTATTTGGGAAGGAGAAAAAGACTCATTTGCAGGGAGTTTATTAAAGATATCTCTAGTGATAAGCTGTATTTTCCCCTGTAAGGAAGATTTGTCTTCCCACGTTACTTGAATTCCATATGTTATATAGACTATTATTTTCTGTAACCATGGATTTCAAATTATACAAAGAACAAAGGGTTGAAAATGCAATCTAACGAATGAATTAGCTAGTTAAACATGGTACCTGAGAAACAGCATGCATTAATCAAATCAGGAACCATAATGTTCCACAACCAAGACTTGCCATTTCCTGGCTTCTGAATCCTTAAATGAGCAATCTTAACATTATTTTAAAGCCAGCCATGCTGTTAACATATTAATGAGCAATGATCTGATTTAAGAAGTATTTCACCCTTTCACCGAAAATTTGGCTCATTGACTTCTTGTTTTAACACAATATAATTACTGCTTACAGCAGGGTCTAGTATATAAGAGATCAATTTGTGTAAAGTCCATGGCAATACCGCCACTCATCTCTGTGGACAGAATTTCATCTTGAGTATGACAAATATTTCCAGCAATCGTTAATAAATCAAAGGTACTCTGAAAAAGAATCTGAGTACTATAATTAAATATAATTAAATCAACAAAATTGATTTCAATCAATAAACTAAATATAATTAAATCAACTAATCTCCATGAAAGCCAAAAATACCAGCACTTGGGATCTCAGAATACTGATGTTTTATAACCTTTTGGGCGAGGTCAGAGGGGGACAGCCTTTGGCATACTGGTTGCTACTCTAGTTCAGTTTCCCAGAAGACAAGCATTTATAGCTAATTACCAACCTCAATCATATTTGCATATCACTTTCTTTAAAACATCCTTTCAAACACTTCTTACAAGATGAAATTCACCTTTTATTTTCAGCTTGAACTGAATACTATCAACCATTATGTGCACTTATAAGATACATATTTTTATGACAATGACTTGGACATTTCTGATTTTACAGGTCACTGAATTAGAAGCATGATGAAAGGATGTGACCGGACCATTGCTAATGAAAATAAGTTATGGGTTAATGTGAATCAGCAGGTAAGGGCATTCTCCATTATTGGTCATATCCATTGTCCCAAAATGAGTGAACCATCATCATGCGTTCCTTCTCCCTGGAGAGAGGCATTCTGCTATATCCATGGCCGCACAACAAGATCATGCACAGAGAAGTTCAAATATATTTAAACGGAGTCCTTGAGATTTCTACTTTTTAAATTCATCTTCTAATACTATTCTTCCCCTGAAGAGTGGAATGTGCCATTGACATTATTACTTCATAGGACTTCTCACTGAACACACTAACGCCTTTTCAGACCAACAAAACTCGTCTACAATTTTCTCCAACAGCCTAAACTGCAGTAATGTGAGCTTGCAGAACAGCTTTCAACATGCTAAAAACATACAGAGCAATAGCTTCCTCTATAAAATCAATTTATAGTTCAGAATTTGTGGGAAAATTTTTCCTGCTGTGCCACTACAATGACATGGAAAGTGCCAGGTTTCCTTTTGGCAAGTTAGAATTCTGTTTTTAAAAAAAAAAGTGGTGATAACAATAAAGATACAAAAAGCTTTAGATGGTAAATGTCTATGTAGATTTTTAATGAGTCTCAGTGTAGATGATTTAAAATAAAAAGTTGATCATGAGATGCTCCTTATCAGAATCCAAAAGTTTGACACAGAAAAGCCATAAGAAGAAAGGTTAAAATTCCGCTAAGTTACATGAATCTGCAATTGTGGGATTCTGATTTATGTATACTACCACTGTACAGAAAGCATTTGGTGACCCAGATTCAGAACTACATATTATATTATCATGCCAGAGGATCAAGGAAACAATGGTGAGAAACGATTGCCCAACTGGTGAGAAACAATTCAAGATCCTTTGGTTTTTCCTCATGTGCCAGGACAAATTCAGTTCGAAAGTGGAGACTTAGAAATGTTTGAAGTATCCCAAACTACACAGCTTCAAACTTCTCTCCTAGAAATTAGCTTGATATTTGCTCTTAAATAGAGAAAATCACAGACCGAAAGAATCTGAGGCCAAAACAGCCTTCTGGTCCTATCCATGGAATTGCCATGATAATTAACAGTAATGAAGAGAGGACTAGCCACAAGGAGGAAAGAGTTTTCACACCTGTCTCTTGACAATTTGCTTGTAACTATCTTGTTTATAGGAGCAGCAGCAGTTAGCTGATTTAGAACTAGCAGATGCAGCAAAATATTTTTTTTTTTAAAAAACAGAAAAACAAATTATGGAAGAAAAGTTGTGACATTTGGTATTTCACATTTTAAAAGCACTTCATTGATATGTAAGAGGAAATACAGATGAGAAAAGAACATATCCAATTAGCACTGTAATATTAGATTCCAGCCTTACAAATAATATCCTGCAGTATTTTAGGTGAAAGCAATCAAAGAAAACACTCAGTATTATCTTGTAGCTATGATTTTTATATATTTTTATTGGGTACATAAACCAAAATTACTTTTAAAAAGGCAACACATGAGAAGCAGGGAAGGATCTCCATCTGTCAGGCTCTAACTCTAATCTAATCATTCCCTTCTTTGAGAGAAAGAAAAAGTCTTGATAAAACAATATTTAAATGAAAGTTGTCAGACAGCCAGTGATAGCACCATCCATATGAAAAGTTGTACCTTGGCAGTTTTAGCCTGTGTGGTTTTGCTCAGCCCTTCATACTGTTGTTACTTGGTTCCCCCATGGTTAATATCCTCTTGGGTTGCTGAAATTCCAGATACTCCTCTGTAACACCCCTAGTTATGAAAAGTCACTAACATGTTGTCATGGTTTAAACCCAGCTGTCAGGCAACCACCACCCAGCCACTCGTTTACTCCACCCTGGTGGGATGGGGAAGCGAATCAAAAGAGTAAAAGAGAGAAGACTCATGGGTTGGGATAAAGACAATTTAATAGGGAGAGCAAAAGCCACACATGCAAGTAAAGCATAGCAAGGAATTCAATTCACTCCTTCCTATGGGCAGGCAGGTGCTCAGCCATCCCCAGGAAAGCAGGGCTCCATCACATGTAACAGTTACTTGGGAAGACAAAATGCCATCACTCCAAGTGTCCCCCACTTCCTCCTTCTTCCCCCAGCTTTATATGCTGAGCATGATGTCATATGGTATGGAATAGCCCTTTGGTCAGTTGGGGTCAGCTGTCCCGGCTGTGCCCCGTCCCAGCTTCCTGTGCACCCCCAGCCTCCTCACTGGTGGTGTGGTGTGAGAAGCAGAAAAGGCCTTGACTCTGTCTAAGCCCTGCTCAGCAGTAACTAAACCATCCCTGTGTTATCAACACTGTTCCTAGCACAAATCCAAAACATAGCCCCATACCAGATACTATGAAGAAAATTAACTCTACCCCAGCCAAAACTCACACATGTGTCCTCATCTATCTAGTGGCCTCAGGTTCAGCTAAGTAGGTCACATCAACCCTCACTGTAGCTATGATCTGGTTGGTGTTTCTTCTGTTGTAACAAGAGTAACCATACAACCAAGAGCCTGATACCATGTTTTCTAAGCAGCAGCAACTCAGCTGACAGCACCACACACTAGAACAGTCCCTGGGTGCCCTGTATTTTGGTAGGACAAGTCATAAGGATCAATTGTAGGCACTTACCAGATTTAGTATTCAGCTCAGAATTTACGGATCAAATTACATATTTAGGAGCAGCACTCTGACATCTTATTTCTGGACTGTGGAAATAACAAACATCTGAAGGACCACGTTATAGGATGCACAAACACTTCAGTTTTAGACCCAGGCCTTTACTTTTCCCTAAGCATGTAATAATCATCTTTTTCAGACACTGAATCATGCTAAATATTAGTTTTACCCTTTGCTTAATGGCATCAATTCACCTCCTTTCTGAGAATCTGGCCTGTCCTAGTGTATTTCCTTACTTTTACTTAGCCTGGCTTTTTTCTCTATCTACAGCAGTTCCTGTTATTCTGTGATAGGATGTCTTTCTAAATTATTTTTGGGCATATTTTCAGTGCTAGAAGATGTAATTTAATTTCCGGATGCAATCCCATCTAGCTCACAGATATATTTAGTAAGCATGTTCCACCGCTGCGCAAGCTACGACACAAACACTGGTCTATGTTCAGTGTGACTGGGTCATATATCCTTTATTGTAACTTTAGTTACAGTGTATTGGTTTCTGCATGACTGGGCAAATTTATAAGCATATAAGTTTCATTTGTGTTAAAGGCAATAATTTAGTCACTAGATAGAAAGGTCTACGGAAAACTTCTCACAATTACTTTCCTCTGCCGCACAAAATATATTTTGCTTCTCCTCAGGTATTTTCCATTCTTACTTTCAGGTACACACTTCTCAATTACCTGCCCAAAAACCGGACACAGATTAAGACAGGGTGGGTTGTTGTTTTTTTTCATGATTTGTGAAATCTTATGCATTATTTCTTACAAGCTTCTTTTGATTAAATTATAAGCTCCTCCTTAGGTTCGAGGACAAACTGTCCTATGTTTCTGCTAAGTTTACAGCCTGATCTCACCCTGCAGCAGGCAAATTCTTATCACTTATTCCACATCCCATCAGTATGTTCCGACAGTCTTTTCTTACCATGATGCTTCATTACAACACTGTTTCAATTAGGGGTTCCACCAGCCTCAAAAACTGCATAATCAAGTGTCCTGGTTTCAGCTGGGATAGAGCTAATTTTCTTCCTAGTAGCTGGCACAGTGCTGTGGTGTGGATTTAGGATGAGAAGAACGTTGATAACTCACTGATGTTTCAGTTGTTGCTGAGCAGTGCTTACACCAGTCAAGGACTTTTCAGCTTCCCATGCTCTGCCAGGTGCACAAGAGGCTGGGAGGAAGCACAGCTGGGACAGCTGACCCCAACTGACCCCAACTGACAAAAGGGCTATGCCAGACCATATGACACCATGCTCCATATATAGACTGGGGAGTTGGCCAGGGGGACAGCAATCTCTGCTCAGGAACAGGCTGGGCATCAGTCAGCGGGTGGTGAGCAATTGCATTGAGCATCACTTGTTTCATATATTCTGTATATTCTTTTCCTCTGCTGTTTTATTAAACTGTCTTTATCTCAACCCACAGGTTTAACTCTTTTTCTTTCCAATTCTCTCCCTCATCCCACTGGAGAAGGGGGGAGTGAGCAAGTGGCTGGGTGGTGTTCAGCTGCCTGCAGGGTTAAACAACACTGAGCAAGTCTCAAATCTCTTAAAGCGTTTCTGAAGTTTAATCAACTTCTTTCTCTTTGAAATCCCACTCAGAAAATTATTTCCACAAAGCACAGCATCATTCCCCTTTCTTTACCACAGTTTGATAACTCGATTGCATGTCATTCTACTATTGAATAAACCAATTTCCCTAACTTCACTGACTTGAAATTACTTTTATCCTTGATCCCTCTCCAGTTGTCTGCAATGATTCTTGATAAAGATATTCCAAAGTCTGTTATTCCATTCTTTTTCCCACCCACTACTCTATTTCTACTTCCAACCCTGATAATGGTTAAAGAAAACACGGAGTCAGACTTGATACCAAAGAGAAGAATTACCTATGGGGAAGCTAACATTCAGAAAGAAAATCAGAGGAGAAATTAATGTCTCTAGCCCTGCAGCTGCTAGTGTTTCAATCCAGAGTGTTCCTTGCCAGTCAATACATACATAAATATCGCTTTCAAATAAGCTTCCTTCAAAGAAAAAGTCAGCCAGCCAGGAAAGCTAAAAAACCTGGTACATCTTTTGGGCCCCATTCCAATGCTACTCACCAGTACTGCTTATGCAGCATGAAGGAATGAATATGTCTGATTTGCCTCTAAGCAGATCTTAACCAGCTGAGGAGAGGCTTTCTGCTGGCACAGACTCCCCCACCCCACTTTGCCAGGGCCCGTGCAAGTGCCACCATTGCACCTTCTGCAATTATACCATTCCATTCTCCTATGAAGCTCAACAACCAATCTTTGCATGATATGCAATGCAAATTTCTTTTATTTCTTTTTAAGACTATTGCCTCCAAGTCACTCACAGGAAAAAGCCGGGATGTTATTTTTTTTTTTTTTTTGCGGACTTTTCACTCTAAGAGGGGCTGTGAGCAGTAAGTCCATTTTACACAGTGCTTCTCAACAGACGATCACAGCTTTTCAGCACAGAGCTGCACTTCAAATGTAGGTCAACAGAAGGTAAGACTGCATAGGAGGATCACTGCTAAGAAATGAAAGCAGACTAGATATTATTCATCGGGATTTCGGAATTCTCAGTAAATATGATGTGAAATTATATAAGATAATGAAAGGGCCATTAAAAGGTTGTGGACTTTCAGCAACAGAATTGCTTATACAGGAACGTCTCACCATTAAAATATCTATTCTATTAAAGTGTGTAGCTGGCTACTTTTTTTAATCCTTTTTAATAGTCTACTGACGTTCAAACACCTTTTTTGCTGATCTCAGAGAGCTTAGTTCATCCTATTGAACAGCAGCATAGAAAAGAGGCTGTCTGTTCTAGGAAATATGAAAAATATTGTCCCTTTCCCTAGGAAAATTCGCAAAATGAGAAGGATTATCATCAGCTTTCTCCTACGAACAAGTGATAGAAGTTAACCTGCATATTCCGCTTCTATTTAATTATTTATGCTAAGAAACCCAACTACGAAGCACAGAATCATTAAAACCAGTGTTAAAAGCTAGATACTTAAAGGGACAGCACGTGCTCTATCTCTACAACAGCAAAACGACTCTTTGACTTGTTTCTGGACACCCACACGTTTTATTGCTACACTGGGTACACGCAGCCAAGCAAATGCTGCTTATGGTCAATGACTTAATGATACTGGTTCATATCCTGGCCTTCAGACTCACTGATTAACTCCAAATATCAGTATGCATCTGGTGATGCATTTAGTGCTCTATGCACTATCACATGCAGATTTCTACGCATTATAAGGAGACAACAGTACCTTTTCTTCCAAATTGTTTTGGTTTTCCAGTTGAATGCTGTAATTGGAGCAAGTACAACCTCTCATTATATATCTACAATAGTAGAAAGTTAAAAAGCACATGGACTTCCTACCTCTGAATGGCACAAAGAAATACATTGTACTGGTTTAACTATATTCTATTAAGTCCAAGTTTTCTTCCTTGTTATATTGCACTCACCCATACTGATGTGCTCACTGTAAGTTGTAATGTGGCTAAGCCAGACGAATCAGAAAAAGCTTTGGCAGGGCTTTAAAGGGGGCACCTGGTCCACATCCTTGACCTAAACCAGTATCAAGAATATCCAAACAATTCCGAGATGCATGTCTAACCTCTTACACACTTCTTACATGCAGAGCTTCCCCAGACACTCTATTGCTTTGCTTCACAGCTTACAACCAGAAACCTCATCCTATTGTTTAACTTAAATTCGCCTTGCTGCAGTGTAAGTCACAATAAGGAAAAACAGAGTGGGATGTTAAATGGTAGATACATTGGGTGAAGCTCTAAGCATGAGTGCTTAGCTGAGAATTTCCCACTTAACTCAGTAGGAAAACTTCATTTAATGTCATTTAAGCAGTCTTAGGGTCCATAGCCACTGCATGCAAGTCATACACTTAACATGCTTCACTCGTACTGCAGATTTGCAGGCTTCTTGTATACTTGCCAGACTGCGCTTGCCTGGCCAAAACAAAATTAAAAAAAAGTCAAAAAAATATTACGAAGATAATTAATTCCTGAGAATCTACTAAAGAAATAATGAGAATTGTTCAATAATAAAATGGTAATATAAGTTTATGGTCCAGACAGACCTTCTCTGAGTTCAGCTGTGAACTTCAATGCATTTTTTCATTACCTATTTTCCGTTTGAAAAAAGTTCTTAATTTAGAAATTTGTACTGGAGCAGCTCAGAATCAGAATGAATCTACTCAGGTTCCAAATGCCGCTGGACAGATGCAGGGAGAGACATCTGCATCACTATTTCTGGAAAGTAAGACTGTTGTCAACTGGAAGGTTTTTCCACGTAAGGAAGAACAAAAAAAATTAAATCCAGAAGGTGTTTGTTGCTTCCCTTCAGGAATAACTAATTTAAATCATCATGGGCAGTGAAAATTGGCAGTCCAAAAAGAACTTAATAAGCTCCAGAATTTTTGAAAAAAAAAAAAAAAAAAAAAAAAAAAGAATTGATATACAGTCAGAACTTGGATTTTTGCCTCAAAAAAGATTTAGCTAACATTGATTCTGGCAGGTTTTTAAAGTGCTTTATACTGAAGTCAGTGAAGTTCTGCAGGTACCAGACATTTGTGTGCATAGTTGCTGCACACAGTTGTAGGCAGTATTTTTTGTTGTTTGTAAAGCAGAGCTAAATTTACCACTATTTCCAGCTCAGTTCTTGTACAAGCTGTATGGCAACTGGGCTTACAGGGTGGAAACATAAAACCACCTACAACTTTGTAGGTAGCAGCTTTAATCCACACAAGGCCAAAAATCAATTTTTAATTAGTGAAATAGCTTGAGAAATCATGTTCTTATACTATGTTTGTGATCCTGTGGAAGGTAATAGCAAAACTACCATTGACTTTAAAGTAAATAAGGTTGAACTTGGCATCCTCAGGCCCTTTCCCAACTAATTTCTCTAAGGCTAGGTCTCAATGAGCAAAAAACTGCATGTGTCTACTCAACTGAACAGGTGTGATATGACTGAAAAGCACTCTTCAGGAGCAAGCTCAAAAATCTAAAGCCACATTAACTGACCAAACTAGAAGAGAAGACTATTTAATCATATTAATTTCATTCATTTGACCTCACAAGATCGAAGGACAGACCCCTATTTCCTTATGAAGCCATACCTTAACTGTTGTAACAGTGGCACATCATGGTAATTCACTGGAGGAAAAAGTGACAGAAACACAACACAAAGCTATGATTTACATACTGTATCCAGAAAACTATTCTATTCTAGTCTGCTATACAGCCATACATTCTTTTTTATCAGCATTTCACAGTGCACAGCAAAATGCAAGCTGTGATGAATAAGGGAATCTATGGACTATTTATAATTTTGGTTCAAGACTGAATTTCCTGCACTTTTAAAACTACAAATCTTACTTCATTCACAGAGTTAGTGGACTGCCCTTATATCTCCATTTTGGATCAGGAATTTAAAGAATTGCAATATGGTAAAAAGAAATATAAGATATAAATAAGCAATATTTTAGTAAAATTATTAGTAGTAATGTACTCCAGAAGGTAACTAAGACTCAATGTT